>NC_053456.1:24050579-24368005 GCF_015227805.2 Hirundo rustica | reverse complement strand
TGGTAATTAACTTGCACATCTCCCTGTCCAGGACTCAGTCCAACTGAAAGATCTATGGAAGAAAATCTGCCATCATAACAGTGGTATGGAATTCCAAGACCATCGCTACTGGCTGCGGACACATCCCAACTGCATTGTGGGAAAAGAGCTGGTCAACTGGCTCATGAGAAATGGGCACATAACCACGAGGTAACCCTGGTGCTCTAGGACAGCAGGTGTCCTCTGTCTGTATGAGAGGGGCTTGTGAGTTTGAGCTGATATAGGGTACCTTGGACTGCAGTGCTAGGCCCCTTTGCAGGGAGATGAGAGAGAATTCAGATCTCTTCTATACTGCCTACAGGAGCAGGTTGCATTCTGACTCCATGTGCCCCAAAACAACAGGGCACAGGAAACAACTGGTTTGGAAACCAATATGGGAGGTAACTTATGGGACAAGCATCACTCACTTGGAGGACAGTGCGTGTATTGCAAAAAGTGTTCACTGACACTCCAAAGAGCAAGTTTGCCTCTGAGATCAGAGGTCGCTCGTAGTGTTTGATAGCTAAATTTTTGGTGGAGCTGGCAGACTTTTAACCATGTAGGTGAATATTAACAATCTTGTGTATTTAATTATGTGAAAACGGGATAGAACTGACATGGTTCTTAAGTGTAGAGCAACAGTCCTCCCTCAGAGATGATCAGTATACATAACTCAAGTTAACAATATTGGAGGAGCACAAACAACATGTCTTAATCATATGTTGGATACCCCAGCTGAGTTCAGAGTACTGGCAGTGTCTTTGTTTAGCTCCATGCATTGTACTGCCTCACCACAGTATTGTAAACAGTGTCTGTGTAAACATGGGAATGGAATACTGACAGGTCAAATAGTGTACAAAAAATGACTCTTCCCTTTTGTAGTGTGCCTGTGTCAGAGACCAGATGTGTTTAGAGCAAAACATAGAGAACCATCTCTGTTCTTCTACTTCCAGGGTCCAGGCCATTGCAATAGGACAGGCACTGGTTGATGGACGTTGGCTGGAATGTGTCAGTCATCATGATCAGCTCTTCAGAGATGAATATGCTCTTTACAGACCTTTGCAGGTAAAAGGAGTGGGAAAGCTGAAAGATAGGGTTCTTCTTGGATTTGGCTGGTGACTAGAATATTTTCTAATCCTGTTCTCAACGGTATGTGTTTTCTAAATCAGGTCTCCTGTACAGAAAATAGGAGGCCAGACCTTTTCCCCTAGTGAGTTGAGGAAGTTTCATTTGCCCAGAATGCTTTGGGACTGTCCTCTATGGAGAATGAGTTGTTACATATGGTGCTGCCTAAAGTGAAGGAAAGAGTCTTTAGTACCAGGCCTCTCATGGTGGGCATCTTCCACAGAGGCCTCAAGGTAGCACAGTCTGTGCTTGTTGTGTGCAGAATTTAGAATCTGTGTGCACATGCTGGTCATGGGGACACAATGATGATCTTCTGTTTCAAAATTCCTTTAAACAGAATTCCAAATGGATATGTTGTAGATATATTGTAATGGTAACCTCCTTCTGATCTCCAGTGATGCAGTAAGAGGGAATTCAGTACCTTAGCCACATGATTCAAGTTTGGGATGGGGTCTTTTTCATGCCTCCCAAACAAGACTAGTTACCTGAGGGGAGGCAGGGACTAGTGACCAGAGGTTCTGTCCTACTGTACTTCACTGGAATGAGACTTGCTGAGGGGTAGGAGCAGTCTGGCCTGAGAGATTGTATTGAGTTTTTTAGTTTGAACAAGGTATCTCCATAGCCTCTCTTAACTGAAAACATTGAGTTAAGAGCCTTTCATGTTCTTCAGCTTCTTACAATGAAGAACAGCTTAGCTGTGCCATGGGCTTCAGACAGAAAGCTTGCAGCCCATAGCATTTGTCTTCCTCATGCATTTCAGTCATATGGACACAGTCACGTGGCCTCCCTTGAGATTGCTCTGGGGTTCATCTGGTTTCACAGCTAGTCAGCTGTCTCAGTGTCCTGGTAAAAGCTTGCCATTAACTAGCAAGTCCTTATGCATCCCTATTTGTAAGGGCTTATGTTGTATGTTTGAAGTCAATTCTTGTTCTCATCAGCTGGAAGCACTGTGTGATCTCAGTTTTTCTGGACAAGAGTCTGGAGAAATGGTGTTCTTGACTCAGTTGCTTGCTGTATTCACAGCAGCCAGAGGCATGATAATGATAACTTTGTTTTGAGGTGCCTGGAAGCTTCAGGAAGGCTGATGGAAATCACTTAGGTAGTCTCCAGGTTCTCTGGCAATGTGGCCAGTCTTTGCTTTGACAGAGGAGGCCCAGGTAGAGCCCATCTTGGACTGAAACTCTTGGGGCTGCATTGGTCAGTTAAAGAATTGCTCCAGTAATTAGAATTAGGCTCCACCAAAAACCGTGTGTGTTGGTTTCTGGGCAAAGGATAAGGCTGTCACCCACCTTGGCTTGGAGACAGCAGGCTTTCACAGCTGCTTAACTGGATGTGATGACAGAAAATGTGCAGTATTAAACTTGTCCTTTCGTGCCACTTAGTCACAACTTGTTTAGAAGCAGAGTGTAGGCAGAGACGAAGCATCTGGGAATTGTAAAGTACTTGTTTCTTGTCCCAAAGAGTTCCTACTTCATACTGAAGGGGGTAACTCTAGGACTAACTTGGCTCAGCCCACTGAGAATATCCTCTGATTTTTAAAATGCCTGACCTGCATTTGTGGTAGGCTGCTTAATATTTCAGCAGAGCTGCACTTTAATAACTTTTTTTCCCTTCCTTGTCTTCCAGAGCACAGAGTTCTCAGAAACCCCATCTCCAGACAGTGACTCTGTGAACTCTGTAGAGGGCCACTCCGAGCCATCCTGGTTCAAAGACATCAAGTTTGATGACAGTGACACAGAACAGATTGCTGATGAAGGGGAAGACAACTCAGCCAGTAAGTTTCACCTGAGTCTTGTTCTCACTCTGCCTTATCCCCTGTTGTCCCCAGTCCTTCGGGAGTTAGCAGTTTAACCATGTCTTGCTTTATTTGTGTGTGTTTGTGTGTGCGCTTGGGGCCGTAAGGATCTAAGAAAGCTATGGTCTGTCTAGTCCTCCACTTTCTCACAATGGATACAGTATTTTGAATTTAGTGGAACTGGTAAAGCTTCATATTTCTAATGAAGGAGAAGCATGTGAATTGCTGCCTTCTATTTCTCAGGCAGACTTCTGCTTGATTTGGGCCCTGTAGATGTGCACTAAAGAATGTCTGATATGTCAGCATGCCCACATGAAGACAAGATCAGAGCTATGAAAATACTGTATTCCTGTATTATTGCACACTAGTCTTTATGTATTAAAGACAATTTTTCTCCTCTCTGGTACCCTCATAATACCCATTTGAACCCTTCTCCTCCTCCCTGTATCTTCCCCCTCACCCAACACTAAAAGACTCTGCCAGCCCTAGCAAGCGTACTTCAGTCAGCAGCTTCCAGTCCACAATGGACAGTGATTCTGCCGCTTCCATCAGCCTGAACGTGGAGCTGGACAACGTGAACTTCCATATCAAGAAGCACTCCAAGTACCCACATGTGCCCCCTCACCCTGCCGACCAAAAAGGTACGAGGTAGTCACCAGCTGGAGTTGCACATGATGGAGAGCTGGCCCTAATATTACTGACTTATTTGGACACTGCTTATGTAGCTCTCTTACAGAGGGGAAAATACGATATTTAGCTGGCACTTGCTTGCAGTTTCGGTGTGCTCACCTCTCAGGAGGCTCAATAGACCTGTTGAAATGCCTTCTCTGCAGAGTGTGTAACTTCCCCTGTGACTTTCTCTTTGCCATTGAAGCAAAGTCTCTTGCCCATGCATAATAGTTATACCCACATACGTGTTCTGGCTAACTGGGGTGGAAAAATAATCCACACATAAAGACCAGTTTGATACGTGACTCTACAGTTGGAGATGGAACTTAAAAAAGCAAGCAAGAAATAAAACCCCAGAGAACAAAACAACAAGACTAACTTGGAAGTTCTGTGCTGACTTAAAATTGTGCCTCAATAAGCTTACATTTTACAGAAGAATCTTACTGATAAACAATAAGGCCTAACTTAATCCATATACATAGCATTTCCTCAAAAGAGATCATGCACTTAAGTAGGAAGAAATCAAATACTTGGCGTTGAAGACCGCTTTTGAAAGGATTTTCCCCTAAAGAAGTACTAAACTGAAAGACTCTATAAGCAACATCCTTGTGGACGAAATAATGTGCCTGCCTGTTCACCACTGCATTCTCTAACTGATTCAAGGGCTGTCTGAAACTGGGGCTTGCCACTGCCTTTGGGTCTTGTATTTTTTAGTTGCTTTACATGTTGGGTAGTAGTTGATGTCTTTGCTCTGCTTCCTTACATAAGGTTACATTAGCTTTGTAGACTTGTTGCTTTGGCGGCTTTTAAGTAGTTTCTTAATTATTGTTTCACCCCACCTTTTCAGTGTTTCTGACTTTAAAAGATGATCCAGTGTTAAATAATTTGTACTTCTGATTAATTCATTCTTCTATAAAGTCTAGCAGATCTCTTTGTGTTGCTATGAATCAGAATGGAGCAGCAGGCTTAAGCTTGTATACAGATTGCATATTCTGAAACAGAAATGGTCTCTGAAGACAGTGAGGGAGGAAGTGGTCACAGCTGACTTTCCAAGTGTGCTAGATGTGGGGCAGAATGAGACAAATTAGAGGGGACATTTATTGATGCCCACTGTAGTCATCTTTTGTTATTTGCTAAAAATATGCCTAGAAGGAAGGAAAGAAATCTAATTGTTTATTTTCCCCCAAAGAGAGAAGCAGAACAGTTTCAAAAGTTTGAGCTGATGTCAGATGATTCAAAATTTGGAATGGGCTGTCAGCACTAATGACACCAGTTCATTATTGGTTCCTTTAAATTTGGTTCCAGCTGATGCCCTAGTCAAATGGAAAGCTAACGCATCTACAGGGAAGGCAAGCTGAGGAGAAGGGAGGTACACCAATGAATTCCTTTTAGGAAGGAGGGGTGATGGATTAAGTGAGCTTGAAACAGGCCCAGGTGTGCTGCAGTATCCAATGAATTTACAGCTGTAGCAGGTTTATTTTTACCCCTGTGTGATGGCACTAAAGCAGGCAGTAGTCAGTTTGGCTCTGCAAAGTGTTAAAGGATTTGTGGGGTGTTTGTCTGGTTTCAGACATACTTCACTCTTTATCTCCTTATACAAGGATCAGTACATTATGAAGGGGAAATTTAAGAGAGCCTTTCTCTCATGGAAGCTGTTGACCAAATCAAGGCTGCTCAGAGCCAGAACTCTTGTGAGTTCTTTTAAGAAAGCTCTTGTGAGAAAGTTTTTAATGGTGGTGAGCTCAGAGAAGATCAGAAGAAAAGGCAAGTGCTGAGGGGACTGAAAGGAACAAGACTGCCTTTGCGTTATGTATGGCGGCAGCACTCTGATATCTTTAGTGAATCTCTGCTGGTATTTGGTGTATGTTCCTGAAACATAAGGTCTCTTAACCAGGTTGTTCTGTAGGAGTGTAATTGGTAGTAGAAAACTGGTAACAACTTCTTCCAAGAGAATGGATTTCTCTTGAGGGGATAGTGCCAGTACTAGGCCCAGAACTGGGATAGGGGAGAGTTGTGTCATGGAAGTGCACCGTGGCTGGGTAGGTATCCTGCAGCTGTTAAAAAAATCTCTATCTGCAAATACAAAGAAGTTAGTGTACCTTTTTTATTTTGTTTGTGTTTATAATTCCTGGCATGAGAATCTCTAGAGAAAAGACCTAACCAGGGAGCAGCAAGTTAAAATGAGTGACAATATTTTTAATAGAAAGAAATACTTCTTGGCAATAGACAGACTGAAACTTTGTGGGTGGTAAGGAGGGACAAAACCCTACAGTGAATGCTGCAGCGCCTAGGGTAGTGAAATACATGACTTCTAAAACTTTGTTCTGTAAATATTAAAGTCAGAAGCTTTATATAATAGAGTTAATATTAAGATTTTTGCTTTGTTTTTCTGATTATCCTGGCTATATTCAAGAAAAAATGCCATCTAAGATGCTAGAATAGCACAGTGATTAGACACCCAAAACTGGATAGTCAAGCATTTGTGTAAAACAGGTGGTTGTTTTATGAACAGAGTTCTGTAGTTAATCAGTGATATGAGATATTTGCCATTGTCAGCATCAGTAGATTCCCTGTGACTGTTACGGACACTTACTTAGCTTGATTGTGTTGTAGTTGTCTTTTGTCCTTAGCCTGTGTGACAATGACTTGACTTTCTTTGGAATAATGAAGTGAAACTGAAGATCCCACCTTCCTCTTGAAGCTTGTAATTTAGTTTCCTTAGGGCTGTGTAAATTCCAGTAATTTCATTGTGGGGAGGACTGACAATAGAATGCATCAAGTGCTAAAAGTTCAGGTCAGCTTTGATCTAAGCAGTTTGTGGGTTTGATTAAGGGGTGTGCAATTCCCCAGAGTCACAGAGGTCAGCTGCTTTGAAGCGAGGGTGGGTGATGTATCCACCAGCTGTGTTTTGGCACCGAGTGGTTTGCATATACTCAAATGGCAGAGCTGCTTGTGGTGTTACAGGCTGACTAACGTCTGGTGTGTTTTCATGAAATTTGGGTGACTCCGAGTTAGCTGAGAATTGTGACTCATTTCTAGTATCATCTGCCTGAAGACATAGTATGTATCAGAAGGGGAAACAAAGTAAGATTATTTTCTGCATTTAAACTGGGGGAAGAAATTACATGATAAATTTTATATGCGGGGTTTAGTTGCTGTTTTTGAAGAGATACAGTTAACTATACGTGAAATTTTATTTTATAAATGTCACTCCAGTCAGATATCCTTGATCACAGTATTTGGGGTAGTTATGATGCCTGCAAGTAGTTAAGAGGGGGAAAGAGAAGATAATTTGAGTAACCATATGCAGTTCCTTTGTAGTATTGCTTGCCAGGGCTTAGTGTGCTGTTGCCAGGAGCTTTTTTAGTTCTTCTGAGAAGGTGCCTGAGTTTTCAGGTTGTAAAATAAGCTACAGGAACATTTCCCCATCCTCCTTCCTCATTTTGAGAAGCATGATGCATGTAGGGATGATGTGAGGTAAGAAATGTGTGTTTAGCCATTCTTAAACCATCTCAGACTCCCACTTATGAGTGTGTTATCTGTGTGGGCTAAGAAGAGGTATGGTATCTTACCTTGTCAGAAGCTTCCCCTGGGAACCAATCAGAAGTGAAGTCATGGGAGCTGAAGTTGTATTGAAAAGAATAATTAGTGGTTTGGGTTGTAAGGGATCTTAAAGATCATCTAGATGAAATAACCTAGATCATTACAAATCTAGAAGTGGCTTGGAGGTGCTAGCTGTGTCTTTGTCCCGAGCATAACTAAGGTTAGGTTTCAGCTGGGAATAACTTGTGCTTTGGCTGTGCCAGTCAGGGGTCTGTGCCAGACCTAACTTAAGTGTGTTTACAGTAAGAGCTGATGCCCTGAGGCTTTTGCAAGATGGAGAGGGATGGAGGTGTTAGTATACATGCTCTTGTGTAGGTAGAGCATGACACGACTTTCTCTAGATAGTCAGTGAGTGAATGAATGCTGAGGGTGAGCCAGCTTTTATCAAGCAGTAGTTTATTGTAATGCTGAACTCTTAAACTAAGCAAGAGATGAAAGGAAACTTAAATAACCAGGAATCTACAAAGGAGGCTTGTAACTTCCCTTTGGTACACTTATCCTCTGTTGAGTGTCCGTTTGCAGACAAGCTCAGATATTTAAAATGGTGGCATGAAAGGCGTCTCCTGAGTGCTGCTTCTCAGAGCCTTGTGATTGTTTATGTCCTGTCAGCTTTCTGTTGGTGTCTGAAAGCAGCCTGGCTTTGTGTTCTGTTTGTGATGGGTCTGGAGCATTGTCAGGGAAGATGATCAAGAGCTGGCTGTGGGCTTCAGGTGGTTGTGCTGTATAAGCAGTTGGGCTACTGCTCTTGTTTTCTCGTTGTAGAATCCCTTTTTGTATAAGTAAGGAGCCAGCTAAAGGCGCAACAATGGCTTCTGGAGAAAACAAGCTTTTTGTACCCAGTCAGCATGAAAGGTCGAGATCTAGCAAGATAAATGAGGGTAGTAGGTGGAGCGTCATCCTATTTCACAGATATCACAGAATGTTCTGAGCTGGAAGGGACCCATCAGATCCAACTCTAAGTGAATGCCCCATACAGGGATTGAGTCCACAACCTTGGCATTATTAGCACCAGGCTCTAACTATATTTCCCACGTATAAAGTGATCTGTCTCTTGCTCTCCTTTGTTTCTGGGAGTCCATCTCTGTTAGCATGGATTCCTCAAAACACTTTGAACTGTTCTAGACTTGACACTTTCAGCTCTTGAAAGCCAGGCTGTTGTCTTTTTCTTGCATTGTATAAGATAAACCTTATGGCTGGTCTTTCCCTCAGTCTGAGATGGTTCAATAGAGTGGGTGACCAAAATGGTTTCTGAAGCTGCATTTTTAGACCCGAGTGAGGAGGCCATTCCCATGGCGTCTGATCACATCTTAACGCATTTGTATTCAGGTCTAGAAGAGGGTGGTCTGTGTCAGTTGGAAAAGTGCACTCTTAGTTCAGTCTTTGCTCATGTCTACTTTGTTTGTTTTGTTTCTTCACATTAATAAGCACTATTTTCTTGTCATCGTAGAATTTTTTGTTAGAACAAGAACGAGAGGATATTCTTGTCTTAACCACTCACCGAGCTGTTGCTAAACTGGTGACTAAACATTTAGATGAGTAATGCTTCTTCTTCTGGTGTGGGTGTGTACATTGTAATTATATGGGCACACCAGTGTAACCTGTCTTTTTTTTTTTTTTAATCTCCACCTATATCCCTCTTCTCTCTTCTTCCAGAGTACTTGAATCCTGAAAACGGAGGGCAACAGATGTTCTCTATAAGTGACGCTTTCATTAAAGGTAAGGAAAAACTTCAAATGCTGCTGCTGTGTGTTTTTTAATATTATGATGGAAATTCCTTAATACTCCTTTAATAAAGCACTGACCCTTTCAAAATACTTACTTGACAGTAAATGTGAAGTTATTTGTGGCAAAACTGATGTATAAACGATGCTTAAGACTTTTTCAAATGCACTTTCAAGCTTAAATTTCCTTCACTTCTCAGACTCCTGCATTTAAAAAGACTCAGAGAAAAGCTTTCACTTTTTTTTAAGAGCTAGTATAAGTGGCAAGTCTGTTCAGTTTCTCCACCAACAAATTTATGTAACTGATTTTTAACTTCCTGTGCAAGCAAATGAAGATGTGATACAATTAATTGCACTGCTTCTACAGAGTAGCTTAAAGCTTCTTCTCTTAAATCTTTCTGGGTTTCTTGTCATCACCACCATCATCACTAATTCTGAAATGAAAGGCCATTACTTGCATTTATGAGTTTTTAAACCCACATGCTTTCCGGTATCATGGCCAGGTGCACTTGTGGGCTCTTTTTTCTTCTGAGTTAATATTATTGATTTTGGTGCATTCATAAGAGGAGGAAATGAGGGAGAAACCCCAATGTCTGTCTAGCCTGAACAATAAAGTCTTGGATTAAACTGGTGTTTAGTTTTTAACTGAGCTTTTGCAGAAGGAAGTAGGAAACCAATGTAGCTTATATTAGTCTTCTATACAGCTAATGTTGTGTGTGAAGCATCTGGGAGAAGTTAATTGTTGTTTTTTAAGAGTCTTTTTCTTCAGTATTCCTCCTGAAAACTCCTTGAGTTACTATTGCCCAAAGATTTTTCTTGACACTGAGGAGTTTTAAGCTTGAACTCTGAAGGCTTACATACTTGCTCGATGAACATTTATACACTACAAGTATAAATGACTTATAATGTAGTCAGCCATTATATCAATGTGGAAGTTTATAATTTGCGTCTATAATATCATAATAACTGTGCAGGAAATAACCTAGTAACTCTTTCAAAGCACAGACTGTGCTGAAATAACCTCTAATTTTGGTGTTGCAAAACAGAAAACGCATCTAAGGAGTTACTACACAATATAGTGGTTGAAAGTGTCGGTCCCCCTCAAACTGAGGACCATGACATCTACTTTAAATGCAGTGTTTCAGGAGGCCTAGACTTAGGTCTTTGTAAATTCTTTCCTTCTCAAAGCAGCCTTGCAGAAAGACAAAAGCATTTAACTGTGGCCTTATATTAACAAGGTTTGTTTGTCTCTTGCAGAGTCGTTATTCAACAGGAGGGTGGAGGAGAAGTCCAAAGAACTCTTATTCACACCCCTAGGCTGTCACCACAGCAGTCTGGATCTGCTGAGAGAAGAGAATGGGGAGAAACAAGCCATGGAAAGGCTGCTGTAAGACATGTGTAGAAAAGGGAATTTGCTTATCTTGAGTAACAATTTCTGAAGCCCCTCTAATCCACCAACTTTCAGTGGGACTTGAGCTGCAGTAGGCAATACAAGGAACTAATTTGCATTAAGAATGCAGCATTTTTACAGTATATTTTGGTTGGTTTTTTTTTAAACTTGTGATGTTTATATATTTGAGTACGGGACCAGAGCTGACTGTAGAACATGTAGGCAACTGTTCCTTCAGAGGACTTTTGCATTGTAAATGTTAAGAAATTTACTTCTGAAATGTGACTTCAGCTAATCACTGCACTGTATTTTTATATTTTTAAAGCAAGAAATCTATCTATTTTGCCTTTTTTACAGGTCAGCTAATCACAACCACATGATGGCACTGCTTCAGCAGCTTCTGTACAATGAGTCCCTCTCACTGTCCTGGAGGGATATTATTGTACCCGTGGTCTGCCAGGTGGTTCAAACAGTGCGGCCAGATGTCAAGAAGAGAGATGATGACATGGATATCCGCCAGTTTGTCCACATCAAAAAAGTAAGTTTCAAACAGTGGATGTAGGGAAACAAAAGGGTGCAGCTGTTGGCAGCACCCCTTGTTTGAAGGGAATAGTTCCCTTTCCACTGCCCCCAGCGTATTCAGTTCTGTAATTGCCTGACTTGGCCTTTGAATAAGGTGGGGTTCTAGAAAAAGTTGCACAGAGGGAACTTGGTATGCTGTGAAAAGTGCTTTAATGCACTGAGGCTGACTTCTTTCAGGCTGTAGGCTGCAGAAGGTAGCAAAGAATAACACCTCTGTAATGACTTGGTTCATTTTTGGGTTTCTGCTTGTTTTGGGCTTGGAGATATACCAAATGCTGGATAAGTAGCTTGCAGGACATGGTGCAGCAGTCTGTTGCCCTGTACCTATCCCTTATGGAGGATTCAACTCCCATGCAAAATACAATGACTTTCTTCAAGAGGAAAACTTAATTGTTATGGGAGTGGCGTATCCAGTTCTGCCAGATGGCCCAGTGTTGACACTGTTGAACTGTAAGTCTGGAGTTCTGGCATGCAAACTTCCTTGTGAGAGTCTGATGTGAAAATAACATTCAAGGAGTTAGTGTGACTGAGGACTGAAGATTTGGGCTCAGTTTTATTTGGTGAAATTCAACTCAGCAGTGCTCTTCTTTGAAAGCTGTATGAGATTTGAGGAGAACCTTATGATTCTGGTGGTAGAGTGGCATCTCTTCAGGCAGCACCACTTGTTCCTGCTTCTCCTGAAACTCCAGTTCAAAGAGCAGTTGTTCAGAGGTGAAAGCTCTGCTATTTTCACATGCTGGTAATATGAATGTCCTCTGAAACATGTTATTCAGAAACCTGTTTCATGCTGTTTATTATGGCTGGGATTGCCTGTGACTGCAGGCACACCATCAACTGTTTGATGTGTTCAATTGATAGGTAGAGGGTTTTTTTGTTTTCTTTCTTTATTTTATATTTCCCCCCCTTTCCTTATGGTTTGTTTGTTGCTGATAGAAATGGCATGTGCAAAGGTGTATGCTCCTCATGACCTGTCAAAATTAAGTTCCCTTGTCGTGTGCTGGAGTATATTGGTTTAACAAATAAGCATCTCTTGGGTGGGGTGTAGAAATCCTAGAACTCAGTACTTGTTTTCGTGTCTGCCAGGCTTTAAAGGGAAAGACTTCTGTGTCCAGCATAACTGTATCTGATCTTTCATCTGATAATTGAGGGTGTAGCTGAAGTTTGTACATCACCTACAATAGGTATTCTGTGTATTAACTTTACTGCACTACAAGATGTGGGAGTGTTTGACAGTTCTAAAAACATTCTTTGCTCTGCTAGATTCCTGGTGGAAAGAAATTTGACTCCATGGTGGTGAATGGATTTGTTTGCACTAAGAATGTTGCACACAAAAAGGTAATGCAGCTTGATTGATCTTACTGTAGTGCATGTGGTGGAAACAAGGGTGCTCTGACTTGCTTTTTGTGTCAGGAAGCTTCTCTCACCACCTAGGAAGTTTCTGAAATTTCTCTGCTTTGAGCCCCCAAACAGGAATGGCTTTTAAAGCATTTATTTTTCAAGCTATTTTGTTTTCTAGCTCAGAGATTTTGGAGGAGAAACTCTCCTCATGCATGTGTAGAAAAACATCCTTTCCACCCTTACCACAACATGAGGCATCTAATAATTACCCCAGCTTTTAGTCAGAAGACATTGGTGGTTTTGACTTAGTTTAGCAAAATGTCTTTAATGCAGGAGGGCAAGATAGAAGTGAACTGCATGAATCAAGTGTATCAAGACTCTGGGGCTCTTAGCAGTGACTGGAAATCCTCTCTAGCATTGCCTGCTTATGGACAGTACCTGTTGAATTCCAACAGCTGGGTGTAACAACTTCAGACAAAGGCCGAATATGTGGTTGGGTCCGCAGGGGGTGATAGCTGAGACACTTTCAAGGGACATGGGGTAGCAGGGACCAATCATAGGAAGTCTGTCTCTTTTTCTTGTGTGCTTCTTCCTCTCCAGGCATTTGTATTTTTGTGTCTTTTTTTAGATGAACTCTTGCTTAAAAAATCCCAGAATTTTGCTGCTGAAATGCTCAATTGAGTACCTCTATCGAGAAGAAACAAAATTTACCTGCATAGAGCCTATAGTACTTCAGGTGAGAGTATGCTTTTGTTCTTGGTTAAAATAACCCCATGATCATTGCAAATTTTTTCAGTGTGTAAGGTGAAGTTGGATGAGTGAGATTGCATGGAAAAGAGAGAAGTTTCCTCTTCTAGTAAGCTAGCTAAGAGAGCTGCTGCAGGAAATACAGAATAAACTTGTAGCCTTGTGCTGAGGGTTTTGGTCCTCAAGTTGCATGTCCTGAGAACACGTGAGCTTTTGATTCTCACAGTGCAGCATTTTAGAAAACCTCTGTTTTTATTGAGACCTTCTGAACTGTATGTTCCTTTTACAGTATTAGAGCTAGATAAGGTTTCGGTGTGTGAAGAAACATTTGGCTAGTGTAGGTGAGGGTTAGGTCACACCCTTGTTATTTTTTGTCAGGCTTGAAAAAATGGAACAACCACCAACCTAATGGAGTGATGAACTAGAAAATGTCACTTTGGAACAGGTGCCCTGCCCCTGTGGGCAGGGATGTGTCTTAAATATTAAAACACTGAAGTACATAGACCTTTTCTTCATGAAATGTTACCTGGACACGCAAAGCAATCACAAGTAGACGAGAAATTTCGCAGGGCAGAGAGGTTTCTCCATGCCAGCTCAAGGCTGAGTCAGGACGGAGAGAGACCTCCTTGTTTATTTCTTACTTCTTATACATTTGTGGGTCTGGCTAAAGATTGGCTTCTGGGGTTAAACACCCCTCAGCCTCAGTGGCTAGACCAGCTGCCAGTTACAATTGTTTTCAGGTTAGAAATATGCAAACAAAGGACAGAGAATGAAAAACAAAGGATTTGTTTATGTTACATATGTGGGAAAAAGGTAGCAACTGCTCATAATATTGTACAGTAACTAAAGATCTGACTCCATTTTATGAAAATTCAAAAGGCTATAAAAAACTCAGAAAAACCAAGGTAACAATGAAATGCTTATAAAATATTCCTGATAAACTAGTGTTGTGCTGTGGGGGTGGGAAAATGTTCACAGTGGACTACTGATGGTGTTTTCTGGATAGCTGTTTTCCCTGTTTTATAGGAAAGGACAGTACATAAATGAAGTGAAAAGTAATACTAAGCACTGAAGTGGGTTTATTTTTGAGATGGATTTGCAGTAGTTCGCTGCTATACTTTGTTCCTGTCTGCAGGAAAGGGAGTTCTTGAAGAACTATGTACAGCGGATAGTTGATGTCCAGCCCAATTTGGTCCTTGTTGAGAAGACTGTGTCCAGAATTGCCCAGGACATGCTCTTAGAGCATGGTATCACTCTGGTCATCAACGTCAAGCCGGTGAGCATTTCTGACCAGAGTTAGACTCGGCCTTGTGGTAGATTTCTAATGACTCCTTGTAGCAAACTCCCTGGAGAAAGCCAAGAGTTGTCTTATTTTGTTCTGTAACCAAATGTTCTCTTCCAAGAAGGTAAGACAGACAAATCTGGAGAGTTACTTTTTCCTCAGCTCTTTGCAGTTACTGTGCTGTGTCCTTGTTTGATGGGTCCTTGTAGCCTGGTTTAGTTCTAGTTGACTTTGATATCCATTTGTAGCAAAGCACGTGTGGGTCCTCAGCTCTTGCCAGAGAGCCACTGTCCCTGGGAGGCAGAGTACAGGCAGCCAAACAGAGAGTAGCTGTGGGAGTTGTTTGAGCTCCTGGCAGAGCCAGCATTATGCTGACTGCACTGCACCTCCTGGAGGTATCTGGATCTAGTCAAGTGAGAAGTTCTAGGGAGGGTACAATCTCACCAGAAATACTTACCCAACTGTTTCTAAGACTCTTGTATATTGTGGATATGGGTTTGTGGGATTTGGTTTAGCCGAGAGTTTGCATCTCAGTGAAAGGTTTTGTAGGTTACACTGGTGTTTTGTGATTTGTTAAGAGCAAGATAAGGATGCCAGTGTCCTCTTTGCACTGTGGATTCTGACCGTTCTTTCCGTTTTTACAGCAAGTGTTAGACCGGGTAAGTCGAATGACCCAGGGAGACTTAGTGATGTCAATGGATCAACTGTTGACCAAACCACAGTTGGGGACCTGTCATAAGTTTTATATGCAAGTTTTTCAGTTGCCCAATGGTGAGTAAAGCTTGATGTGCCTTAGCCTGTATGTGTGAAAGGATGAATGCCTTGCTCTTTTTTAAATAGATCTGTTGGCTTCCTGGTATGATCGTGTATCATCCTACTCATTTTATTTCTGTTACTTCTTGGAACTACAGTGAACTGCCTATGTAGAGAAAAGCATGATACTAAGAAAAGACACTCTCTATATTTTAATTAAAATATTTTAATAATATTTTAATGATATTTAGTAATATTTTAATTAAACTGATTTCTTTTCTTCCAAACTGTTTTTTCTCTTCCCGCATACTGTAGTTTGTTTAGTCCAACTTCCTGTTCAAAACAGGAAGGATTCATTTCAATGCAGCATCAGATTTCTTAGGGTTTTGTCAGCCAGCTCTTGAAAATATTGCAGAGCGGAGATTCTGTAGCCTGTCTGGGCACCATCCTCACTGTAAAGAATTTTTCTGCATTGAAATAAGAGAATCATAGAAGAACCTGTGTTGGAAGAGACTTCAAAAGATTATCTGGTCCTACCTGAACCAATCCAATCAAAATTTGCCTTCTTGCAAGTTGTGCACACTTCCCCATGTCCAGTCATTGTGCATGTTTAAGGAAGGTTCCTTTTTCTCTGTAACTCCCCTAGGCAGTGGGAGTCTACAAAGGAAGGAAGAAATGCTGCCTGACAGGTTACCAGTGGTGCTGGCACACAAAAATGCTGTGGATGCAGATCTTTATGGAGATGCAGTCTTTGCATCTCTTTGTAGAATCATAGAAAGATTTGGCTTGGAAGGGGCTTTAAAAATCATTTAGTTCTAACTTCTCTGCTGTGGCAGGAACTAGACTTCGTGCTAGAACAACTTGCTCCAAGTTGAATCGAATCTGTCATTGAACAATTCCCTTGACACTTCCTCATTGCCCCTTGCAGCCTTTAAATTGTCCTCAGAATGTCATAGGCTTTTTACTTGTAAGGATGAGCAAATGTGCCTGGGAGGGAAGTGATTCTTTTGCCCACTGGTGCAGAGTCTACAGCGATCTTAGAATACTCCTTTTAGGTCAGGGTGTTCCATGTGGCCTTCACTTTGACTTTATGATGGCCTGTTTATAAAAACAGGAGAACATTTATAGCCAATGCTTTTTTTTCTTGCTAAAGTAAGTTATTCCAGTACAGGAATGTGAACTTCTGCAGCTAACAGTTGTCCTTGCTCTTAGTCTCCTTTACAGTCTCTTGGCTGTGTGAGGTATCTAAAAGCAGATTAACTGTAGTTGTCATCCTAACTCCCATGTTTTAATTCTAGATCAGACAAAACCCCTGATGTTCTTTGAAGGCTGTCCCCAGCACCTGGGTTGCACTATCAAGTTGTGTGGTGCTGCAGAGTACGAGCTGGCTCGTGTGAAGGAGATTCTGATCTTCATGATCTGTGTGGCTTATCATTCCCAGCTGGAAATCTCATTTCTTATGGATGAGTTTGCCATGCCCCCTACTCTCACCAAAAACACTTCCTTTCACTCCCTTATTGAGGAGTCAGTAGATGAAAATGAGCAGCAGAACCCCTTCAATGGTGAGGACTTCAGCACAACAGTCAAAGACATTGAACTGTCCTCTGAAAAGCTGCCTGTGATCTCTGAATCAGTGTCCTCTGATGAGGTCAGTTTGCCTGAACCAAGAGGTGTATTTGACAGAGGTGACCAAGAGAGCAGTCAGTTGGAAACTGTGTCCTCCAAGCAGCAAGAGCACCACAAAGTGGAGTCACCATTTCCAGTGTTCAGCTCTGTACCTCATGCAATACCTGAAACATCCCCACTGCCCCTCCATGGCATGGACCAACACTTGGCCACTCTGGATAACCAGGCACTAGTGCCTCTTCAACAGGCAGATGATTTACAGGAATCCAAGAGTCAGATGAGAGTCTTCAGAGACCCTCTCCAGGATGATACTGGTTTATATGTCACAGAAGAGGTAACTTCGTCTGAGGATCGTCTCAAAACTTACTCTGCAGCATTTAAGCAGGAGTTGAAAGATGTCATCCTCTGCATTTCTCCAGTACTGATGTTCCGTGAACCATTTCTTTTGACTGAGAAAGGCATGAGATGCCCTGCCCGGGAATACTTTCCCGAGCAAGTTTATTGGTCTCCTCTCCTCAATAAGGAGTACAAGGAGTTGGAGAGCAGAAGGAAGAAGCAATTGTTGCGGGATCTCTCTGGACTACAAGGGAGGAATGGGAGTATCCAAGCCAAGGCTGTCCAAATCTTACCTTCCCATGAGCTGGTTAATACTAGAATAGCAGAACATCTACGTGATAGCCAGAGCTTAGCCAGAATGCTGGCTGACTATCGGGCCAGAGGGGGGAGGATACTACAGAAAAGCGTAGATCCTTTTGCCCAAAATAAGGATGTGTCTAGTGTTCCTACTGGAAAAACTGGGAGCAGAATGGAAGAGGAGGAGAAGGGACTGGCTCAGAGTGAATCCTCATGGTCTTATAAGGTAAGATAGAGCTGTGCTGCTGGAAACTTAAGTTACATCGGTTTCTCATGGTATATAGAAGGTGTAGGGTGTAATATTAAACCAGGGGAAATTTTTTTTGTTTGTTTGGTTTGGTTTTTTGTTTTTTTGTTTGATTATGGTTATTTTGGTTTGGTTTTGGTTTTTTTTGACTGGGTCATAACTCCATTTTAGATTGTGGTGCTCTGCAATCATTCAGAGCAAGAGACTGCAAAATTTCTCAGAGAAATGCACAAAGTCTGCCCAGAATTAGTTTTGCCTGTTTGGGCTATACCTAACGGACTTCTGAAAATGAGTCCATGAAGAGGGAATAAACCTTAAGAAGTTTCTTAAACTGAGCTTTCTTGCTGCTTGTATTTGGTTATTTGTAGAAATCTACTTTCATTTTCAGAGGGCTTAATGTCATGGAAATAGCAGTAAGCTGTAATTACATTAAAGTACTTGATTGATTGTAAATGTTTAGGTGGTGTGAAGAGAAGTGAGAATCACATAATGGAGGGGAAGGAGTCTTCTTTGAAATTGCAAAGCAAGGGAGTATGTGTTTGTAATAAAAATATATAAAATTTTGGTAAACTGCCATGAAAATAACTAGCTGAGGAAAAGGATCTTGGGACTTTCTTGAGTTATGAGCTGTTTAGGAAAAGTCAGTGAACAAGAGTAGCAGAATTGATCTGTTGAAACAGTCAAACATTTTGGACCCTGAGCCAATCAGCCTTTGTATTCATGAGCAGAAGTCACTTTTTAATTGGTTCTTGAATGTAGATCTCTGTAGCTTCACAGGCCATAATCTTACAAACTGTAAGAGCAGCCCTTGCTCTGGATCAGACTGGTTGATGCTGTTTTAAATTGATTCAGCAATCAAAGAAAAGCATTTGGTAACATCATAGTTTTGTAGGGTGTGGAAAGGAAAACAGCTCCATTCCAGAGAACAGAAATATGGAACTCTTTCTGTAGCCTGAATGAGTAACTGAAGTGTAATATATTGGCAGAGTTTTGAATCGAAGATGTCCTACATCATACAGTTGTTTAGAGACTCTTTATGTTTGTCATGGGGCTTTTGTTGTTTTCTGTTCCTCTTGGCTTCATTTCCACAGAAACACATGCGTGTTCATAGGTTTCATTATGCATATGAATTACATTGTTCTAAAAATGGCAATTATACATGGTAGAGGATTACCTGAGGCTGGGAGATAATGCTGAGTTAATCTGTACAAAAGGAGAAAGCAGAGATTTATCGTTGAATAAAATTACTAGAATAGAATTCTGTCAAGATAAGTTGTGTGTGAGTGGAGGTGTCTGTAACCAGTGAATGAGTTGTTTTCTCTCGCCTAGGTGGATTGCCTGAGTCCAGTAAACCATCAGAGGCTCTGCGTTCTCTTCAGCAGCTCTTCTGCTCAGTCCAGCAATGCTCCAAGTGCCTGTGTTAGCCCCTGGTATAAAAACTGCTCCTCTACAGCTCCCATAGTTGCTATTCTTTCCTTCCCAAAGTCAGTCAGTGCCTGCCTCACTCATAGCAATAATTTTTTGAGGGCTCCTTGTTAGGTTGTGCCCATCCTGTAACAGGAACTTAACACCAAAAGACTTTTGTCTTGTGTAGTCAGGGGCATCTACAGCAGTATTGCACGACCTCTGTAATGCCCAAGGCATGAATGAGACAGCCCAGCCTGAAACCAAGTGCTTTAGTTGGTGTTTTGCTGCAGAGTAATGCCTCTGTGTGGGGAGCACCGCATGCAGACTTGGGGAACAGGTAGTGTAAATGAACACAGGACAATGTCCAAGCCCAAAAATGAGCCTTGTGAGAATCTTGGAGTATTTGTAGATTGTATTACTCAACAGTGGCATTGGAATATATTGCTATCTTTCTCATACTGTAGTCATCAGTATTAAGAGTTTTATTTCCAGATTAGGGGGCTGTGATTTGCTAATTGTGTGCAACTTACAACACGCTTTTATCTCTACTAAGCAGGACAGGTCTTGGTGTTTAATCATTAGCTTAGGTGATTTAAATCATTTAACTTAGGTGAAAATAAAGAGATGACCCTCTCATAGGGAAAGGTCTAAAGTTCCTGTAAAAGCTTAGACATGAACCAAAGAAGATGGTGATATACTCACTAATAAATGAGCATTGTATGCTCACTTAATACTGATAAGCAACAATGAGAGAATGTAAATTAGTGATGTTAGGGATATCTGAATTATGGCACTTAGACAGTTTAAGTGGTCACGTCAGGTTCTGGGGAAACTAAAGTCGCTATTAAATATTCTAGAAGAGGAAGGATTTCTTGAGATTTTTTTCATGTTCTGGATGTACCCTTCATGTAGCTGTTTAACCATTAGTGCTTGAAGCTTAAAGCTGTTTAGACTTCTGTGCTTAGATATTTTTGAAAATAATCTTCAGAAGTGCAGTTGAATTGTATTGGACTTTTAAATGTCAAGTTTAAAGTTTTCTAGTAGGACTTTGATCTCATTAATAGCAAACCTAACAGCAGGGATCTAGGAAGGGTAGTCAAGTGGGAGGGGAAAAAAAAAAAAAATCTGTGCACCTAAAGGCCATTGCACAGCTAATGGTGGTGGCATCCAGTCTGTAAAGCTTTTCTTTCTGTGCTTTAGGATTGTGACCATGGAGTTCTATGGGAAAAATGACCTAACTCTTGGGATTTTTCTGGAGCGCTACTGTTTCAGGTAAGGAGGAATTTGTTCTAATTCACTTATGCTAACTTGTTACAAGCAAATACATTCATTGCCTTCCTGTTTTGGGCCTGTCCTTCTTACTTCCCTTTGTGAGGAAGTGAAACAGATTGTGAAACAAGGTTTCTAAGTTCATAAAGACAAATGTATTCACTTAGCACTTTCTGTAGCAATTAGGGTTTAAGGGCCAAGTTAAGGGTCTGAACATGTATTCAAACTGTCTGTTTTTCAAGACAAGCAACTGTACTGGTCACAGTTTCCTGAGGTTTCTCTTTGAAAGTTCATCCAAGTGTTGGGTAACACTGGTCATTTAGTGTCTCAGAGTAAGGCTTTGTCATATGTGCAAGGTGGCCAATGTAAACAGTCCAGAACACTTTTAGCCCTAGCAAAGTACTGCGTCATTTATTTCACCTCACAGAGGTGTCAGTTGTTAGGTTTCTGTAATAACTGCGGCCGTCAGAACCCCATGCAGAGTCTCGACAGGCTGTGAAGCTGGATAGGTAACCTGCTCAAAGGACAAGCTTACTCTGTTCTCTCCACTGGCCACTTGCAGTAGCAGAAGGCTCTTGGTGTTCAGCCTTCTGGAGGAATGAGTATTTCTCCTTGTGGTGATCAGTGAGAAGGAGCTTAGCTGCCCACTTTGAAATTCTTGCTTCTCTCTGCTCGCTAGATAGTGTGTGCTAAAGTGAATGCTTCTCAATCTCCATAGTTTCAGTAATTAAAATTCTTTATTTTTTCACATGAGCAAGGAAAATCTGAGCTTTTTCAGGCTCTTTCTGGTTTTGAAGAATATCTTATCTGACTTTGGTAGCTAAACAATTCAGCTTTCATTTTTCTGATGTTGGTCTTTCTTCCATGATTTAAAAAACCATGCCTGGTATGGTATCATTCATAAATGTTTCTGTTTCTCTCTGTAAGGCCTTCCTACCAGTGCCCCAGCATGTTCTGTGAAACACCAATGGTGCACCACATTCGTCGCTTTGTTCATGGGCAAGGCTGTGTGCAGATTGTGTTGAAGGAGCTGGACTCCCCCGTCCCTGGGTACCAGCACACCATCCTTACTTACTCCTGGTGCAGACTGTGCAAACAGGTGAGGATGTGGACTTCAGAATCATTGCTATTCAGATTTAGTATTCTTGTTGTGACTGGCCTTGTATGGAAAGCAGCATTTTTGAGAAAGTGCTCATGCCTGGAACTATGGCTAAACTGGCAGAAAACCTGTTACCGAAACATATGTTCTCATGTTACCCACAAATTCCTCTTTTAGAGCTGGGGCCATTAAGGATGAAAAATCTTCTGTGAGGTAGTCCTGCTAGAAAGTGTCAAAACTGACTCTGAGAGGATAGATCTAAGCAGAAAAAATGGAATTGCCTACTTAGAAGTGAAGGGTGTGGTTCCTTTCTTGCAGTGAATCTTTATGAGCATATGGGAAGGGGCAGACACCCAGACCTGCTGGCATAGTAATTGGCTAAAGCCACTTGCTGTTCTTTGATCTGCTGTGGACTGAACAGCCTCCATTGCGTCAATGTGATGTCTGGACTTCCTTTAGTAGTCATTAGAAAGTAGCATCTTCATTAGAGAAATATTCAATTGCTTTAAAAAGCCCACAAGATAGTAAGATTGTGCATTATCTGAAACTTGTTCTGTAATTTAGCTAAGAAAGCACTGCTAACTGGACACTCGTGTCTAGCTAAACATGAGGAGCCTTCAAAGGGACAAGAGTAAAACTTAATGAAAAAAGATTCATGCAGTACCTGAAATGCAAAACACCTGAATTACCCATATGGATGACTCAGGTCACCTACTTAGGCTGTCTTAAACACGGGTGTTGGATTTACAGATACCTGGAGGAGGTTGACGCAGTTGCTGACAGCAAGCCCTGTGCTGCTGTGTATACAGCTGCTCCGTAACCTTTTATTTTTTGTGTGCTCATGTAAACACTTACGTGTTTGAAGTTGTCAAGTGTGTAAAGCGGTGTCTCCTCTAAGCTTGCAAGCACTTCTGAAGTTGAAACACTGCAAAGCAGTACCAACGCATTTGTAGCTGGAGAATCACCAGGGAAAAAATTGTATATGATGTGGCCGCTGCTGCTGGCTGCATTGCTGGAAATTGACTCTATACAGAGAAATAGCATTCCAGAAGTAAGCTTCCATCAAGGTTATGTTTGGACTCCCCCAGCTTAGTACCTTTCATCATCAGCTAGCAGTTGTTGTTTATCAGATTTATTTTAACTGTTTGTTGGCCTTAGCTATACATAAATGCTATCTTCGTTGTTAAGTATGTTTCAGCGTCACGGGTGCTTCTGGTACTAGAAGTACTAAATTGCTGCCTGGATTATCCTGTCCCTCATCTTGTTTGAAGGATGAAATTTAGACACTTGCCTTTCAATTTTTCAGGTGACACCGGTTGTTCCCCTTTCCAATGACTCTTGGTCTATGTCTTTTGCAAAATACCTTGAGCTGAGGTTCTATGGGTACCAGTACACTCGAAGGGCCAACGCAGAGCCTTGTGGGCATTCCATCCACCATGACTATCACCAGTATTTCTCCTATAATCAGATGGTGGCATCTTTCAGGTGAGTTCCACTGCTAAAAACTTCCTTCTCTCTCTGGCACTGTGTGAAGCATATGGCTCTAGTAAGGGTTCATCAGTTCTGTCCTTCACTGTGAGTGCAGCATAGGAATGGCATTACTGTACCATAGCCACAAGTGCAGGATTGTGTGCTGGCTTGCAGAGGGCTTTGTGGGTGGCATCGCTGTCCTAGCTGTGGTGGGCAGTGTTCCAAGAGTGGATGGTTCCTGTTCATGATACAGAAAGGAAATGCTTTTCTCTGTCTAATTCCAAATGCTTTCAAAATTTTGGTTTTGCAGTATGATTTGTGGTTTTACTTCTTGCCTGGGGAATACAGGAACAGTGTTATTGCTGCTAGAAGTAACTAAAGCCCTGGATACATTGACAGTGTTCTTTTTCATGTAAGGGCCTCAAACCCCAGTATGGTGTAGAGCTAGTACTGTGTGGTGTGGGTTGTGTTACAAGCTGTTGTGTTGCCTTCTCAGCTACTCTCCTATCCGGCTGCTGGAAGTGTGTGTCCCACTCCCCAAGATCTACATCAAACGACAAGCTCCATTAAAAGTTACTATTTTGCAGGATCTCAAGGATTTCTCACAAAAGTAAGCTTTGTTTTTAATGTCTTCCTAACCTTTTTTGTATTTTGTTAGCAGAACACATAACTGTTTTTGCTAATATGATGAGATTTGGATAAATATTCATTATTTGATAGAAAAGTAATACATGTATGCCTATATGATTCCAAGGGACAGTGGTACTGAAACCTCTGTTACCTCTGTATGTACTGATGTCTCAACTCTTTGTCTGGTGGCAACTCAGGTTAAACATTGCCAGTACAAATTAAGATTCTTTTCTTCTCTATCCCTGAATGTTGCACTGATGTCTGAGTCTTATAGCAGGTTTCTGAATAATGCTGCCAAGCTGCTGAAAGGTTGGCCATCAGCAGGTGTCTGAAATGTTACTTTTTGAAATGCACAGTTAAAGTATTTTTAGTTCCTCACTCTAATGCTAAAAATTAAATGGAAAAGATGATCCTAGAAGGCCAACCCTGAAAACTGCAGGTTATACTTTGTACTCGTACCCTAATGTTCCTTTATAGAACATCTGACTGAGTTTCAATTCAGCTCCAAAAAACTGCAAAGACCTTGCTCAAATCTCTTGTCCAAACAGAACTGTTGTTATTATATCAGTCATGTGGCAATGGAACTCTCTGGTGTACAGATGTCTTTGCCTTTGTTAGCTGTTGAATGTGGTAACAGCTGGCAGGCTGTGCCTCCTTGTAGTCTGAGGTGAGCTACCATGAGCCTAGACACTTTCTAAATGTAGGCACAAAATGTGGAAGACAGGCCTGATGAAAACCCTGTTAAATCCAGCCAGACTGCTGTTCTGCCTGGTCACAGCATTCCTGTGTTGTCTCTGTGACCATGACTTCAAAACCTGTGGAGCTTTGTTTAGAGCTCAAATAGAGATACTCATTTTTTCTGAGCCCTACTGGTGGAGACGTAGCTTGCAGACCCAGATTCTTCCTAATCAGAGATGATACAACAGTTCCCCTGTCTTAGTAATGTGTTTGAGACATTTGTATTGCTCTCTGACAACTCCACTGCTAAGAATAATTTAGGAGACAAATGTCAGTGGATGTAATGTCTAGGTTTCTCCTATTACTAATGAAGTTTTCCGAGCTTTGACTGTGAATACAGCTGGGTAGCTTACTGTGCAGGAAGGCTGTCATATATTGTCTTTTGTATTCTTAAATGCTTACCTTAAACACATTCAGACTCTTTTAAAGAATGTTGAAGAAGCTCCAAGTGGTCACACCTGAACTCTTTGCGATGCTGTTGACAGGGTGTCACAAGTGTATCTTGCTGTGGATGATCGCCTCGCTTCTCTGAAAACGGATACTTTCAGCAAAACGAGGGAGGAGAAGATGGAAGATCTCTTTGCCCAAAAGGAGGTAATAGACTATTTTTGCATCAGTGGTCCATAGGCTAAGTGTATGGAGGAGCTACTCAGATCTTGTGTCATCTTGGTGAGATAACAGTGGCAGTTTTCCTTTTGGCAGATGGAAGAAGGAGAGTTTCGAAACTGGACTGAGAAGATCCAAGCAAGGCTGCTTTCATCATCGCTGGACACACCTCAACAGCTGCAATCTGTTTTTGAGTCTCTGATAGCTAAAAAGCAAGGACTTTGTGAGATGCTACAAGCCTGGAATAATAGGTGAGTGGACACATGCTGGAATCATGAGCAACACTGATACTGTGTTGGTTCTGGGAGGGAAGATGTTCAGCTGTAGTTTCTTTCACTACAGAGCAGTCGCTCTATAGAGCTTGTGCTGAATGTGCTCTGCTGGTTAAGAGCACACAGCTGATCAACTGGAACACAAAATCATTTGAGGCCATATGATAACAATGTTGGGTTGTAGAGCACAACTTGCATCTAGAGGAGAAAATTTCATTTGCATAAATGAAGGAGATGGGAAGAGGGGAGCATGGAACCTGTTGATTGGATGAAATAATCTCAGAGGTGAAGAAAATGTGCTGTCTTTGGCCATTTGATAATCTTTGGCATGTGTTGGCAGCCATCTGGGTTTGGTATGGAGAAACTCCATAACTTGTGTCATTCAGTGATAATACCAGTAACCTGCCTTTTGATTAATTTTTCTTTGGTGGTGCTGGTTTTGTGTGGTTTGTTTTTGTTTGTTTGTTTGATTATGTTTTTGTTTTTTTTTTTTTTTTTTTTTTTTGTTTTGTTTTGTTTTGTTTTGTTTTTGTCTAAGATTGCAGGATCTCTTCCAACAAGAGAAAGGGAGAAAACGTCCATCAGTACCACCCAGCCCCGGGAGACTGAGGCAAGGTGAAGAAAGCAAGGTATGGCTAACTGGCTATAAACCTCTTAAACATTTTTTTCTTCTGGGGCAGCACAGTAGTCTTAAGACTGGCTTGAGTTTTCTTTAATAATTAGTAAATCAGTTTTACTGCATCCTGTAATTTTCAACTGTAAAAGCATAAACTGTGTGTTAGTATATGTATCTTTTCTTAAGAGCCATGTTGTAGAGAGACAGAGTAGGTGTGAATAGCAGTTGATGATTTTCTGTGATGTTTGTGTAGTGCTGGTGTGAGAGAGAGCTGCAGTCATTGTCAGGTGTGTGCCTAGATAGGAGCTGGGCCATCTCCTCCAACCCTAGGTTGTTGCCCATCATGTGCATCCCTTGTGAAAAAGAAAAGACAAATAATATCGAGAGGTAGAGCAAATGATACAGGAAGGACTGATAAAGGTTTTTCAGGGTGTGGTGTTTTATGATGTGTCCCATGGGAACTGACTGAGGGGATGGATGAATGACTTTGGACTGTTGCCTCAAGAGCAGCGTCCAAGAATACACATGGCATCATGCTGAACTTCCACCCTTTGGGGAGCTGGAACTCTGAGGAAATGTCTGGGCTGCAGGGCAGTACAATACAAGCATCATAGAGAGGCTGAACTCCCAATAGTTCTACCATAGCAAGGTGCACTAAAAGCTCCTAGAGACCCTGGATTTGCCCTGCTGCATGTACACAAACCCCTTCCACTTAACATATATTTGTTAGGTGCTAAAGCAAACCTTAGCATGATCTAGCAGGCAGTAGGTGCTTAGAGAGGGGGAGTGACATGTTTAAAGCAGCATGCACAGATAACAGCCACCATAAGCATCTTGTGAACTTGAGTTGCTGTTGCCTTGTCTTTTTCCAGTGGTTACAGATACAGTGACATGCAGAGGCTGAGAAGTGGGTGAGGGTGCTCTGTTGTAATACAGCTGCTTTTGTAAGTGGCCCATACAGGAGGGAATACAGCTGTAAAGAGCTTGGCATCAACATTGGTGTTTTGTTATTCTGCCTAGATCAGTAGCATGGATGCTTCCCCACGAAATGCTTCTCCAGCGCTGCAAAATGGAGAGAAAGGTCTGTTACTTATTTTTCATAAGATGTCAATATAAGCATGTTGTAGCCCTTTTCCTGACATAACATGGGAGCTTTTGTCAAATTTGATAAATCAGAGGAACACCAAATCCCGGTCATGTCACTGTTTTTTTTTTTCTAATGGTAGGATAGAAATTGGCCATCTGCTTCTAATAGGAAGCTGAATTACTACAGATTAGTAAATTGGCCAACAAGGGTTTTCCCTTGAACATTAGTTTAAAAACTTCCAGAAATTTTCTAAATAACTGAATAACTACATGGAAATGTCTTTTGCCTCTTTGTGATCTGGTTATGGGTGCTGAGGTCTCCTACCTGTGAGGCATACTGAGTTTGTGGGAGCTGAAGGTAGTACTTGTTAGAGTATGCATTTTTGGGAGGTTTTGTGCTTCACCGATGAGCTTGCCCGGTCCTTTGGTCTGTGTGGCCTTACCTGCTTTCTAAGTCAAAACTTCCTGAAAGTAGATGCTGATTAGCTTCTGACAGCCATGTAGAAATATTTCTTCAGTCCTTAACTGTCGTTGTTCTCTCAGAGGATCGTTTCCTGACGACTTTATCAAGTCAGAGCTCCACAGGCTCCACCCACCTACAGCTGCCCACCTCTCCAGAGGTGGCATCGGAGCATACGGCTGGTGCCAGCACACTCTCTGAACAGGACACAACAAGCAGCTCAGAAGGTATAGTTCAGTTGTGATCTTGTATTCTTTCTCTTGCTTTTCTGTGCCAAATTCCCAAGTTTCCTTTTAGGAAATGACAAATAACTGGTAACTCTGTGGTCTGTAGTCATCCTTCTGAATTTACAGCTTAAACTTTAATATTGTGATGCAGACCTGACATGTGTCTGTTCCAGATGTGTTTGATGGACACTCACTGGGATCTACAGACAGCCAAGTGAAGGAGAAGTCCACCATGAAAGCTATTTTGGCTAATTTTTTGCCTGGAAACAACTATAACCCCATTCCCTTTCCCTTGTAAGTACTGCATAACCTTGTCAGATTGCAGGCGGCGCCGTGCATGCCTCCTTTGCTCAGTGTTTAATTTAAGTCATTGCTTGAGTTAGCCTCTGATTAAGATAGAGAACTTTGTCAAGGTAGGAAATTTTCTATGTCCTTTCTAGGTGGTTGTAAGTTACCTTTCTTATGAATGATCTGCTCTTGTGTAAAGCCGGTGTCAGTTTCTCCTCCTAGCAGCCATGCCTCCTCAGAGCTTTTTGTGGGAGATGAGGGGGTGGGGGAACACTGGAGAAATGTGCCTTCTAACTTCATTGCTGCAGGGAGGGAGTGGAAATGCCCTTCCTTAGCAAAGACTTAACTAAAGCTACATGCCTGCATCTTGTTTTTGCTTCCAGACCTCCACCAAGGGTTGGACTCAAATTGGCATTGTCTGGGTGTAGGTCAGGTTCAATGGCTGCTGCATGTGCCCTCAAGTCTCCCTCTCACATGAAGAAGGGCAGGCTGGAAAGTCTTTCAGCTGCACGGTCTGCGTGCTTTGTAGTGCTTCTTGTTTGACATGAGCCTAATGTTTGGCAGCCTGAGTTTAACTTGTGAATCCCACCCCCAGTGTAGGAGCGGAGCCTTGGGCTAAAGAGGTAAAAGCTAAATGAATGGACTCTACAGATAAGTTGAAGAAAACTGTACAAGAATCCAGGAGGCTTTGGGGAATTTTCTGTGATAAACTACCTGTTTAGAAAAGAGTCCAGGTTTGTCCCCTAAGTTCACTCTACAGACTATGCTGCTGGACAGTCAAACCAAACTCAGGCAGGTTTTGGTGCCATTAGGAATGGTGGCTGCTAAACAGAAATAGACTCTTATTCTAACCTGAAGGTGGTCTTCTGATCCAAGCAGCTTGCTTGAAATGCTGATTTTCCTAACACTCTACCATTTAGAATTAACCACATAGTTATGAATGTGTCTATTGGGAGAAGCTGATCTGGGAAGCTTTGGTTCCATGCTGAGTGTTGCAGCTTGTGCCTGGGAGTGCAGTGACGAGATCTGGGTTTTGACCAAAACTTCTTTTCTTTCCACAAATTTTTATGATCTACTGACAGTTTGTTGTTTTCATTTAGTGACCCAGATAAGCACTACCTAATGTATGAGCATGAACGTGTACCTATTGCAGTCTGTGAGAAAGAACCAAGCTCCATCATAGCTTTTGCTCTCAGGTACTGGTGTGATTTGGTGTTTCATCTGACATACTTTATACTTTTGAAGCTTTTGTGTTTGAGGAATATTTAAATTTTAATGATAGGCTACAAGCATGACAGAATTTTTACATGGAACCATGCGAGAGTTTCTGCCAGAGATGGGGTTCTTTCCTTTTACTGCTGAGATAATGAAAGTGCAACTGGATTTTGGACTTTTAGTGGAACTCTAGTATGCAAAATGACTTAGTTGTGTGGTGTTTCTTTTAATGAGATGTTACTAGAGAAAGAAATGCAGCTAAGGTTTTCTCAGCCTCTCCAGCTGGAGGAAGTGCAGCTGAGTTGGGGAACAGCTGTTAGTATTGATATGGCAGTCTGTCTCTTGCTACTGCTCAGCTCTCCTCACCAGCTGCTTCAGTAAACCTTTGGGTTTGCATGTCACAAGGCAGCAGATTTTTGAAGAAGTGCATTCTTAAACTGTGGGAGGGGGAAAAATAGGGGGATATTTTTCCTGCAGTATTGTCTAGAACAGCTTCTGTTCTAAGAAAACAAAGTTCTAATAATAAGAAAAAATAAAACAGAGGTTTTTTACTGTGGTGTTTTCTTTCCTGTGGTTGTCTCTGAACTGAATCTTTTGGCTGGTATTGCAGAGTTTCCAAGAGAACACTTAATTATTTTGGTCCTTTACCTTTTCTTTCTTTTGTTCTTTCCCCATCAGTTGCAAGGAGTACAGAAATGCCCTGGATGAGTTGTCCAAAGCATCTCTGAAGAACAGTTCTGAAGAAGGATTACAACCAAACAGGTAACATGCAGCAACAACAGTACATAGAGTGAAGACAGTGATGGTAGTGGATAAGCCAAAACTAGGATGGGGAAGAACCCCCCAAAATATGCCCTTGTTGGGATGTCTGCTTTCTGATGGAATCTCACCCATTCCATGTAACCAACACATACTTCAGTATGTGAGTTTCCATTTCACATTAGGGACCATGCTAGCTCCATCACCTAATCTCTTGGCTGCATACATGGTAGGAATGCTGGGCCTGCTTACCTTTGCTGTGGTCATGGATGGAACTGTTGCTGTGGTCCCTGAGAGATACTTTTTAGGAGGATGCAGGAGGACAACTTGGGAGAGTCCCACACTGTTTTACCTTTCAGTGGCGTCTTTTTCCCTTAGTGTTTAGGCGAGGGGGAGAAATAAATGTGCAGGCATAAAGCAGTAGTGTCTTGGGTGGCAGTATTCGTTGGTTCATGGCTTCTTTGTTTTCTCCTTTTAGCATGTCAGACAGCAAACCCAAGAGCAGCAGCCCAGTCCGCCTGCCTGAGGCTAACATGTGTCCACTTCGCAGTGCGGAGCCCGAACAGCGTAAGACCATTTTCCCAAAATCATCCATGGTGCTAATCTCAGCTCAGACTTGAGTCCCCTTAACCTGGGTTCTAGTTCATGTGAGGAAGAAAAAGCAGCATTCTGAGTTGAAATTGTGGCTAGTCTTAGTGGCAACTTAGTGTAACACATGAGGGGGGTGGGAGTGTGTGGGGTTTTTTTGAAGTCTGTGACTTTCTCTGATTCTTATGAGAACAAACTGTCGTTCGCTGGTTTAACGTTGTTAAGTGGTGGACCTAGGGTTGTTCTTGAATCTAGCCTGTTCAGTGGGATATGATGCCCTTCTTTTAGGATTGCCTTCTTTAAAGAGATGCAGTTAATATATTTTGAAATGGAGATGTGAAGTTCTTACTGTATTAAAGACACTCATTCTTGGTCTGTGTTTTTGAATGTCTCTGCACTCTAAGATACATCTCAGAACACTAGATCATTCACCCTCATGGACCTTATTTGCCTAAAGAATGGCTAATAAGTTATAGTTGAATGGCATCATTCCTCCCGAGAGAACAATGAATGAGGAATATTTGTAGGAGCCATGCTGTTATTAACCTGCCTGTGGAAATGCCAACACCATCTTTTCTATTCCTTTTCACTGTAGCAAAGAAACCTTCTGGTGTTTTGTCTTTCTTCCGTGGCACGGGAGGGAAGAGCCCAGACCTGTCTTCCCAGAAGAAGGAGACCTTACGTGGTGCTGACAGTGCTTACTACCAGGTTGGGCAGATGGGCAAAGAGGGAGCAGAAAACCAAGGAGCAGAGGCTCAAGGTACAAGACTGCAGTGTTCATCTTCTCTCTTGGGTTGTTACTTCTCCCAAACCTCATTCATCCGTGCAAGGCCCCAAATGCATTCCTGCTCCTACTTGTTCAGCAGTCCAAGGTTACTCAGCACACATTGAAAATTAATAATTAGAACATCAAGTATGTTTTTTTCCCTAAATGCATTGCTTTTCTTTGTGATAAGGGAGGCAGGACCTTTCAAACCCAACCTATAGGAACGTGGAGTAGTCTGGTCTTGAATGCCTTTGGACTGAGTTGACTGTAGTTAAGCAGCCCTTTCTCTCTCACTTGCTGTTTAGTTCTCATTGTTTTAGCTCATGGAAAATGAATTAAGAGAAAGACTGGATTTGTGTCCATAAACAGCAGTGCCCTTCTAGCATATGTATTATATTATACAATTATAGCTGTATTTCTAATTCCCTGTGTATAGTTCCCTCTGTATTCTTGGGAAAAAAAAAAAAAAGAAAATATTTTTCTTGTAATGTGAGCTTACAAGTAGAACTTAATATGGCTTCCTCAGTAGTAATAGTGAGCAGCCCTGACCCAATGTCCTTTATGCCTTCAGATGATGGAGATGGAGGAGATGGACAGAAGAAGCAGGTGGTGAATCCCCACGTGGAACTCCGTGAGTAGTTGTAAATAACAACTTAGTTTTAGCTGACAAGTTCATTTCTTCATGCACATGTAGTGGAAGTCTTGAAGTTAATAGTTGTTTTTCATGAAGGAAAAGCAAATAATAAAAAAAATGCAATTTTTACTTCCTGCAATCAATCTCTTCTGCAAAAATACTCCATAGACTTTTTTTAATTGGTCTTTTATCCAAACACTTTCCCATGACATTTACTGTGAGCTAATCCAGAGGGAGTTGACTTTCCAGTCAGTTTTCCATTTAAAGCCCCTTGGTTGAAACTTTAGAGTTACAATAAGTATGAGAGAGATGTTTAGCACAATAACACTCCTCTAGGCATGAGTAAAATCTCAGTGTTGTCTGGGGTGGTCAGTGCCTGTTGCTGTTATTGAGGAAAGCTGTTTCTTGCAGAGTTCTCCGATGCAAATGCCAAGTTCTACTGCCGGATTTATTATGCTGGGGAGTTTCACAGGATGCGTGAAGTGATCCTGGGGAGCAGTGAAGAGGATTTCATCCGCTCCCTCTCTCACTCGATGCCCTGGCAGGCACGAGGTGGCAAATCTGGAGCTGCGTTCTATGTGACTGAGGGTAAATGCAGCTTCTTCCTCCCTTGGGATTAGAGGTGTTATTTCTGTATGGTGATGCTTACTGTGTCATTTAATCTCTGATAACCTCTGTCCAGAGACTTGTTGACCCTGAAGTGACCACTCAGAAGGGAAAATGAGGTGGCTTGTACTGGGGTCTTCAATATCAAAATATTTATCTCTCTGTATGTGCAGGAGAACAAAATGTAGCTCTGTTTCAGTAGGAGCAGCTAGGAAGGCCAGTTGAACAGAAGAGTTATACTCTCAGGCAGGCTTCAAAAAACAAAAACTTGGGTATAATTCAAGGATAACTTCTTGGTAAAGACACGGTGGTTCTTATAATCTCATGTGCTATTGTTTATCTAATATTCTTTTAAAACTGTGGCCATTTCTAGATTTCTACATAAAACAAGTACGGAACAAAGTGGTCTGTAGGCTGCTCCTGTTGTCTATACAGGATGTCTGTATAGCTGAGGTAGATCTAGTGTAGGCAGTCTCTTGTCCATGATTGACTTGAAGGTAGAAATCCAGGGAGGATGAAATTCAGAATATATGAAGTAAAAAGAATCTAGAAATGAGCTCCTATAGGTAAGGATATAAGAGAATTGTAGTGCTTTAATTCTTCAAACAATTTCAGCTATGTGACAGTCCTAAAAAAATTGCAAATAATATGTCAATTGTTCTATGTAACCTTGTTGTCTCTGTCTGATGTTAAAACAGATGATAGATTCATCTTGAAGCAAATGCCTCGTCTGGAAGTCCAGTCATTCCTTGACTTTGCTCCACACTACTTCACTTACATCACTAACGCAGTTCAGCAGAAGGTATTTTTAAAAGTGCCTTTTATTTTAGGCAGTGTTCTGTATTTTAAAAACTAGTGGAAGCTTCCATTAACCTTTTTCATTTAAACAAGAGAAAATGTTGGAGGGTGTGTGTTACACTAATAATGTGTTTTTAAGATGTAAAGTGGAAATTATGCTTGGACTTCTAAGCTGTAATACACAGAACAGTGGTGCTTCTGGTATGGGAATGCTGATTGTCTCTACAAAGATCTTAACCCATGTCTTGTCTTCATTAGAAGCCCACAGCACTGGCTAAAATCCTTGGGGTTTATCGAATTGGTTACAAGAACTCTCAAAACAACACTGAAAAGAAGCTGGATCTGCTTGTCATGGAAAACCTTTTCTATGGCAGGAAGATGGCTCAGGTAAGAATGAAGTGTTCTGTTCCCTTGCAGTGCAGCTGTGACTGGGAGAAGGAGCTGGGTCATTTGTAGCCATGTAGGTAACTTCTAACTTGCACTGCCCAAAGGTGACAGTCTGTGCCTCTTCCTTGTTATGTCACCCTCAGGAGCCTGATGCCTGTATTGGCTAGTTCACATAGCTGCTGTGCAGAGTTCAGTATTTAGAAATCTTGTTTATCCCTGTATATCTGGTGTCTGAGAGGAAGCATTACTAACCTGGTTAGGAAAAGGTGAAATCTTTTTACAAAACTTTCAGAGGAACTGACTGGAATTACAGACTAATTTGTTTAGAATGAGAGCCTCACTCAGTTACTCTGTAGTGGGGGGAGTTCATTGTTTTTTTAACCCACTGTTCTTTCTTGGAACCACTTCAGGTGTGGGACAAGATTTTGAGTTCTTGCTCTTAGTCCAGGAAAAGCAGTCTTTATCAGGCAGTAGAATGAAGATCTTAAAATGACTAGTGGGAAATTCTCTATTTAAGTAGAGATTTGAAGCTGAAAAAGGAAGTTCAAACAAGCATCACTTCTAAACCTAGATAGTATGAGTTCATTCCACTTTACCTCTCAGTGCCTGACCTCAAACAGGGAATGTCTGTGGGAGGAAGTGAATGGAAGGAATTCTAGATGGATGTAAAGGATGTTGTGGGTTTTCTTTTTGTCTCTTGTTTAAATCATGAGGTGGGCTCAAGCACTATAGTACAAAACCCCAGAGAGACTGTGAACTCTGTTCCATGGAACTTAGTGAAATCTTGACTGGACAGAACTTGGACAGCCTTCTCTAACCGGACCTGCTTAAAGCAGGACTTTGGACTGGGGAGCTCCAGAGATCATCTCCAGCCTCGTGATGGGTCTGTCTCTTGCCTTGCCAGTGTTAACTGGTGCTTCATGCACCACCCACCTCCCTCTTCAGTGGCTTTGCTTTTGTCAGCAATTAACTCTGTAGAAACCGGCTGGAAAACTGAGTTTACCTAAACAATATTAAAAAGTAGAGGGACCCTTTTTCTCTTAATTTAGACTAAATATTAGTGAAATAACCTGCCTAAAACTTGTGAAGTGAGGTGACAGGGCTTTCACCCAGGCTTACATGCTACTCTTTACAAAATATTTTTTGTAGCTGTCTTCCTACTAAAGAGAAGGAACCAGTTGCCTGGCTGTGCTGCCTTCTCAAATGTTAGGTACTGAAGTATTTAACCCAGAAAAATGAAGCAAGTAGAGCTGTTCTCCCTTTGCAGGTGTTTGACCTGAAGGGCTCCCTCCGGAATAGGAATGTTAAAACAGACACGGGCAAGGAAACCTGTGATGTGGTGCTGCTGGATGAAAACCTTCTGAAGATGGTTCGGGACAATCCTTTGTACATCCGCTCCCATTGCAAAGCTGTGCTGAAAGCCTCCATACACAGTGATTCCCAGTTCCTCTCCAGCCATCTCATCATCGACTATTCCCTGCTGGTGGGTCGTGATGATACCAACAATGAGCTGGTTGTTGGGATCATTGGTAGGTTGTCTTTTGTATTTTCTTGCTCTCAGATGATGAAGTGGTTTTCTTCTGGTTTTGGTGTTCACAGTACTCTTAGAACTGTGCCACCACCGGAGAGATGTGTGTCAGGACATCTTGTCTTCTCCCTGGTGGAATACCCCCCTCACCTCTATGGTTTTTCAAAGTGGAGGCAGGAAGTCTTCTCTCCAGGTCTTGTGTAGGCTCAGATTAGCATTTGCATTGCTATGAGTATATGCAGGAGGCCTCAGAGCTCGTTTAACCTACACTTTGATTTCAGTTGAAGCAGGGGAAATTATTTGTATGCTTTTATGTGTTTAATCTGTAAACTTTAGTTTAGTCACATTTACATGATCTTTTAAATCTTGTGTGGAGGGGCGTTAAGGAGAAACAGTATTGATAGGGTTGGAAGAGAGAAGTTAAACATCGTGGGATCTCATATAATCTATAGTCTGACCTGGATAATATGGGTGGAAATGCAGTAATTACCTTGCTGCATCCTCTGACTTGATACTGGGAAGTGGAGACAGACAGTATAGGTGGACAAACTTCAGTAGTATGAAAGACTTAGAGATGAGAAAATTTTGTAGGGTGTGGAATTGACTTAGGGAAATGGAATGGACTTGAAACCCTGCTCAGAAATTTTTCCAGATGAGATCTCAGGACAGGAGGTCTGGATTGCCCTTATTCTGATAATGCTTGAAAACCATTTCAGTAACATCTCTAGCTGAGAATTAAAGTCCTAGCTACAAAGAAAGCTGTTGTTTGTTGCAAATTGTTATTACTTTCGAGATTTGCAGACTCTTGACTATTGGAGTAAAGAGGATTGGACTACAATTGACCATGTGCTTCTCCTGTTTGTGTGGGGTTTTTTTGTCCTATGTCACATTTTATCTGATTAAAGAGTATATTTTATATGGTATTTAAAGCTATCAGTTCCTTCTGTGTTTAACACAAATATCTGAAGGAGCTTGGTGAATGCAGACATTATCAAGAAGAGAGAACATGCCTGCTGTGTCAGGCTATCAGAATATCCTCTAGATGAAACCCTGAGAACTTCTAAAGTACTCAGGCTAAATTTGTGTTGGAATGGAGCTGAAAACTCTTTATTTGGATTGTGTTTGAATCTGAGGTCAGTATCTCTACCTATTTTAGATCCTAATGTGGTACAGGAAACAGGTAAATTAGGTCTGTGAAAAGCTTTGAAAATTGTTTTTGTAGGCTCTGTTGTGTGGGACTCTGGGCCTTAGGGCATGAAGTTGTTGATGATCAAACTGTTTACTGATAATCTGTCCCAAAACACTCTCAGGAATGTTTTCAGAGAGTGTTCAGATAAATGAATAAGTCTTGAGATTGTCAGGTCTGGAGGAGTTTTATGTTAAGCACAAGTGAGAAGAAATATGAATACTTATGGTGGCCTTTTGTAAATCTAAAACCAGTAAATTCAGAACTGTATAATTACAGCGGTAGTCAGATGTTAGGAGAGAATGATACCCACTAATGAGAAGCTGGTCTTACTGCAGCTTTAGCTTTGCAGGCCAAAATGTTCCTGTGCTTGTATTGGCTGAGTATGCTTTCTCTGGAAGGAGCTTGGAAGCAATTCAGAAGTTGACTTCTTGCTGCCCCCTCTTCCAGTCAGGGTCTTTGTTTCCAGTCCTCCCTGTCATGAAGTAGCAATCACTTCTGTTCTGTTATCAAACCTGTAGGTGGGTGCAGTGATGAGAAATACTGGTTTAAATGGAGAGGTGTCCAAGCCTCAGTGCTTCTAGTGGGGCTTCTGGGATGAGGGTGAGCCAAGTGACCCTTGTAAATGAGCCCTTGACACTCTCATGGATAAGGACAGACGTGCTTGGGCAGCCTGTTATTGTAGAGACAGGAAGAGTTCATTGTGATCTTGCTGGGTTTTTGAGATACTATATTCACCCTACCCAAACATAATCAGTATTTTAGAAAGTGAGGCAACTGCTAGGGAAAACACGGAAGCACTGATGACAAAAACAAACTGCTTTCCTGCCCTCTTTGGGGGAAATAGATCATTTTAAAATAGTGTTACTTGGGTTAAAACAAATAAAACACATTTGTGTGTGGATTTTTTTTTTTTTTTATTGTAACAGACTATATTCGTACTTTTACCTGGGACAAAAAGCTTGAAATGGTGGTGAAGTCAACTGGCATCTTGGGAGGACAAGGTAAGTCCAGACTGAAAGCAAAGATTTTGATCATGTTCCCTTGTTACATGGAAGCTTTCTATGACACTGCTGATAGTGTCACAACATCCCCACCATGCAAATTCATGACAGATTAAGTTATCCAGAACGGAGGAAGGAATAATGGAATACCAGATTTGAAAGGACCTCAAGGATTATCAGATCCAACCTTTCTTGGCAAAAGCACAGTCTAGACAAGATGGCTCAGCACCCTGTGCAGCTGAATCTTAAAACTGTGCAGTTTGGGGAATCCATCACTTCACTGGCGAGACTGCTCCAATGGCTGATTGTTCTCATCATGAAAAATGTTACTCTTGTGTCTGACTGGAATCTGCCCAGGGATAACATATAGCCCTTATCCCTCATCTTTCCATGTGGCTCCTTGTAAAATGGGTCTCCATCTTCTTTTTAGCCACCCTATAAATACTGGAACATGGTGATAAGGTCTCCTCTAAGCAGCTGTTTGTGCAAGGCTGAACAAACCCAGTTCTCACAGCATTTCTCCATATGGCAGGTGTCGCAGTCCGTCCTTGGATCCTCTCTGTGGTCCTTCCCTGGACCCTCTTCAGCCTGTCCACATTTTTTTTTTCTTTTTTTTTTTTTTGTGTTGTTTTTTTTTTTTCCTTTTTATCTTTTTTTATTATTATTATTTTTAAATATAGCAGGGACCAAAACTGAGTCCAGTATCCAGGAATGGCATGGAAGTAGCACCTTCCAGGTGGAAGATAATGGTGGGATAATGACTTCTGTCTCTGTGCTGGTGATGTCCTTGGTGCAGCCCAGTGTCCTTCCTGCTGCCTTTCTTTGCTGTTCTCTCACACTGAGCTGCTTGTCCACCAGGATCCTCAGGTCCCTTTCACAGAGCTGCTCCCCAGGGAGATCCCAGCCTTTGCCCATTATGTTTTCCAAGGTGCAAAACCTTATGTTTGTTTGTTGTTGAACTCTATAAGATTCTGTCTTGTTTCCTTCAGGTCATGCTGTCTGCTGGTGCAATCTCACATGACATCTGTCTGTGCTGCAGTGTCTTTAGCCCGTTTTCTAACTGCTCTTGACTCTTCCACATTAGGTAAGATGCCCACTGTGGTCTCTCCAGAGCTGTACCGGACCAGGTTTTGTGAAGCTATGGACAAGTATTTTCTGATGGTGCCAGACCATTGGACAGGACTGGGCCTGAATTGCTGAGCTCAAGCCCATATTGGGAAAGCACAAGAGGACAATGACATTATGGGCCACTCTCTTCCAGCAGCGAGCGAGAGGATTGCAGTTCCGTGTCTACACCAACCGTGTGCGTCATGCTGCAGAGAGTGAAATCTGCGTGCACTTTAATCCCCTCCTGGGGGACAATAAGCAAACCTGCCTCAGTAAGGATCTAAACTGTGAGGTGCCACTGAACAGCAATGCTAAGTGACATCCCTCCTGTCAGCAGGGAAGGTGATGCTGTCTCCTTGGAAGTACTGAACTGAGATTCTATCCGGATCCTGATGGTGAAGAAGTACGTGACCACTGCAAGTCTTGCACTGCCGAAATGGTGTTGACTATGCACAGCTCATGATTCTGTAGTGGATACTTGGTACTGAAAATGTGAAATAAACCCCCCAAATGTGGATGGGGGAGAGAAGAATGAAGTTAATTCATGAGTTCTGCTATTGTTGCAGTGGTCTGTAGCTGACCTATTTAGGATCCATTAATAACTTGTGCTGTTTATGCTCCATAGTTTTAATTCTTACTGGGTTCTGTAAACAGTATTTTTTTAAGGCAGCTCCGCATCTCTAATGCCCTATGACTCCATCTTTTAAGTTATATTATTGCAGTACAGCTCTGTTTTATCTGTCATAATTGCATTTTAGCTGAATCCCATACAAATGGGTTGTCAATCATCAGTATACTGCAAAACTCAAAACATACCCCTTCACTCCTAAACAGTACTTTGATCTGAATGTTGCTCAAATTCCTGGAAACAGGTAACTAACATACCCTTTAATTTAACAAGACTTGATTAATTATAGTTATGAAGCAGATTAACCCTTTCCTTAGTAAAGGCAGTAAGTTGCTAGACAAAGTGAAGCATACTGCTTTAGTGACGACTTTGTCCTTAATGCAACCATCATTCTTGGCAGATCACTTCAAATCCATTTCAGTTCCCTTTTACTTTCAAGCAATGCAATTACCTCATGGTGAAATTTTGCCAGGAGAATGTTTTTCTTGCATTCATGACGTGATTTTTTTTCTTTTTTGTCACAGAGATGAATGTAGTTGTTGTTTTCTGTAAAAAGGAAAACCTGAACTAACAGGTATCTTGTATGATGGATAAGATGTGCAGAGATCTGTGAATCTCTATATTATTACAAAAAGCACTTCTTTCCTTTTTTTTTTTTTTTTTAATTTTTACTCATTTTTGTAGCTCACAAGTTAACTTTTTAGTTTCATTATAATACAGGCCAGTAAATAGGAGGAGTTTTAATGAGTTTGAAAGGCAAGAATAATGTCCTTTGACTTCCAGTCTCTGGTGGAAGACCATCAAATGAACATGGCATGTGGGACAGGACAGCTTTAGTTGTCACTTTCTCATTCTAACCAGTCGCCTGATGATGCCCTCATCACTGTAACTATGGATTGAAATGTGCATTTTGTTCACTTCTCCTGTGTTCAGTATTTTTTTCTGCAGCGGATGGTGGTGGCTGTTCAGGAGTGACCAACAGTGGTCAGCACTGAGAAAGGAAAAGGGCCAGCAGTGAGAATTGAGCTGTTGGCTCCAAAAGCAACCAGTGCAGCTCCTGCCTGAGCTGCCAGGAGGCAACAGTCATTTGTGTTGGAAGGAACCGTCCCCACCCTATTGCTACTCTGTACTGAGGGTGGGCAAAGATGGTGGCCTTGAAGCAGCAGCAGCGAATGTACTGATTTCCTCAGCAGAATGTGATATTGTTTCTGAGGGTGCAGTGTTGAAGACTGCAGTGGTGTGTGCTGTGGAAAGATGATACTCCTTGCTTCCTCTACCCAGAATCCCTTCAGTCCAGCACAGAGCTGATCACCTCTGGGGTACATCTTGCCTCTTTTGTTGAAATGTTCTCCCAAGATGCCTGGCTGTGTGCGTGGCCTTGGCTAATGAGGTCAGCCAGTCCGTGAGCTCAGTGCTCCCACTTCTGTGGCCTCTACCTCCTGTCCTGGTTCATCGATGTGAAAGAACCTGCCATGCAGCCTGTGTTCCAGTCTCAGCTGAAGTTTACATGTTTTCCTCCTTCTCTTAAAGTTTACAGGGAAAACCTTGACTGTCCTGGCCAGCTAAGGCAGCCCAACAGCAGCTAAATATGTTTCCTTCCACCTTTGTCAGTATATGGATTGGTGGATGGAGCACGAGCTTGGGCATGTGTCATGGCACCTGCGCTAGGCTAATGTGGTGTGCTAGCCTGGTCTGTCACCAGTAACCCTTCTCCTTGTTCTGGGATGTGTGGCTGCTCTGTGCTGCTTGTCTCCCAGAGTCCCAAGCAGATGGCTGTAAGCAGCTTGATCATCTGCCAGTTGCTAAAACTCCTCTGAATGTGACAGCACGAGGCCCTTGGCACTGCAGACGTGAATCTTCCAGTGTGCTGCAGCCTATGAACAGAGCCAGAGACATGTGAATTGTCACCTTCTTGCCTGAAGTTACAGCAGCTGGGGAGATTTGCAGGAATGATCTTGAGCTGGTATCGACAGTTAATTTTTGGCCAGGATGTGGCTGATAGACTAGTCCTGACTAGACCGGAGTAAAGAGTAAACTACTGGTCATGAGTATCACAGTAGCTGCAGTATCAGCTGGAGCTGGGTCATCTTGGGTGTCCTGTGATACAAAGTTCTAAGCATTTCTAGTTCAAATCCCAGCAGCTGAATGGGTCTTCTCAAATGTTCCATTTTCAGTATAATAGTTGTCCTGACATTTCAACTACTGCCAAGTTTAATTTTCCAGAAGGAGAGCAGTACTTGATGCAAAGCAAATCTTTGAGGGCTGCTCGGGAGGCTGTGTTCAGTCTGTGTCCCTGTAGAATTCCTAAGGATGAGCCCTTTGGTCAGAGCTTTTTCTTCCTTTATAGCACAGGTTTAGCATGTGTGTAAGTAAATCCCAGTTGCAAACATGAAGACTGAATTTCTTCAGAGCTACACTGGCTCTTCTGTTGTTTTGATCTGAGGCCTTGAGACAAATGTCTGAATCTTGTCCAAATCAGAAGCAATGACTTCGAGTCATCATGTGGACAGCAGAATGCCGTGTAGTGGCCCAGGGATGCATTCTGTCCCCAAGAAGCACAGGAGGGATTCTTGCTGGTAGAGCAGTTCTGCTGGGCTCAGGGGAGTTACCTGTGGAGTCTCCTCAGTGAGAATGACCAAAACCAAATGAATTGCTCACTAGCTGGTGGCCAGACTAGTCATTAATCAAAGCACTTAATGTACTATAATGTACGCATTTCTATTCTAACTTGGTTCAGCTGTATTTTATAAAATTGATGTACTAAACTATTTGAGAATAATCGCCTTGACTACTTGGAGAATCAAAATGAAATGTATATAGATACAAATAAAGTGACTGAAATACACTTGGGTCTGTTCCGTGTGTGGAGCAGTTAGTCTCGTTGCACCCCATTTTCCTGATCAGAGGCAGGGCCACTGCTGGCTGTGCAGGGGTTGCTGTGCTGGGGAGTGGCAGCTTTGTGTGCAGTGTAAGATGCCTGTGTCTCTGGACCTCACAGCTCGTCTCTGATGGAGCAGCAGCCCTGAGCAGCTCCCCGGGGCAGTGGCACTAGAATGTGCAAATAACCTTTTACACAGTTCTGTCTTCTCTGCAGCTGCTTTTCACCACCGTGCAGTGTGAGACACAGATCCAGTTTTATCCAGCAGGTGGTGGAGTGCCTTTGCCCCGTTCTGCCACGATGTACAACACGTTCCAGGTATTTCCATAATCTTTTAAGTGGACTAGATAAAGAAAAAAATCCAAGAAGATCTGAAAGTAAATGTCTCATTTTGATTGTTTCACGTTAACCTGGTATATAGTAACCTTCTTGTTAAGGCTTAAAATCATTTGTGATTAGTTCTGGGAAGGGGACTTGTTCATTCCTAGAATATAAAACCTACCTAAAACTTGAGGATTTTACCTTTATTATTTGCAGTCACCATTTTTTGCCAGTTTGAGTTCTTTCATCTGCTGCAGTATGAAATTGCATCAGAACCTGTCCCCTCAAGGGGAAGATGGGATACTCCTCAAGGAAAAGATGGGATACTCAACTCAGGGGCAGTGCTGCCTTCTGCTGGTGTAAAGATGAGTGGTGGAATTTGAGGAGCCTCTGGCATGAAGTCGAGAAGCACAAATGCAGCATTAGTTCAAGAAATAATGATCCAGTGAACAAAGGCAGGATAATAAATTAAGTGAACACAATTAGCAGAAAGAGCATTGAATTACAGTTGAAGAGATAGGATGGGAATATAGTAACTTTTCTCCATTGTTTACATAGGATATTTTTCTAATATAGCTTCAGCAAACATGAAACACCCTGGGTGTGAAAATATGAAGTATCCTGAGTACACGCTTCTGTTACTGGACTAGCTGGGATCTTGTGTCATAACTAAAATAAACTACCTACCTGGTGAAAGAGGACAGCACAACTGGGATTGCTTAATGTACACATAAGCACAAAACAAGAGAAAGAAAATGTCTTCTTTTTCTAATAGGATTATAAATATTATTTAAAATGCATGCTATAGGGAGAAAACTATTTTCTGAAAACAGGTCAGGTCAGCTATATGAATCTGTAGTTGATCTGTAATTAATTCTGACTGAAGTGTATTCTTGTTAATGTCTCTGTTAGGGTAGAAAAAGAATAAGGTAACTTTATGTGACTCCATAGCAGCCTATAACATGCAGAAATTATATCTTCTTCATGTTAATTTGAACTGCTTTATGGAAAAACAATATTCTTTTTGTCTATTAAGCCCTAAGAAGGGCTTAAGAACATCTTCAGGCTGTATTTTCCATGCCAGCTCAGTTGTACAATAAGAATTCACCAGAACTCTAACACGTTTTTACAACCCGACCCCTACTTAATTGAGCTCTTGAATGTTTCCCTGAACTCTGAGATTTAAGTAGTCCTTTTCTTACAGGAAGTGTTGGCTTCTGCAGAACATACCAAATTTTAACCAATGTGGCTCTTGTGGTCTTAGTCAAGAAACAGTCTGCAGAATACAGTGGTCATATGCATTATTTGGGAAACATTCTTCTTTTTTGCTCAACTAACTGTAATTAATATCTGTTGGCAGCTAGAGAAGTCTGTTAGATCCTAGAAAGTTGGCAGTACAAGGAGGAGTCTGTTCAGTGTGGGGGTAAGTACTTAGTATCAGTTTGATGGTTTACCTTTAGCTGTTTATTATCAAAATTGTGGTGGCTTTACACATGTGGGGATATAAAACTAGGATTCAGTTCTAGCCTAGAGAGAAGACCAAGGTTCAAAGTATTTGGGATTGGAAGGTCACTGTTTTCAGATGCAAAGTTTCAGTAAATGCAGTAAGTTCTTGTGCCTTCCTGCTGAAAACTTTAAATAATAGAAAGTTTAAAGTCTTTTTATAAACTGATAAAATATACTGAACATCCACAGCTGATGAAATGTGAAGTATGCTCATGAGTGGAAAAAGATCAAGCCTGCCAGGTTTGGTCAAAACATGATTTTTCCAAGTGCAAACCATATAAACCCAGGATATTGCTTGAAACTTTTGCTGTGTTCTCTCTATTTTATTTCTGTGCCTTTTAGTAGCAGTAGAAGCTAAATGAGCCAAACATCTTTTGAGAAATTGGTTGTTTTAGGATAAGGAGTGATAGCTTATCAGTTCAGTGACACTGAACAGCCACAGAAGTCCTTTTTTAATTAAAACAAGATAGGATTCCAGAGATAAATTTAAAAGTCACTAGAATTCCAATGACAAACAGCAGAGCATGAGGCTGGTTTTTACCTTTTCCTCCTGGCACATGGATAAAGGAAGGGCAGCACATGACAAAACACAAAATACACGTTTGCTCTCCAATATGTGGAATTCTAATGACAATGCTGATTCCTCCACGATCCAACAGGAAAGAAAACTGAGAGACTTGGGTTATTTCAAGATGTTTTTATTCTAGAATAGTGCTGCTCCACTGGTCTTGAATATCCACTATATACCCTTCATTAGTAAAAATTACATCATGTAACTGTGATTTTGTCCTTAGGGAAGGCTGGAGACAGAGCTATTTATAAAAGGTTGTTTATTTATTTATATAGCTAGAAATAAAGGCAAGGTTTTATTACCCACTTCATTTCCCCCCAGCCTGCTTACTGAAAACTCAGAGAGGCTACAATGCAAAAATCCATGAAAACGTGGAAAATCTTAGAAACCTCCATCATCTAGTTTTCTTTTTGTTTGGAAGATTATTTTCCCCCACCCAGACACATCCATTTGGTTTCTCAGAAATTTAAAAATCTGGATGCAAAGAGAATATCTTGATACAGAATTATATCTTAAAAATGAACTTTATTGATATTTAAACTAAATCCTTTTCCCACAGCCTAAGTATGTTTCAAAACTTTTCCTAGACCTCATTCTTCAAGAAGAGCATAGAAGGTGGGAACTGCAGTTACAGTGATATGCAAAAACTGACCGAACCAGTTTATTTTAAAATTTTAATTTTTCACTGTGATTGAGTTTGAAGTTAAATTTGGATGTAGGAAGGTCTACTTAATTAAAAAAATAGATGCAATAGTCTCTTTGTTCTTAGGATAATATGCTGCAAAAATGACAAATCAATAGAGACAACCCTGAAAATAGGGGAAAAAACAGTGGAATGTCTCAGTTACTTGTATCTCTTCACTTCTTGCTGCCTTCTTTATGCAATAAATTACTTGTCAATAACAATGTATTTACAAATTCATAATACCCTAATACACTGAACAGTCATGCTAGGTCTGAATGCATAGAGAGCAGGGAGGAAATCCCAGCTGTCAAGTGCTGGGGAGCATTTTATTGAAATCATGAAAGTTGCTTGCAGACGTTTTGTCATCTGTAGTTTTTCTTGTCTATGGAGAAGCTCTGAAAAATATTACTCTTGAGAGCAGGAATTCCAGTAAGAAGTATGAGGAGACATTGCAATGTACAGTGTTCATTATTAAATTCAAGAAGGCACTTGCTCTCCCGCTTGCCTGAAGATGATATAAAAAGAAACAAGCCCCACCTAAAACCGTATCTGCAGGGAAAAGTGGTAATGCCAAAAGAGGTTAAATATGTCCACAGAATACATTCATATTTAAAAAGACAATGATAAAAATAATGATCTAATGACTAACCAGCTGCTGTTATTGCATAATTTAAACTTTGGAAGTCAACACCACATTTGAATTACTTTATTTTTTCTTTCTTACTTATAAAAAAGAATAAACACAATCTCAAAACCAAACCAAGCAACTAATGAAGCTCTTCAAAGTTCTGTTCATCCAGGCAGCATCACCACTGCCACAACAGTAATCCACTGGAGGGCAAGAGCAATTTAATTCATTAAACATATCCTCCTACCAGTTGTTGATTTTATTTCTTAACCATTGACTAGACAATAACGCAACCCAAAGCAGAATAATCATCAGGTACAACTGTTTGTCTTTCAAATAGACAATCCGTCATTGTTCTGCATTGCAGAGTGGTTTGAGTGCATATTCAGCCACAGGCTGAGTGCCACATTCAAAAAGCATTTGAAAAGAGACAGAAAAAAATATAAGGAACTAGTAAATGGGTAGGCAAAAGTGATAGAGTCCACATTTCTGGTCAGCTCCTGTGTTTGGCCAGGAAGAAGGTAGCTGGTGTTATCAGAAGAGGGACATGCAGAAACATTGCCTCCACCAAAACCAAAATGTTTTCATCTCCCCACAGTGTAAGAGAACTCATACAGTCATGTATGCCTGTGAACTCAAACTTGTTTTCATGTGTCTTGTCCTGTCATCAGTGTAACTATCCTTATATTTTCCTTGTGGTGTCTTCTATCTTCACAGCTTCAGAATATTTTCAGTTTTATCTACCTTCAGTACCAGTTAGAGTTCATCCTAGTGACAAGAAAATAAACAATGGAGTTTCTCTAGAAGTACAAACAAAACTATTTTTTCACATGATTTTAAAGTTTTCTGTAGCACTAATTTTTCAACTGGACAATTGTTTCTTATATAGCATTCAGGGTAGTTAGTAGCTGTATATTAGTTATCTTCTTAAGTTTACCCAGTCCTGCCTCTGTAATTTGCATTTAATGCTACAGATAAAGAATAAATACTAACATCATTTTAAACAGTTATTATTTACAGCAAGTCTTTTGCAAAAGGCTCCACAGTAAGTGTTCTTACCTTACTTCTAGATTTTTTTCTTTTTCCTTTGTTTTCCATTGCTTCTATTTTTTCATTCAAAAGGTCAGCTATACCTTTTGCATCTCTGCTGTCTATATATTCCCCAAGAACACTTTTCTTAAAAAGAAAATAAAAAAAAACAAATCAGAGCATGGGTAACACATCACACAATTTTCAGACAAAATTCAAGAGGAAAGCAGGGCAGAATACAATGGCCCTGGTAGCTTGATTTATAATTCATGGATATATTTTTGTCTGTGTTTAAACAATTTGCATTGTACTAAGAACCACTCCTAGCTCGCTGGTTTTCAGAACTGCACTAATTTTGTCCTGATCATTAAAGAATCCTGAAGTAGTTACAATTTGCTCATATTTATTGAGGAAGGTTTTAAGCTAGACAGCTCTTACAACGTCTGCCACTCTGTAGTCTACGTGAAATCTGTCATTGTGTGTGGCTGCTTTAGAGACCTAGAAAGCCTTTACTCTTTACCACAGAAAATCTCATTGAATTTGGTGGGATTGTGCAACGAAAGGTTTCTAGAAATTCCCATCAAAAATTCAGCTAAAAAAAAGCAAAGTAAGACAAGCCAATTCTCTGCCAGAAACAATTGAATAATTTCTCTTCAGCATAAATGCATTTAAAAAGGTCACTATAATATTTCTGAAATTTATTAGTGTTACAAGAATAAAGGCAATTCCCTATAACTGCCTGTATACTCTTTGTATTTTTAATTTGTACTGTTACTCTGTTAGTAGGAAATGTTGATCTGAAAGAGTCCCACTGATAGTTTGATAAGGTTTGTTTTTGAGACAACACAGTCACATCTTTTTCATTAATTATGTATCTTAAATTAATTATATAAGTCAAATTTGGTCTTTCACTATAGTAACATGAAATTATATTTCTTATTAGCCAAAATGAAGTTGTCATTGAAATGAATATTTCATTTAGAGAGAGACCATCTACTTTTGGGTAGTGGGTGATGGAATTGGTAAAGGTTGAAAAATATTTTGTCACCCAAGACCTTGCAAACTGGACCCTAGTTCTGGTTAAGCCTGCATTTTAATTACAATTAGAATTCTATTTCTATTTAGTTACTATTTAGGTCTATTAATTTGCAATTTATTATTATTGTCTCACGATCTTACTATTTTAAGTATTATTGAAATCGATTATTTGGAGATACAGTAATATATAAATAACTCACTTTAATATGTTATAGAAGTATTGTGTTATAATACACAATACATTTCCTAACACTTATCTGCTCACCAGTAACACTTTACCTTTGTTCCTTGGTAGGGGTAAAACTTAACAGTAGGATAGGCTCTGATATCAGCAGTCTGACAGGTCTGCCCATATGCCTGGCAGTCTACTTTTCCAGCTTTTACTTTTCCTTTAACGGCCTGAAAAGAAATGTTTATTAGAAACAAACTGCAAGTTTCCATGGCTGAGTATAAGCAAATAAGTGGATTAAGCCAGCAGTGCTGCTAAAAGTAAGAGTGTGTTGCTCAAATCTTTGAAATATTTCAGAGTAGTTGCTTGCCTGCTTCCCAGACTGTCAGCCTTGTGTCAGGTGTCTCTCTATGTGTTCAGAGAGCACTTGTACTTGAATTCAGGGCAAAGCACAAAAGCACACCACAGCTCTAAAGGCCATTCCACCAAAAGTTGAAATCTGTCTCAAAAGAGGGTCTCTGTGTGTCTGTCTGTGGAAGAGATAACACCCACTGTCTAGTGGGACCTAGAAGAGTGCATCATTCCATGAGTTGGAGGCTCACAGAATGTGAGCTCACAGTGCTTTTTGGATGACTGCTAAGAAATAAAATGCTGATGAGTAAGATTTTAACCATTACAATTATAACAAGCTGCCAGTACATTTGAAACATACCCTTGCAAGCATCTCAAATTCAGGAGCAAAGTTTTGGCAAGGTCCACACCAAGGAGCATAAAAGTCAATGACCCAATGATCTTTCCCATTCAGAACTTTTTCTGTGAAACTCTGAGGGGTGAGGTCTATGGACACCTGTGGTAAGTATCTGTGTAGAGGAAGAGTAACAGTTATAATAGATTCAAAACTTCAAACAATATCCAAATTCCATTTAAGAAAAGCTTCTGAAATTAAGAATTTTAAGGAAACCCTTATTTCACACTTTGCACTATAGGAGAATAACTTCTTAAACGTGGTAAACAAAATGATACAATCTTCAGGAGATGGGTGGACAGCAAGGATTTTAAAATTTTAAAAGCGGTAAGTTAGAATATGTAGAAGCTTGAACATCTTAAATTAAGCAATACATATACCCAAGTGTTTCCAGATCTTGATTTACATAGTATTTAAATATTTATTTCTCCTAGCAAGCAACTACATAAGCAGCTCGTGAAGAAAGTTTAATGCAGTAACTTACCCCAAAGCCCAGCCTCTGAGTGAATAGGCATCTCTGTGCCATCCATTGTAGCTACTAGAAAAACATTACAGAGAAAACAAAAAGCCAGTTGCACAGTAGTTTCAATTATTTGGGGAAAAAACCTTACAAACAACCCCACTCTGAAGAGTGGTGATAAATACAGATTGTAAATGCATATGTTTTAGGATATATTTCTGCCCTGCTTTCTCATATGAATAAATGAAAAATCCCACCAATACAATTAAAACTACAAAATTAGGGACTAGAAGACCAAGACAAGAAAGAGAAGAAATAAAAATTAAGATTCCTGTGTCATTTAAAATTGGTGAAATAAAATCACTGCTTTGAAGTAACAAAGCCAATGGTATCCAGTACAATAATATCCTAACAGCCTATTTTAATAGCTGCGATAAACCTCTTCTACAGGTGTATTTGTTTTGTTTCACCTCAGGGAATGTTTCCCACACTGAAGCCATGTACTTACTAATATTGGTGAGCCGTGTTTGATTTTTGAGGAAAGAGTCTGATTTCAGGATAGCCCCGAACGTTTTCTTGGTGACAGAAAGAATAATATTTTTGACAGTCCACACTGCCTACACTGATTAATCCATTTAACATCTGAAAAAGAAAGAAGAAAACCTACCATCAAACATGTTAACCAATACTACTAGAATTTCAGTATTACTTCAGAATTTAAGTCTTAGTAACTTAGTTGGGGGAAAGAAATCTCAACAAAACAGACTGAGATTATCACAAGGCTTTCCTCTTCCCTGTAAATGGAAGGTGTCCTGAGCACCTGTATTTGTTACAAAGGCCCAGACTACCTGGCATGGGCAGGGAAGCTGATGATTACTGAAGGTGTCCTATGGAGCTACTAACACTCCACAGACATTCCAACAGCATAGCAAATCCTGGCTACAACTCCTACTCGAGTTCTAAATGCCTCAAAGTCTTTCAAAGACCTTCACCCCCTACACCCCCCCAAATTTTCTAGTTTAAATTCCTGGAAACACCTCCAGGAATGGTTGTCAGTACACTAATATTACCTATGCAAAAGAGAGAACACTGTAATGACCTTACACACTTGTAACCAACATGAAAAAGTGGACTACAGTGTACTGAAGCTTTTAAAAGGCTGAATAAAAACTCGGTATCTGAAACAATACAGAACTGTCAGGTAGGAACTGCCTGTTTTGGTGGCAGTATTAAACTCTAAATTTTCTCAGATGACGATTCTCTTAAGAAAGCAGTTGTGCCATCTCAGCAATTTCCCAGAAGAGGAACAAAAGCAGGAAATTGAATGCCATTTACCCTGGCCATTTTCTTCCATTCTGGCATTAAAGCCTGACAAGGTCCACACCATGGAGCGTAGAAGTCCACCATCCAGAGCTCCTCTCGTTTTCTTCTCTGAACTAATTCAGCAAATGTCTCTGGTGTTAGGGAGACCACCGATGGATTCCTAAGATCCTAAATAAAGACAGCTTATGGACATGACTTATTGTTGCACAGTGTATCCCCCATCTGGGGCCATCATGTACAAATAGACTGCCAAATTCCAGAGTGTTCTGTGAAACTGAAAGACTAATCTCCACCTGTTTCTGCATGTGTGTTCTTGAAGCTGCTTTTTCTGAGCTACCTCAAGAGAACTATGTATTCAAAAAGTGAAAAATAGCCCATGGGTATTGTGGATATAGCAGTGAACCTGAATGCTGGAGCCAAGCTGGGTGGCAGAATTCCAGCATCAACAGTGACCAATACCATTAATTTGCAGTTCTGTGAGTTAAGAAAGTTCAAGGACAGCTGAGAAATGTGGACAGCAGCAATGTAATTGACAAAAATGTGAACCCCCTCCTATATCAAGGTGTGTATGTGAAGCCCTTCCACCTTAAAAGTAGGAAGTGATGCAGTATTAAATCCTTTATATCCTCTCCATAAGACAGAAATCATTACTATTATTTTTCAAATTGGAAGGGATCTTTCTTTATTTGCTAATGGTCTCAAAGAAATTATGTGACAGAATAGGGAAATTACTCCATTAATTATCAAGTTCTGACTGACAGTTGCTGGATCACTCTTCCTGCCCAAAGTTTTTTCACCTTTTATTTTCCTTGTCTAATAAAAAAAAAATAAATCTTAGAATCTTCCAACTAAAGAACATATTTGTATATGAACTGCATAGAACAAGACTGCAACAAACATTATCATTTACATACCTCTATAAACTCCAAGATCTGCTCAGCAGAGTGATGGCCTTCATACTCATGAACATCAGACTGATTGAACACAACTGTTGTTGGGTAAGCTCGAATGTTATGCTGATAAAACAGACAGTAACAAATTGCACAGAATGATTAAGGCTCTTGGACTTGCCTCTAAGTGTCATTGATAGTGGTGGCTCATCTGTTCAGTTTGTACAGTCCAAGTGCTCAGACTCACATGCAGGTGAGAATCTGACCGTAACAAATCAGTACAGAGAAGATGCCCGTTGTATTCAGAGATGGCATAGCGTGTCTCAATTAAAAAAACAGCCAGTAATTCTTTTGCCATGCTCCACAAATACAGGAATTAATCCATGGGCCTCCTAAGCCTTAGCTTTTAAACTATTCCCAGTCCTCAGATGGAATGTTTGTACTGTATGAATAACTATTGTTTGCCATTGAACACATTCGGTTTCCGTCATCTGAATTCCTCAGTGGGTAAACACATCTAAATAAAACTTTAAAAAGTTTGGGGTTTTTGCTCATTTTCCATGCATTTTCAGACATTAACCCCCGTCCCCAAAATTATTAAATTCTGAGACTTCTGAAGTCTTCCAGTAACATTAGGAAATTCAAATAAAATCTGACATGTGTTCCACATTACTACTTTATCTGTAGTGGTTATATAGCTTGCTTCTTTGAAAAATATTATGATACCAGTGCCTGTTCAATTTACTGCCTTTTGGGAAAGTCACATTGAAGGAGAAGCATTGTCTGCCCATATCCTCCTACCTCCCATTCAAAAAAAGTAGTATTGTTTGAAAGGATTATATTCGTATTTCTTTGTTTTCAGTTCCTGCAGCTTACCATGTTGCAAAGGCCTTCGTGGACAGTACAGTCTAGTGTTCCAAATTTAAGCTGACCATAAAGATGTTTAGATGCTTTTCTCAGCTCTGGTAACAAAGCCCGACAAGGAGGACACCACTAGAAGACAAAATGCAAGTAAGTGCAATTGCTTTTCCCACAGGTAGCTCTCAGGAGAATATTAATAATGGAGAAGATTAATAATGTGCTGCTTTGACAACAGAGTCTGCTAAATACAAAACCCAATTAGGAACTAGAGCTGCCAGGGAATGAGGAATTAGAACACCCTGTCATGATGCTGAAGGGCACTGTCAAGATACTCCTTAGCTCCTTATTATGTAGTTACAGAACAGATTTTAGAAGAAGGAAAATGTAGATATTAAATATTTACCGGTGCAAAGAAATCCACAAGCCATGGTTCCTTATCTTTGTCAGGAAAATTCTGAGGTCCCAGTGTGATGACATGGGAGTTCACACTTTCTTTGGCAAATGCAACAATGTCATATAAAATCTTCTTTCCTTCAAAGAACAATGTAGAAAGGAAATTAAATTTTTACCTATAAGAGGTATAATTAAAAAACTCTTTGAAAGCAACAGGAGTCTTTCAGATCCCTTGTCTAATCTTTAAACACAGCCTGCTTAAATAAATTTATCAGGGACTGATTTGCTTTTCGTTAGGAACCCAATGTTAAACTGTCTAAACCAACGCAGGCAGGACATACTGTAGTTGATAGTTGATATGTGGCTAAATATTAAACTGGACAGTTACCCAATATTAGCCAAGTAAATGCTTTATCCAAGACAAAACATGTTTTTGTCAAACAAAATGACAATTTTTTTTGTGAAAGGATTATTGGTCATTTTACCATCTTACTGGTGTTGGAATTAGAAACTACAATTCTAGATACATTTGACTTTGCAAAGGGATTGACAAGATAAAAACTTCAAGCAAAAAAAATTATATTGATAAATCACAGCTATTTAGGTGCAACTGAAATTCCTGCTCACACAGCTCCAATGGGCAAAGATCCAGTCTCTTCATACCCTTTGCACACATATTTGTCAGCAGAAATTAAGAGTTCATCTGAGAATAAGAACTTCAGGTTAATCAAATCTGAAGTCACTGCACAATGACTTAGCAAGAGTTATTACTGTTCTTAGATTTTGAACTGCTGAAGCCCTTCAACATAGCATATAAAAAAAGCCTGATTCTTTGGAGGATTATTTTCTCATAAAGACTGGAGTGAGATGGCTATTGGTAAATGTTCTACATGCCATCTATTTTCTAAATAATAAGCCAAACCATTCAGGAAAAAATCCCTGTATGCACCGTAGTCCAATGTACTTCTCTTCCGTTGTAGTGCATACCATTATAAAAGTGCTGTGTGGATTGACCTCTTCTTGCCTTCTCTGCAACAATGTAAATTACAGGAAGTACATAAGGCTCTTCCTTATATACCAATCATTAGATGTATGGGATCATCTCTCTTCCTTGATGAACAGAGAAACTTTTCACTTTTCCTGTTTATAACAGTATTGAGGTTCTGACTTAATCCTAGCAGGCTGTTTCTAATACCTCAGAGGCTGGAAAATGAGAACTTCATCTTGCATAACTGCCTTGTGCCACATTCTGGAAGAAGCTACACCTGTTCCTGCAAGCTACAGTTTGGCTTCAGGCTCCCTTCTTCTTCAACCAGTATTTTTGAATCCTTTCAGCAGTATGTAGTAACATAGTTCCAGCCTTTCCTGAAAGGAAACTGCGATGTTGGAAATGAAAGTAAGTGGTAAAAGTCTCAGTATCTGGGACAGAACTTAACAAAGCATGGAATAAATTTTAGTGCAGTGATAGATGAAACCAAATCCAAGTTTGTCCAGCTGACTACACTGTGTAACCAGCATGTTAAGCCTCTCTGAAGAGCATGTCTGACAGCATCCTTTGGTTATCCTACCCAAAGCAGAAGCTGTCCTCATCAGCTTCAGAGATTTCATTTGTATGTAACTATGTAAATGATGTTGAAACTGACTGCGAAGACAAAACACATCCCTCAGCATCTGATGACTGCTTACCCAGGAAAAATAGAAAAAAGAAAGCCAAAGGAAATTATAAATAGTTCATGTAAGGCCACATTATGGTCAGAGGAAGGACAGCAAGTATTAAAGCTAGCAAACTGTTCTTTGGGAAAACAATTGTGGTTTGCCAAAGATTTTGTCATCTCAAAGGGATTAGGTCATGACTTAAACTTGCTGAAGTGTCCCTTACCATGATGAATTTCGTAATCGCCAGTTCCTTTTCCTTTGAAGACTGCTAAACAAGGCTGATAAACATATAGCTTGTTGCAGATGGTTGGCGAAGAAAGACAGTTGAACTTCCCAACCTATATTTAACAGACAATGCCAGTTTAATTAAAGCAGCCTAATTTATATCAATCAACATATTTTGAAAGGCAGAAAGGGTTAGAAAATAAAGGTAAAAATATGGAAGACTGATGGCATTTTTAATAAACAACAGAGATCTTAAGACAAAGAGACGTTCATGGAAAACTACTAGCACAACTATATTCGGCTGCTCGCTAATTTTTAATTTAAATGCCAAAATAAGGAATAAAAACTTCAAGAATTGTCTTTTCCCCCCCTCCAAATATAACAGCAAGGAAGCAAGAAGACACCTAAAATAAATGTGAGATTAAAATTCTAGTGGAAGCAACAATTTTTTAAAAATACATACTTTAAAAAATAACACAGTCTGTAGGCTTTTAGTGCAAAGCTTGAACTTGGTTTCTTTTTATGAAGAAAATAATCAGTGTGATCATTGGGTTTTCTGAATAATTATAGTTCTACATATACAAATCAGATGTTGGAATGTTAATTTATAATTATTAACTTTGGATCTGCAGCAACAGTTATAATGACAGAGCAGATTTAAAAGATAATCTCTCTCTACTTTTAAGTTATTCAAAACATAGAGGAAACTTAAGTGATTGCTTTAAATAAAGAGCTTTACTGCAGATAGCATATCTCTTTCAGTACCAGAGGTGGCATGTGGTGGTAACAGCTAATAACAATGAAAACCATGAAAACCATGACTTGTTCTTGGAAAGTAAACGACATTTAACATTAGATGAGTGAACGCTCTTACCTGAATATGCTCATCTTTAAGTAAAAATTTAAGTTTCTTAAATTCCTGCACATTTGATTTATCACCTTCCCCAAACTGGAAGAAAAGCAGCCACCGGTGATGAGCCAGTCGGTCCTTTAAACCACAGGAAAAAACAAACCAACAAAACCACAAAAAATTAATCCCAACTATACCAGCATGTAAAATTCTTTTGTGTTTTATGAAGGTGAATGTCCAGTTATTCATCTCCAAAACACCTCCACTAAACAAAAGCCTTCAAGGTAAGTAAGTCCTTCCACTAAACTCCCTTTTACTGCACCATAATCAAGGAATTGGAAAAATCTGACACCAAGCTGGCTACAAGCTGCACTCTAATATTGCTGTTTGTATGTGGATTTCCTCTTGTAAATTATGCTGCAATGTGGAACTACAAGTGTGGAAAGAGGTTTCCTTTTGTTTTGCCTCCAAGACGTGAGTTACTTTTAAGACTCTTAATTTCAGTTCATAAATAATCATGGAATAACAAGTATTTGCTTTTTCTTTTCTAAATTACCAAACAAAACACACTTAAACCAAAATTCTCTACAATGCAGTTGATTCAAAAAATAACTAGAGAACTGCAGTTGCAGAGTGAGTTGCAATGGCAGTGTTTCCTATATTCTTATGAAATCTCCTCCCCCTGCTTTTGTTATTTTGCTAAACAACAGAAGTAAATGTAGACAAATAGTGTTATATTTTGGGTACAGATAAAAAGAAGTAATATTCAGCTAAATACTAAGTTGTTGTGACAACAGAATTTGAAAAACATAGAAAATAACAATAAAAATATATTATTTGATGAAATCTTAGCATATTTTTAAAAATTACCTCTAATGATGCTGCAGAAATGATTTCAAAATCTGGTAGATGCTGCATTACTTCCTGATATATTTCTCTGGCATCCAAAGAGTTAAGAAACTAGGACAGAAAGTTAACTGTCTTTATTACAAGGAATTACAAACATCAACCTGATTAGTACTCAAAGTGTCAGGGCATTTATTCTGATTTGTTTCCTTCAATCAAATGGAAAATGCAGTTAATAATATTTTATTTGATCAACCTCTTTTTAATACCTATAATTTCAATAATATCAGTCTCAGAATACTGTTTTCTAGCTCACTTGCCTACAATATTAACCTCAAGAAATCGTATTTTGTCAAGACAGGGACCAAAGAGTGTGAAATTCAAATTTCACACCAAACCCACCAATCAAGTTTACAAGATTTCCAATCCAGTTTTACAGCCTTCCTTAACTGCACTGTAAGAGAGTTGGGTTTCCTTAAATTGTAAAATTTTGGAAGTGATATGAATCAGTAACTGAGTTGGTAAGTTAAAAGGTTCGAAGCAGGTAGGTTGCAATTTATTTTCCTCCTTTTAAAAATATAGGCAGCAGTAGTGACAACAGAGGAACAAGTCATACTTCAAACAGAAATGTCTCCCATCAATTAAGGAAGTTAAAACTACCATACAAATGTAGGTTGCAATATTAGAATAGAACAGAGCAGTAAAATCTGTACTGACAGACACTGTAGGAGTACTTTTATCACACCTGTCAGGGCAGCATTTCTCAAACTTGTGATACCTGGGGCATATTATTTCAGGAATAAAAAATGAGGGGCACATCAAAGATCATAGAATCATTTAGGGTGGAAAAGACCTTTAAGATCACTGTGTCCAGGCTGACACCAGCTGCCAAGTTCACTACTCTAAAGCATGTCCCCAGGTGCCTACACGTGTCTTTTAAACACCCAGGGGATACTGACTCAACCACACCCCTCTGGGCAGTTCCAGTGCCTCACAAGCATTTTGCTGAAGAATGTTTTGCTAATATTCAATCTAGACCTCCCTTGCTTGAGACCATTTCCTCTTGTCCTGTCAGTTTTTACTTGGGAGAAGAGACTCCCAGGCTTGCCAGGAGAGCTGGGCAGCAATGTTAGAAGCAGCTCTTGGGCCAGTCACAGAGCACTTGGCAGCCCCGAACTCCCAGAGCTGCTCAGGGAAGCTCCTGGGGACAAGGCCAGGCAGTGTTACAGGCTGCTGTGCACTCTCCCAGCAAACTGGAATCACCTCCAGCATCACTAACTGTGAGTTTATATCCCTGAGCACACACAGGGATATCAACTCACAGAAGGGCACACCAGCTTAGAAGCAAAAAGAAAAAAGCATCTTTGCAGTTGTGTATCACCAGTTTGGAAATGCTTCATACATTCCTTTAGCATGGTTATTACTTTGTTTATCTAAATAGATAATGAAAAACAAGTCCTACCAAAACACCTCCTTTCTCTTTGTTATTTATGGTGGCTCCAGGTGGAAAGTATGCCGTAGTACTAGATGAGACATCTAAATTATCACAAAGCTCCCCCTGGGTGCCACAGTCCATCCAGCCCACATTAACAAGACCTTCCTGTAATTAGGAAAAAAACAACACAAAACAAATCCAAAGAAAACTATTTTTTAATTTCAGGTGCAGAAATGCTTTTGAAAAATCCCAATACAGGTAATTATATATAATACTTAGAAAACGAAAAGAAACAGCGCTGTAATTTATTACATAATATTAATTATTATTTTATAAAAGCCTTAAGAAAAAGTTAATGTTATTTCAAAAGCTACTCAGGCAAAGTATTCAATTCTTCTGAAAGTGGTATTTTGGTTCTACTACACTCAGTGAGAGTTTTAGTTATAATTTGATGCTTTCACTTCTGTTATTTTGTTTTAAATATAACGGGTGATGCTTTCAAAGTGAAACACTGCTTACCAACATGCCAGCTAGCTTAAGGCGGGTTTGGTAACTCAAGCAATCTGCAAAACAAAAATTGTTTATTTACAAACATAAAACTTCACCTTATTAATGCACTAAATCTACTCTTGCTTAGAATAGTCCCCTTCCTCCCAAAAATAATGACCATTTCTAATGGCATGCTTCCTGGCTGTTCATCCAGTATTCCTGGAGTTGTCACATTCAATAATCAGCACTTAATGACTGTCTAATCTAAGTTAAAAAATCCCCCACAAGTAACACTCTTGTGCTTTATCAACACAGAATTCTCATTAAAAAAAAAAAAAAAATTTTTTTTTACTGTAAAGACCTTTAAAATTTGTTAATCAATGTCTTAAAAAAATTAATCCAAGTATCTACATAGAGTCTTGGAATGATATTTCAATGGAAGTGTCCATTTTCTGTGATACAAATAATAATTCACTACTATAAATACATCATATGCTTTAATTATCCATACAGACTTTGAATAGTTGCCTGTGAATGAAAATTAAAACAAAAAAAAATAGGATGCATCATCTCTCTAACTGAAACAAAGTTGAAAACTTAATAACAAAAGGGCTGCAACTCGAAATCAAGCTATTTACAAATGTAAATCCAAGACTGCAGCTCTGGCTATTCAGTTCTCAGAACAAAGGTCTCTTCATAAGGCTAAGAAATCTTTATTTGTCAAAGGTGTAGTGCATTTATTTAGCTCCACCAGCTAAGCAATGGAGCTTTCTCATATATTGTATCCAGTACTGATCCCAAGAAAGCCAGGAACAAACAGCCACAAAAAACTAGTCTGATGTGAAACCAGTGCTAAGAGCCAGTAACTGTGTGCAAACCTAACTTAAGAGAAAAGATTCAGCTAAATGTTAATATTGGTGGTTCAAGGGGGAGATACAGCCTTTCTGCTATTCAGCTGTCACGAGAAGCTGGCAGGTACCTCAGCAGCACCCGTCACTGGAGCTGGAAACTGAAGGGAGAAGCCTTTTCTGCCCCTTCCCCTCCCCATGGCTTACACTCCAGGGCTGCTTTAATGACTTGCAGCACAATAACATCATTTTTCCATTAATGTCCCTTTTGTCAAACTGCTTTTGACAGAGAGCTAAAATGACCCACAGGCCAAATACTGTGTTTACTTAAGATGTTTTTTAGTAGCAAAAGGGCCGCTATCAACAGAAGTCCTTTTTTTTGTCACGTTATTTGAAAAGTATTTAATATACCTACCCCCACGTTCAGCACAGAAGGTGATCAGCCAACCAACACCAGAAGCAAATGAAGTTTCAATAGCATTTACAAAATTTCCTAAGAGTGAAACAATTTGCATCAGTCTGTGACTAGTTAAACGTGACCATGAAACAAGGTTTTATATTTGCATTACGAAATTACACAAACTATTTTTATTCCCAAAAAGAAGACTTAGCAACAGCTGACAGATTCAGTTCCTGCCATATTTTATTTAGCAAAAACAACTTCAACAACAGTGCCCCAAGAAAAACACGGGAACATTACCTGCCCATAACTCAGTGACTGTGCTTGTAACGTACTGCATGGCAAAGTTCTTTAAGCTCTCTTTTGACCTGTCTCCGTAGTATTTCACTGGTTGCTATGGAAGACAAAGAGTAAAGTTTATAAAATTATGAAAAAAAAAAAATTCTGTTCTCAGAATGTTTGAAATTTAACCTTAATTTAAATTTTGTAATGTGATTTCTTTCCAAATGCTGCAACACGAGGAAAATTTAGTCTTAGAAGCACCAAGTCCCAATGATTGTATTTCTATTTAAATAAAAATTGCTTACATCACTCCATTTAGCATTCAACCTCTCAAAACATTGCCAAAATGTACCCATCTACTCAAGTGCACTTTGTACACCACCCCAGCACCACGACTTAACAATCAGCTATAAAGAGTGACATACATCATGCAGGTAGCATGGAGGGAATCCTGTGGAAGGAATTTCCAAGTGCCTTTAGGCATATGGTCATATTCTTTAAGAATCAAAACCACAGACTACGCTTTGCACTTGAAAAGTCCTTTACAACACTATAAGAGAAACTGTGCAAGGAGACTCGCTGCTTTGCTACAGCATCTCTGCAGTATCTTCCCAGTCAGAAGTGATATGTTGCACAGAAAAAGTATTCAGAAAAAATATACTGCCATTTATTTCAAATTTTATATATATATATATACACACACATATATAATAAATTATATATATTAACAAATATATAGTAAATTAATTTGACCAAGGTAAAGAAAAAGTTATATTTATTAAAGGAAGTAACATACTAAAAAGGAAGATCTTTAACAAACATCTTTATGACTGGACAAGTATTAAAGAAATACTTCTCCAGATTTCATTCTAAAAACACCTGAAGTCTTATCACTCACCATTCCAGTTTTGAAAACATACAGACTGGGATAACTGTTAATGCCTTTAATTCGACAAAGCATTCTGTTATCTCCACAGTTCACAGCTCCAATGCGTATCACTCCATCCAGTTCCTTAGCAAATTCTCTCCACTAAAAAAAAAAAAGGCAAAAAAGAGGCTATTTTCCTATAAAGATAAAATTAAAAATGAGCATATGTTTTTGAATTTTTGTCTTTGGTTTCAGCTTCAGTGTAAAAATCCACTTCATTAAATTTTATGCTATTAAAACCAATGAATTTCAGAGTTAATTTACATGGTTTACATACCGTAGGTGCTAAATCATGGCAGTGGGAGCATCGAGGAGAGTAAAAATTCACAAACCACAGTTCTCCTGAGTTAACAGCAGCATCTAGATGGAGAGAAGAAAATTATAAGTAAATCATGCACATCTGCAATGTAGTTACATCTAGAATGTACATTTTTACTACATTGTATTCCCCCAAAAGCTGTATTAAGTATTTAATGTCTGGCACTGTAACAGTAACTCAGATTAGATAAAGATTGTATCTCACTTGCCCATACTCCTCCTTGTAGGCAGGTGCACAAAAATAATATTTCAGAAGTTATCAGCACCCCTGGATGCTTTCAGCATCTATTCTATTGATTAAGAAAAAAAAAAGTATTGTCTGCAGATTATTCTAGCTGAAATGTGTGATAGTGTGGCTCTGGTTACAAAATACAAGTTCTAAAAGATTTTTACCCACTAGAATTTTCCATTTCCTTATATTACTTTAGGTACCTAGTGAGTTCCACCTGGCAATCTTTTTATGAAGAAATCATGTCTAATGTAATTTAAAAATCCAAGTTAATATAATTACTAGAAAAGTCAAGGGGAAACATAAGTCATCTTGCTTATGAAAGAAAACAACAGCAAAATATACACAAAGAGCAGTTATCAACTTGAATTACTTGGCTTTCAGCCTGTCCAATTTCCTTGTAGGGGATTTTCTAACCTTTATTTGCCTACATTAAAATATCCTCACAAAAAACCCCCAACAACTAGGGAATGTGTAGACCCTGCAAACAGACTAACCACAGCAAGACTGTGGTCTCAGGGAGAGCATCATGAGGGCCTGCTATTAGAACAGTTTACAAGGCTAATTCAGCATGTAGGGCCAATTTTGCACACAGGAAACTGTACTCAATATGCAGATGAAAAATCACACAAAATCCAGTATTTTTACCTCTAGCCTCTCTTAGTTATAAATGACTTAGCTGTAATATTCTCACTGAAACTGTTATCTTTCCACATCTTGTTTTCCCTGGCTGTGTTTTTAGTATCTGCTATCACCTTCTGGTTTTGAACTACACACAACTGAATGGTTTCCATAGGAAAGTTCTATCAAGTGCATTTTTATACAAGAGAAACAGCAATGATAAATTAGGAGTAACAAAATTTTAATTCAAATAATTTCTTTTTACAGGTCTCACAAAGTAACTCTAAAACTTAACGTAAGCTGTTTATTGCTATTGATTGATTTGTTAACTAGAATTTAACAGGAAGGATTAAGGGTTAATTTTTTTTTTTTGTTTCTTTTCTCACGTGAAGATGATTTTCCCACATGTTTGTAAAGACAGGTAAGAAAAGCCTACAAAGACACAGATCAGCATGTAAAAATTTCTGTTGTCATGTTGTCAAACAGCCGTTTATTTAAAAAACTTACCAAATTCTCCTCTATCCAATGTTATAATTTCGGGATCATCGTCATAAATACCTATTAAAAAAACCCAACAATTGCTTTTTATTTTTCCGCAAGGAAACAAACTATCATCTTATGCAGAATAGAAAAGAGTAGATTTAAGTTGAAATACTAGCTGGCAAAGAGGTTTTACAAAAATGTTGTCCTTGTTTAGTACTATGGACACTGAGTTTAACCTCTTGCTAGCTCACTCACTCTCATGCTATAAAAGTCACTATCAGAACATTCTTTTGATAATTTAGTAACCAAGCATGGAGCGAGCAGAGAATTAGTACTGCTGTTATGGCAAGAGCATTAGAAATAACATCATCCAGCTGTCAGATTTAAATTCCAGAAGCCTCAGCTCTCACTGAGAGCTTTATGTAACATCCAGAAGTTTCCACACTTTCCCAGCCCCTGGTCACCTAAACATTTAGATGGCAAAGGTGCTTCCAGCCACAAGCTTTCCCACTAACAAAATGCGTGTGTGAATGCAGTGGATTGAAGTGGGTAGAACAAAGGTAAGGAAGACAAAGCTAACCAGTCCTACCTAGGGCATCACTACAAAACACTCCACTACTTCAACTACACAACAAAGGCAGTGCAGAGTACCAAAAATACTATTACAGAGCATTGTATTAGGCTACTATGGTTGTAGATCTCTTACAGTACCTAACATGGTGAGATGTCATTTCACCTGAAGTACACAAGGATTAAATGCAAATAAATAATGAGAGAAATTAATTTCAACAGGTGACAAGGTACTTTTTATCTTATTTTCCACTAATATAGTACATATGCTCAACCATACATATAAATATACATAAGGCTATACTTCTATATACACACGGACATGTAAAATATAAAAACAGATGCTCCCTAAATCACTGATTAATAGACATTTAAAGATACTGTTTCTCAATCAAGCAGTGAAACTTCAGGCAGGTATAATTTCTTCAATCTGTTTATCTGAAGAAGTTTTAGGCTAATTTCCATCTTTTCCTGTGATAGTTGCACCACTGGTTTATTCAATTTCAATCTGCACAGACATGACTTTCTTAGAGATTGGGACATATTAAGTCAAACAACAGCAGAAAAAAATTGTTGTCAAGGTGGAGGTTCCTTTCAGCTCTTTCACCCCAATCAAACTATGTTCCTCAGTTTCCTGTTTTAGTTTACTCCTGTTACAGCAGCTCTGAGAATCATTTATTGCAGCCTTGCTCTACAACTACCTAAAATATATTGAGACAAACATTAAATAACTTGTCTCAAAATCATTTTAGGTAGGATTCTGTTATTTTTTTCAGTTTCTACTACCTCTTTACTGTTACCCTGGTTTTTCTGAGTTTCTTTATTAGCCTTTTAATTTTCATAAATGGAGTCAGATCTTTTAGTTACTGTACAATATTAAGAGCAGTTTTCTACCTTTCTCACAGATGTAATATAAACAAATCCTTTGTTTTTCATTCTCTGTCCTTTGTTTGCATATTTCTAACCTGAAAACAACTGTAACTGACAATTGGTCTGGCCACTGAGGCTGAGGGGTGGAAACCCCAAAAAGCCAATCTTCTGCTAGACCCACAAATGTATAAAAAGTAAAAATAAACAAAGGGGTTTCCTCTTCTTCTCTCCGCTCTCTTAGCTGGGAGCTAGATCAGAAGGACCTCTGCGAAAATCTCGTCTGCGTGTGACTGCTTTGTGTGTCTCAGTGACACTTTACTGATGTCTAATTGCATAACTGCATATCAAATAGGCTTGACAGTGCAGAAACTTCCCCTCAAAATTCCCCTGAAGAATACTAAACAAAGAAGGTCTTACTGCATTAAAAAGTTAAAAAGAATCCTACTGAAATATAAACAATGACATTTAAGTAGGGGAAAAAAAAAAAAAAAAAAAAGGCCGAAAAAAAAAAGCTTTGCACTTAAAAAAAATAAACAAGAAGTGAGATGACCTACAAAAAGGCAAGCAGAAGGAACAAAAGGCTAGGTAAACAGATTGCATCTCTGGGTAGCCATTAACAGGGTAAACCAAATACTGGGCGAGCAGAGAGGAAGTGACAGCTACAGAGCAGACAGAAATCTGGAGAGGGTACATAAGAAACACGTGAAAAGCTCTGATACAGATCTGAATATTGCATTTCCTAGTGACTGTTTTAAGCAAATCACAAACATACATCACAGCTTACCGAAATCATAGCGATAGAAGTGCCAGCTTTCGTAACGACCTCCTTGCTGCTGATCTTCGAGACCCTTCTCTCCATATTTATCATACTTCTTCCGCAGATCTTCATCTTTAAGTACTTCATATGCTCTATTTATTTTCAAAAAGTTTTCATGTGCGTTTGGATCATTCTATGTAAGGAAAACTATAATTAGTCATTCATTAATAAACCATATTGTGCATATAACGCTGAGAAAATTATCTTTGGAAATATTTTCATATCCCTGCTAAGGATGCCTGTTGTGACGGAAGCATTGTGATGTCAAACCAAACTACAGTAAAGTTTTCCTTTCCCAAAGCCAAATGTGTTGTCTTATTTACTCCATCCTCACTGAAGTACCAACTGAAATACAAAGTGGACTAGTAGGAGGCTGTAACATTCTCCAGTGAACCCTCTTCTTTCAACTCTCTCTTCAGTGGAATTAAAAAATATACTCAAGAATGAAGGCATACCATTTCCTCCAGTCTTTTCCACTCCCCTAGAATCCCTCCTTGACCAGTTCAAAACCTCTGCTACAGAGACGATTCAGCCCTTCTGGTCTTGACAGTGTATACAGGTGCCTCCTCCTTTTATTTAAAAAGCATTTTTGTTCTAGGTAGCTTGGGACTTAGAATAGTGAAAGATCTGCAGATGTATTTTGAACCCAAATTTGGGATCTGCACGGGTGCAGTGTAACAGTGGTGTGCAAAATGTGCCCCACAGTCCTGCTCTTTTAACTTCTGTTTACACATTTAATTCAAAACTTTGTCTTAAGATTTTTGGTTTTCTTTTTAATACAGGAAATTAATTACTATTATGGAATTTGTCTAATGTGTTCGTCTTCTATATATCATTCCTAAAGTTGAAAATAACCTGTTGAAAAATCTTCAGTAGTATCTGCATGCTTAGAAATGACAGATTCTGACTCAAAATGCCTTTATTTTGAAAGTATCAACAGAGATAACAAAACTTTCATTTAATAGCTATAAATTGGCATTCCTAACTTTGCTGACATTTGGCTTTCTCTCTATCAGAGGCTCCAATGTAGTCAGTGAAGGCGGGCCCTGAGCTCCTATGAAATACTGCTGGCTTTTAGGACTCCATCCTGTTGTACAAAGATCTAAACGCTTTTATTTCCTGCGAATTTCTGCTTATTTCAAGTCATTTCAAGGACAAACTGATGATGTTTAAAAGTGGTTTCCTTGTCTTTCAGAAATATGGTAGCACAGACTGAGCCATTCCACTTAGTCCAGAGCTCTTCGTAACCTCCACTGTTACACCTTGGCAGCCCCAAGATGTCTGTTTTGTCCTATCTGATACTGCAGCCTGATGTCTCACAACAGGCTGCTCTTATTTGATCTTTAGAGGAGGCCTCAGGGCAGGGAACAGCAACTAAACTAAATGGAAAGAGAAAAACTCAACAGCTTGCCAACAAGGTAACATGGCACACAACTAAGTTGTCCTCTAGTTACAAAAATATAAGTGAAAACTAAAGAATCTTGAGTCTTTTTACTACAGCAATTTAATGCAGCCCAAATGCAACAAAACTACACATGACCACCCTAACACTTTTTGTAAATTTTCTCTGCAGAAAATCTGAGCTGGACTATATCATCAGGTGGTTAGCTCACAATAACTGAGACACGTTTTTGATAAATGAAAACTGCATTTTGTTTAAACACTAAGATTCATTAAGTCAGCAACTCTGACTTGTTTAAAAGGTAACTTACCTGATTTTTATCAGGGTGCAACTTTAATGCCAGCTTTTTAAATGCTTGTCGTATTTCTCTACTACTTGCTTCTTTGGATACTCCAAGTAAACTATAGTAGTCTTGATCAGTGCACACAAGAACTATTACACATACTAAAACTAGCAATAAATGCCTTTTCAAATATCTAATATAATCTCCTTTGGATGATAAAAACTCCATTATGAAGCTTTTGGACATTTCACGGATTCTGATTCAAACAGACTTTGGGAAGAGTCTCCAGTAAATGTGCCAACATTCAGAGATACAGCTGTATTTATGAGAGTTCTTCAAAACGCCTGCTGTTCTACTTCATGTCACAGGTATTGCTAAAAAGACGCCCTGTAAGATGATAAAGGAAAGAAAACAATTAAATACTACTTATTCAATAAACACAGGTTAGTAACGCACCCCACCGCCAGCTTGTGTGGCCTGCACGTGAACACCCAATTTTCAGGGGAGCTAATTACCTTCTTTCCGAAGGCCACACAACTGGTGGCAGACCATCTCTTAATTGTTACCTTACCTGGGGTAATCACGCACAGCTTCACTGAATGACACGAAAAGCCACGCACCTGTACCGCATTAAGAAAGGCGGGTGTAGGAGGGTTCATAATTTACCTTCAGCAGCGCCGGGGGTCATTCCGCAGAGAGGGCCGGGTGGCTTCGAGCCGGCCACCGCCCCGGGGCGGGGGCTGCCCGCCAAGGAGGCGGCGGACGCCCCTCGCAGACAAAGCCGGGCAGAGGAGCGCCGAGCCGGGAGCCGCTGCTGCCCGGAGAGCGCAGGTAGGAGCGCCGCGGGCCCGGGCTGAGGCGGGAGGGCGCGGGGAGGCACCGGGGCGGGCCGGGCCGCGCTCTGCCCTCCCCGCGGCGCGGAGCGGGGCCGGCCCGGGCAGCGGCGCCGAGGGGGCCGCGGAGCAGCGGGCCGGGCGCGCAGCAGGCCGGGAGGCAGCGCCTTTCCCCGGCGCCGGCGGAAGGGCGGCGGGATCCAGGATCCGGCTCTGGGCCGGAGGCGGGCGGGGCGGCTCCGGGGCTGACGTGGCCGCTGTGCCCGCCCTGGGCGAGGGGCTCGGCTCCTCCCGGCCGCTCCCTGCCGGCCCGGGCCCGGCCCGCCCCTTCCTCGGCCGGGCCCGCCCCCGGCTGCCGCCGCCCGCCGCGGGCCCCGCGGAGCCCCGGCCGTAGGGAGGGAGCGGTGCCGGCGGTGGCGCTGGGAGGGAGCGCTGGCCGCAGGCGCTTGTCCGGTCCGCGCCCTGGGCGCGCACCCCGCCCGGAGAGCCCCCAGGGACTTGGAGCCAGCGCTGCGGCGTTTCGGGGGTTGCCGAGGACTTATTTTAATAAGTTCACGTAGGGCTAAGAACTATTGAGCACTTAATAACCGGTTTCTACTGTTTGTGGCGATAAAACATAGGTTGTTTTATTAGCGGGGCCTAAAAAAGCAGATTATCAAATACACATGTAGTGAGAAATCTTTGCGAGTGTTTTCTGTTTCAAAGATAATTTGGGATTATATTGCGATGCCTATAATTGAGTGTTTCTTGCAGTTTGCCCCTCTGTGCACTTGCTTTGTTTGAAGCTATGCCAAAAAGTATTTTGGTTTGCTCCCTTGCTCTCGTTGATGTAGATGGAACCAATCATAGGTTCTGACTGCTTCTGCCAATATCAAAGTAACACATAAGTAACTAAGGCTCATTGTTGAAAGGGAGTTCTTTTTGTGCTTGCTCCTTAGTTTCAGTTACCTGAATAAATTTCCATTATGAAATATGTTTTGGGGAAAAAAACCCTATTGAATCAACGAAGATATACCCTAGTACAGTATACCTGAGAAATTAGTTTATAGTGTTCATATTATTACAGAAACCACAACATCTGTCAAACTAATGGAGAAAAACATATCTGCTAAAACATTTTTATTTCCTTCCCAATGGTTATGTGACTGAGTAGCTTAATGGGTGGTGCCTTTGCTTTAAAATTTCACGTTTTGGAGTTTAAATGAGACTGCACACAGAAGCACCGACGCTTTGTTGCAATATTTATTTCTTTACGTGTGTATTCAGTGTATTGAGGTCTTTCAGATGGGGTGGGGTAAATGTATTGCAGTCTTTAAAAGCTCATTTAGCACATGATGATACATCAAATCAGGCATATTAAGACAGTATGGTATATAGCATAAATCAACATAAGGCATATGAAATGTGTTGGTCTGAAGGAAGTTTTTTGTAATAATCAAGTGTTCCCAGGTAAGCAAAATCAGTTTTCTCAGAACTCATATGCAATAATGACCTATATATTGTGGAATGGGTAAAAGCTCTTCTATTTGGCTAGAGGAATACAAGAATAGGCGTTTCTGGATCTTCAGTTGTGATAAAAACTTTACTAATATCAACCTTTAATTTAAATTAAAATTACATGTTTGAGCCATTTATGTCTGTAATTATTCACTCAAATACTTGCTTGAATTCCTAATGGTAGTGAGTTTCACGAGTTACTCTGTTCTTAATTTTGTCAGTGTCTTTAAATACCTACTTTGAGCATTAAAAGAGAAGTCTTGAGGATTCTGATCATTTTAACACCTCAATATCCTATTCATCATATTGCTGTATTTTTTTCCCCGAATTGATATTGCAATTTAATAAAATGCTTTGGTTTTTTGGTTATTTCTTTTTTTTTTTTTTAAATCGAATTATGCGTCTGCATGTCTAGATGGGTTGCTTCTCTTTGTGTACTGTGCTGGTCATGTATAAAGAACTGTGCTCTGACATATCTGTTTTATGGATTAAGGAATATCTATGACTGTTTTGGGTTTCTCCCCTGCTCAGTGGTGTGGACTTGGGTCAAGAGGAGCAGGAGAGACTTGAAGGTTTTGTGGAGTTCTGAGCTGCAGCATGGTGAGCAAGTGGCCAGGAAGAACCGGGAGAAGCTGCTGTAGCTTAAAATGGTCAATGTGCCCTCATGCCAGAGCCTTTGGCTTCCATGAAGGGTGTAATGGCTCGTGTCCCGAAAGGCTTCACGGGACTCACAAAGCACTCAGTTCACGCGTCACTTTGTGACAGGCATTTGTCACCTGCCAGTGTAACTGAGCAGGGCCATTTGTGCGCCCCACGTTACCTTTTCTCACCTATTCGATCTGTAAGATCAGAGAGCAGACTGAGGTTCATTCTAGTCCAAGGCTGTCTTTGCTAGTCCCACAGTTAAATAACCCCCTGGCTCAGTGACTAGGTTGTTGTTTTGTCTATTTCTGCCTTCTGCTGTTTGTTTTGAATCAGCTCTAGAAAGTCATGCCAAGAACTATACATAATAATTGTGAAACCCTTGCTTTTGCCGGGATTACTGTGTCAAATTTGTACTTGATAAGGATTTTGAGAACTTTCCCCACTGTGCTCAGTTTTTTCTTTTCGGCCTTCTTTTTCCCGCCAACTGCCTGACTGTGGCTTTTTGGAACTGTGTAACCTGGTTTAATTTTCCCTTGGGAACTGCGTACCTTTTTGTCTTTTGTGAAATGCTAAGGGAGTTCTTTAAGCCTTCCTCACCTTCCTCATTATCTCAAACCTCTCACACTCAGTCATGTCTAGCTCTTACAGCAGCATCCAGCAGCAGCATCCAGACTTGTATCTTGTTTGGTGTTGGTTTTAATGTTTCATTTCACAAAATAGTTTATCCTGTTTTGGTGAAGGGAGTAAAAAGAAGACTTCTAAAATATTGGTTTTTAAATTAGGACTATTTAAAATAAAAGAAACTAGTAGAATTATGGAAAAAGTTAATATTATCAAGAAGAAATAAGAAAGAAGTGGACAACTTGATTTTTCTCACGTATTAGGACATAGAAGCCAGGTCAGTAAGTTGGTATTAGATATGAATGTTAATTAATTATCTGATAAATGTGGCACATATGAAAAATTACTTTGTTATTTAAGCTTAGAAAGCCACTTGGAAAGGATGCCATCAAATACCATTTTACAGAATATATAAAATGTTTAATTAAGCAGTTAAGCTATATAAACCATCTGCTTCTGTTGAAATAGTCAAGATGTTAGGGAACCATTTCTTGTAATTTAAAACATCTATGCATTCATTGCTTTAAAATTAGCATTCAGCTTTCATAAGAACTGTTAATGAAGAGGACTTCAAACAGAAATTCAGGTCATTTAGCACATTTTGAGCTTTAACGTATTAATTTTTGTCGTTGAAGTTTTTTGTTCTTGCTAGCAGTTTAAAGAAGATCAAAAGCTAAAGTAGACTGCAGCAGTTTGATGCTTTCAGTACATTGCATGGTGGGTAATTTAAGGGGAACTGGGTTTCAGTGTCTTCCATTCATGAGCTGGGCCATTTCCTGTGAGCCACTTTGTTGAAGCTGCATGGCTGAAAGTGTCGTGGGATACAGCTCTGATTTCAGGCCACCGTGCTGCGAACTACCTGATCTTGCAGGCTGCTGAGGAATCAGCATGAACTCATAGAATCACATAACTTGTGTCTCCTGGCAGGAGATGGGGTATGAGCAGAAGGCATGTCTCTTCAGTCATTCCCAGTGGCAAGATTCCTGGGGGATCCTTGCACAAATGAAAGCCACCTGCCAAATCCAAAGTAAAACCTAAACATTCAAAGGAGCTCACAAGGAATTCCGTATCCTAGTTAGCAGGTTTTCAAAATCTGTAAATGGAGCGTGGTGCATCAAATAGGCAGAGCTGTGTTTGTCTGTAACTTCCAGGTTTATTTGGAGATTCTCTGATGCAGTTGGAAAGCTGTTTGCAGGGTGGATGCTGCCAGCTTTGAAAAGATGAGAAGATAAAATGAGGTATGACTGTGGGGGCAGAAGTTTCCTGTAGTGTATTCTTCACAGTCTAAGGGTTTCTTTACAGACCTTGAACTCAAAAATGTGCTTTCTGACTGACTTGGTCTGCCAGTGGTTGATTTTTTAAATTCCTGGCTGTAGTAGTTACAGTGTTAGTGGTTTTTTTTCCCTTGTACATTCCAGGGGCTTACACCTGACTCCATTTCCTAGTATTAGATTATACTGCTTCAAAAAGTCTAAATCAAAGCAGAAACCTTGAAAAATGATGTCACTCTGGAAAAGTGGTAGTCATCTGTCAATGTACAAAAAAGGCCAAAAAAAAGGAAGATGTTCTTAATATTTACTGTGTTTAGTCAATATGATACAAGATGGGCTTTCTGCTTCTTGTTTATCATTTAAACTACCTTTTGGGGGTTTCAGAGTTTTGGCAGCCTGCTGTAATTCTGCTGACTTACTGCCACTTTGTGTGCTGCACTGGCCCCTTTTCAGCAATTCCGAGCTGACTGGCACTGTTCGGAAACAAAACAAAACATTCTTATTGTGCTACTGAGATTTCCCATCTTCACAAACTATGTACTCCGGCTATGGCCCATGAAGAGCAAGTCAAATTATTGACTTTAAGCTGATGATACGAGTTAGGACAAAATGAGACAAGTCTTTTTCTCCTGCTTCCTGCCTTCACCGCAGCACTTTTGTGTTCTCTAATGTTAGGTGTGCTGGTGTGTGTGCATGTGTGGCTGGATGACTTGCTCCAGGCTGAAACCCAGATCTTCTGCCTGCGGTTCATGGGTTTGTACCTGGGTGCTGTGCCTTTTATGGAGTGCAATTATTCCCAGTAGACCCTTTAGTCCAAATCTAGCTACCTGGTCTAGGAAAAGATGTGCTTAAAGAAAGCAGCAGCAAAAGAAGTCAGTGACTGGGCAAATTTGTTTGGAGGAGGCAGAGCTGGATGTTTTGAGGCTAGGAGATAACAAATCATGCTTGTTGAAGGCAGTGAAAGGGACTGCTTGGTTATTCTGGGTTAGTTATTTAAAGACTAGTACTTTTCCATACTGATGCCTCAGGCTGTGATCCTTTAGTCTCATTGATGAACACTCAGTCACAAAAATAACCTTGGACATCATGAGCGTTTTTCTTGTAAAGTGGGTGACTCTTCAGAGCAAGCTGTATGGTGTTATTTGTGCAGGGTGCCTCTTCTGGTTGGTGTATGAGTCTGTTGGAATTACATTCTGCTTGTCTTTGTGCTGCAGTGTTTCCTCATGGCTGTTGCAGTTCCTCTAACCTGAACCACAGCACGCAGCATGTAGTGGAAACCATCTCTGTATTCATACACACTATGGCAGCTTGTTTGCAGACTAGAAACACAACTCAATGTTGACATTGAGAATTAAAATCATCCTCCCTTTGGCCACACAGGTCACGCATTCGGTTTTATTTAATATTTTACTGTTGAAGAATGACTCAGGGGTTTGACTGTCTGGGGAGCTGCTGCTGTCCCTTCCACATAGTGAGCAGGTAGAGGTTTATTCATCATGGATGTGTTCTAGGATGAAACACCAAGTGGCATACACTTGACTCTTGTGTTAACGTGACCTCTTCAACATATATTGTAGCTGTCTTAATGTGTAATGGGGGTTTTGCATTAGGTATCATGCTTAATTTGGTTCTGAAGGTGGCATTGTGAGGAAAAGCATTCATTTCCTGGTATGTCATATTCATTGCTTATACATCTGACTGTACAGGGTGCTGCAGTTTAAGCTTTGAGATAGTACAGAGAATTTAAAATGGATTTATTTGCATTGCTACTTTATTTATATTGTATTGCATACTTCTGATGAAAAGATGTTTGAATTCCCAGTGGATAAACCAAATACATTATTTTAAGTTTCTTGTGATTTGCATTCAGATATCTTTAATGAACCTGAGCAATGATTGCCAACTAAACTTGCCTCATTAATTTAAAATGTTAATATATTATTTTAATCTGTATTCCTTTAAAATTGTTCCCTGTGCTCCTGTTAAATTAATGATCCATAAATAAATTCTTAATTCATGCTTTGAATCATCATCTAGTTATAACTTCTATGCTGAAATTGTAATAAAGCAAAGATTTCTAATGAACAGTAGCTTTTAAAGGATCTATCAATTCAGTCAGAACTTGAGACATTTGCCGTAAGCATATGTGCTAAAGTCAAAACCCCACTGTTTTAAATGCCCAGTCTGATTGCTGGGCTGGATCCTAAACTGTTGTGAACTGGTGCAGTTTTACTGAGCTCACTGGGAACTCTCACAGTGTCTTCTTCGCAACCCTGGACATCTCATGTTATTTCATCTTCTTTACTAAGTGGTGTCTGAATTTAAAAAAAAAAAACAAAACAAACAAGCTTATGTTTGATTTTGACTCTGTCCTTGATTTATGCTTAATGTGATGTTGTTATAAAATATGTGGTTTCTTATAAGCGAATTAAAAGGCTATTAGTAGCACTATTACAAATGAAATACTATTCAAAGAGGAATCTGCTCAGTACACATGGTCTCAGTTCTATGAGCACTTTGCATTCATGTACATTTGGGAAAAAACCCCAAACCATGATTGCACTGAAGAGTTTGTACTTAAAAAAGCCAGCAACAAAGAAGCGTGTGTGTGAATGTTGGCGGAACTTAGGTCTGTGCAATCAAGGTCATAGATTTAAATGCTACAGAAATGCCATAATGCATTCACCTGATACAAGAATTTATCATAATATGGTTGAAGCCAGTTACTGTGATTCATTTTTGTTATGTAAACTATCATTTATATGTTGCAAATAAACATGCTTCAATCCTGACTGTCTTGGATATTTACTGTAGATATGTAAGCAGTTTTAAACTGCTTGGCATTTGTTCAAAAATACCGGATTTGCTGAGAGCTTTGTAGCTGTCTTTAGAGTAAACAACTTTACTCCCAGCATTCAAGCACTGCTGTTGTTCAAGCTGGCTGTGCTGGGGGATGGCAGGTGTGGGCTTGCGCTCGAGCGGCTCTGTCCTGCCCTGGGACCGTGGCAGTGCTGAGATGTGGGCAAATCCCGGGTTAGCTGGGGGAGAGCAGTGCTGGTGTGTGCTCTTGCGGTGGGACCAGGGTCCCACGTAGGCTCAGCTCCCGCCTGGAGCTGCTTCTGCATTACAGGTGGGGCTGCCACTGGTGAGCTCAGCGATGTGTGAGTGCAGCCGCTTTGCTGAGCTGGGCTCACGCAATGACACTGACCTCAGCAGCACAGCAGGGTTGTGAAGAACACTGGATCAGAAAGTACCAGGCTTGGTTGAAAGGGATGTTTTTCCACCATTATCCCCCATGTACGGAGGAAGTATGGAACTCATCTCAGCTAGGATACAGCAACTTAATGCACATATTCCTCTGCTTTCACTCCATGCTATGCACCTTACAAACCAGAACTCCTGGAAGAGCCTTGTATTTGTTTAAGAATATTGGCTTTGGCTTAGCCCCAAGCAGAACAGTCTACTGGACTAGCTGCGGTAAGAGCTTGGAGCTGCAAGTTACCCTGCTGGAGGCAGGATAGGGGGATGGCTGCTGATTTCCTGAGGAGCTCAATAGACAAGTGGTTTAGGATCATAGAACTGTTTAAGTTGGAAAAGACATCCAAGATCATAGAGTCCAACAGCAAAATTTTCCTAATATCCAGTCTAAATCTTCCATGGCAAAACATGTTGGTATTTCCTTTGGTTTTCTGTTGTAAATTGAGATAAGAGACTGACCCCTACCTCTCTACAGCCTCCTTTCAGGTAGTTGGAGAGTGGTAAGGTCCCCCCTGAACCTCCTTTTTGACAGGCTGAACAACTCCAGTTCCCTCAGTCCCTCCTCAGAAGGCTTCTGCTCCAGACCTTTCACCATCCTCATTGCCCTTCTCTGGACACACAGATCAGAATAACTGCTTTTCTTATTTTTTTGATCTTATTTTGTGTAGGATGTTTCCATAAAATTATTTTAATTGCAGACTAAATATTAGTGTAATTTTTGATGGTATATTGAAGGATGGAGTATTTTCCAGTTTGGAGTGAACACTGACTGAAACCCTTTGACCAAAAGTACACAGCTACCAGAAGGAGTTCTCCCTGAACAAACTTAAATTGATAGTGATTTATTCCTTTGATTATATTTCAGAAATGTATATTTTAAGCATGCTAAAAAACCCCCAAATGCTATTATTTACTCAGCTTGTGGAGGACTGTAGTAGAAAGATATAAGGAAGTTAATATAAGTAAGGCTAATCTCAAAAACCTTGTAGAAGGTTGCAATTTAGTTTTGTTTTTTAAAACCTAGGTGATGTTATATGCAATATCTGACAATCCTTTCCAAACCATAATATTGGGTGCTAGCTTATTTTACTAATAGCTAAAACTAAAAAGAAACCTTAACCTCATTAGTAACAGAAATGTCATATAATTATCCATGTAATTTTGCACTGAAATAAAGGAAAATACAACAGAATGAATTTATTTCTATTTGTCTTGGTTCTTACTAATATAAGGTAATTTACAAAAATGAGAAACTCTATTAGAATCTATTTGCTTTCTAAGCCTGTAGTTCTATTAGCTGATTGAACTCTGGCGTGTGTGTACTAAAAGCCCAAGAGACTGCCTGATGCCATTCAACATGCTCTTTTCAGCAGTACCACTGCTTGAGAGATTGTACAGACAGGGTTCTGTGCTCAGCCACAGAATTAAGGGAGGCTGAGATAGTGAAGGCATCAAACTCTACTTGTAGAACCTTTTCCCTCTGTGGGCCCTTCACTTCAGAGCTGGACTCAATAATCCTTGTGCGTCCCACCTCAGAATACTCTGGGGTTCTGTGACTTTGCAGAGGATGACTATGAAGCCAGCCTTAGCAATGCACCTAGGACACTGCAAGAAAAAAATGTTAATGGGAAAAAGTATGAAAAATATTAACTGTTCTGAAGAAGACTTAATAGCCCTCTTAATGTAGGGATGTGCTAGATGATTAGTTTTTTTAAGTATAATATGAGAGTTAAAGTGAGAACTGTGGAGCAAAACAAGAGTGTGAATCGTAGCATTAGGCAGTGAGGGAAGCATGTGTGAATTTTTTTGTATTTCAATGACAGGTTCTAATTCACAGGTTTATTTTGGTTGTTGACATACATAGGCAGCTCTGTTAATTGCATATATGTAATTTATAGGTTTATAGGTAATGTTTTATTTGTTCTAGAAGAGGCTGTCACATCTAAAATATACTTTCTCAAGGCAAAGATCTGTGTTCTTCAATAAGTGGAAAACAAAGGAATATAAAAACACATGGTTGGGAAAGTGCTAGGTTTGCATAGGTATTTTATGCATTTAAATTTTGTGGTTTTTTTTTTTTTTAGTTTGTTTCTTTTCTTTTAGCAGTTTATAGAAACTGAAATGAAGCAGTTAATTTACTATAAAATTCTTATATGCCTTGTCAACACTGCTGCTTGCATTATGTGGAAGAAGAGGTACTAAACGTTTGCATGGTGCTGCTCAGGGTGTTGTCAGGGACAGTATCCTGAGAGTCACAATATGGTTTCCCTTTTCTTGGGGAGGAAAAACTATGCTAGTCTTTTTCCTGGTTCAGCCTACTCCCCCATCCATGCTGCTTTCGCTGGGCATCTCTGGTGGATTTGGTGGGGAAAAGAATGGCTTGGGCTTCTGGGTGGAAGATGAGAATGTATCTTCAATTAGTATGGCTCTTAATGCAATTTTCACTAATTGATGGCAAAAGTTGTCCATTGACCCCCACTTCTTATGATCTGTTTTAATTACTGAGAAGCATTTAATAACCTACTTGCATGTTCTCATGCTTGTATCAGTGGGGAGAACATCCACTGACCTGAATCAAGCAAGATCAGACTCCGGTTTGCTGTGAGTTCTGCTCGAATTACTGGAACAACCTTGAGGTGTTCATGGCAAAAGAGGTATTTTTACGTATGCATAAGGTACTTATTTAGGTATTAAAAAGATACTTTATATATGTAGATAGAGGATCCACTTCTAAGCTTAGTTTTGGATTTTTAAAATATCTCAAAAGGGTTTTCATGTAGTATTTTTCTTCCTTTATACTTCAGTGCAAAGTTACATGTGTAATTACATAATATTTGGATCTTATGATGGTTATATGGAACAGCAAAATTTACTACACTGAGTTAAGAATTTGATACAAATACATAAACTTATTTAATTGGGACAGTGATTTTTGTTTTTCACTAACAGTGAACTTTTTTTGGAAGGTAACTTATGTAGGATGTTTCCATTTATAAATGACCTATGCTATCTTTTCTAATTCCAGGTTTGTCAGAGATAAGACACTAGAGGGAGCCCATATCACAGTTATCTACAGTGAGAGAAATGGCTTTACAAAGATAAAATTATTTCTACTAATGAGTAATTTAAAGTGAAATTTCTTATGGCTTTGCGATTCAAAAGAAAATATCACAGTACTATAGGACACTTAATTGAAAGAATTTTTGGCAGTCTTTCAGTTCATAAAGTCAGTTCTCACTTAGAGTTATCTGCATCTTTTTAAGTACTGTAAAAAGGGTACAAGAGAGGAATCTTTGTTCTGTTGCTTATGTAATAGAAAACAATTGATGACAATTCTCTTTCAAAGAACTCTCAAGACCCTGTGTGTGCAGTAACACAGAGGAAAGGCTTGAGTACATGTGTTGAGCCATTGTACTAGTTCAGGCTGTGTGGAGACATGAGATTTTTTTGAGATCTGCTAGAATATAAAATTATACCTTTGTGAATGCCTGTATGTTGCATGTAACTTCCTGCCACATGTCAGGGAGTGTGTAAAATGTGGCTCCTGCAGTAATAACCAACAACATGTGTCAGACACTGGCCAAAGGACCTTGTGTAACGCTGTAGCGGCTGAGGGGTCTTGGCTATAGTAATGATTTAATTGCTCTCTTTAACCTTTTGATAGCATTTTTTCCGATCACTAAATAAAGAGGCTTTAGAATTTAGCAAGGTTTTTGTCCAAGACAGATTGCTGAAGGCTGCACCTGCACTGCAGGATGTGGTTTCCATCCTGTGCCTGTGCTTCCTGCCCATGATACTTTCAGGGGGTAGTGCCCACCCGGTCTCCTCCTGTTATACAGTCAAAGTGCACACCCAAATCCACAAGATGGGGAGTGTTCCCAATTTCAGTCTGCATGCACTTGGGCTCGCTCGAAGTGAGAATGCAGGTCTGGATGAGAGTTAAAAACAATCTTTAATTTTAACTGCCCAGCCTTATATTCACTGCGCTGGATACTCCCGTTCAAGGAATTGGGAGATAGAATGTTTTCAAAATTTGTATTAATAAAAGAGAGTGGAGAATGTGTTTTGATAAAATACTGGAATGCAGTATTTATTAATTCTGAGGGACAGCTTCTATATTTCATGCAGTGATTCACCAGGGATTCAATACTGAAGATATTTAATATCCTAATTGCACTTGTTTAGTCTCTGATTTTAAAAATGTTGGCACTAAATCCATCAAAATCTGTTTACAAAGGCAGTGTTCAGTATTAACTGCTTTTTACTTGCATTCAGATTCCTTTGTCTTGGTTCTGGCTAACAGCAAGCATTTTTTTTAACACTTCACATTAGCAAATGATTATGTAAGTGTGTGCTGCAACTTATTCAGAGTAGGTAGTATCAACATTGTATTTACAATTCAAATAGGAGCAGAGATATGTGTAATTTATCAGGACACGCCCTCTCCATCCATCTGTTAAGTGTGCTCTTAGAATCCTCTGTAACAGGAAACATTAACTCAAACATCTTTCCTCAGCATAGATACTGTTTGTCACTATGCACTACACTTGTGATTTTGCTCTAGACAGGTTTTCCCAGACTATTGTGTTTTTGTCCTTTTAATTGCAAAGAATGTTCTTTAGAGCCTTGCTAAGATTAGTAGAAAATTGCTCCTAATAATTAGAAATCTCAGTTGCTTGTGCAATTTTTTCTAAAATTAGTGGCTCTTATGGATGTTTGTGTATGTATTTTAATATGTCAAAATATATTAATGGAAAGATTGTATATGTGTAGTGCAAAGCTACTATTAATATTGTTTTCATAGTTTGAAGAGTATTCAGTGCTTTTTTTAAAGCTCTCTGTCCATAGAGTGAACACAGAGCTGGTGATTTTATAGGTCTTTGTGGTGCATAGTATGGATCTGCAGAAAGGCTTTAAATATCTACCAGGTGACTTTCACAACATACCTCTGAAGCAAAAGGATATTTCTCTTCCTGTTTTGAAACTGGCAAGTATGATATTCACATGGATGCTGAGGTAATGAGCAACTTTATGTCCACCTTTAAGGGAAAGAAAAAGCAAAAACTTCCTTGCCTTCTGAAACAGAAGTCTAGGTGCATGTCTTACCAGCACTCCTGTTTTCCTGAAGGTTTCTTGCCCATTAGAATGAAAAGAAGCTGAGTTAGTTTAAACAGTAAGGAATATAGTTCTTCTGATTCAACATTTCTTATTTAAACAGGCTAGAGTATATAATCATACAGCAGATAGGCAGCAGATTTGGAAGGTAATTCCCATTTCAGAAGTACAGTGATAAGCAGCCAGAGACAGAAGGACTTATTAAACTCTTTAGCTATTAAATGGTGACACTAAGAAGAGACAATAGTCCCGGGTTTGTAGGCTGCTTGCAGCTTTACAAACTGTCATGTTAGGAAGTCTTTTATGACTACCCACTATAATAATAATAATGTGTTTGCACCACAAAGGCGTGTGAATCCCAGTTAGATTTTGTCAGTTCCCTGCCTTCTCAGCATTCACTTACCCACTGTCTTGGGGACTTTGGCTCTGGAAGGCACCTGGTGTTCAAGTAGCTATTTCTGTTGGATGTGGAGCAGGACGAGCCCAAATTTATCCGGATAAAGTGTCTCACTGAAGGACTGGCTATGGAAGTAACGTTCTAAGTGTTTTTCAGACAACCATTGACCTGGCTGGAATTGATGTATTAAACAGTGTTCAGATGTTGGTAAAAGGCTGTACTTGCTGGATCTCAGAAATTCAGGTTGAGAGTCTGAGAAAATACCAACCTGTGGATCTCAGAATTTTCTCAGTATCTGGAGATGAAGATTTCTGGACAGGACAGAACTAACAACTCACAATTAGTGAGGTACTGAGGTTAAATAGCAGTGAAAATCTTCTGAAAGTATAATTTGGAGGAACAAAGCTATTTACTAGTTTGAGTGATTGACAATTCGATCAGTAACCATTCACAAGTTTCCATTAGACTGAACGAAGATGCTAGTCCTGCACCACAGTGATGCATTTAGAAAATAATTCTAGCTTTCTATAGTTGTTTACATGAATAGCAAGGCTGAAAGAAAATAACTGAAAATTGGTGACTCTGCTTCCAGTTATGTATGCAATTCTATTTTAAGATGAGAGTTTTGATGTGACCTTCAAACAGAAATTTTACATTTTTGTGTTAAAGGTGATTGCTAACCTGCAGAAGTGAACCATTACAGGGTTTTTCCACTTGCCACAAAGGGGATGGTGGTGTGTGTCAAGTCCCAAACGCTTGCCTACTTGTTCCATGTACTTTCCAGTCTATTGTATAAAGAAGAAAACACATTATCATTGCATTTCTTTTGATTTTGTGATTACTCTGAGAAATATTGTTTGCATTTTCTTTTTTTCTATGTGAAATATGTGAAAGGGTGGAGCTGCAACAGCAATAAGAAATCTCTTAACCTTACGTTATTACAACTAATTTCCTTGACCTGAAGTTGTGGAAAGAGGGAATAATTTTTTAACATCATTACAGGAACATGTCTGGTGGATATAGATGTCCTGTGCTCTCACTGCCTTGTGCGGTAATTGGAAAGTTTATGTGGGCTTGAGTTTGTTTGGCTGGACTTTGATGAAGGATTTTGTATGGATTTTTAATTTTTTTTTTTTAAATACTGCTATGAGTAAACACAATGTCTCAAGAATGGGCTGTGTTTAGAGAAGAGCAGTGTGCTGGCCAGAATGCCTGAGATATTGGATAAACAGATGATGAGCTTTTGTCCAGTCTGTCTTATTCTGGATGATTCACGAACTAGAGACAAGATTTAGTGAAGGATTTTGTTTAATCCAAGTGATGGGGCACTTTTCTACAATAAAATATCCAGGACTGCTTTTCAGAGGCTGTGTGAATATAGCTTGATGTGTTCATTATATGTCTATAATAAAAGATTAACTTCAGAATAGTGTACTTATTTTAACCATTTGTCTACACTGATTGTTTATTATCCCTTTTGGGGCAATCTTTTTTGAGAGTGAATTGCTTTTGTTACTGAATTAAGTATAAATGTGAAGACATATGATAAAGTAAATATTATATTTGAGAGGTATGCAATTTGAATTTCAACAAAATATGGTTCATTCAGAATTGTTTCAGATTTTGTGAGGAATTAGTAAGCTAATACTTGTGATTTAGAACTGAGTAACACATTTGGTCTATCCTAAGAAGTTAAGGTAGTTGTGCTTTCCTCTTAGTTCCTTAACTGTGGCCTTTGTTATCTTTAGGTGGATGCTTTCTGGTGACTCTTACTATTTGGCAAAATATAATTTATTTCTTGCTATATAAAAACAAAGTTCTATGGTCTAAGCTAAATGGAAAGGAGTATCATCACCAAAACTAAAGTTACCTTAAGCTAGAGGGTGATGAATCTGTAAAAGAGAGAGATGACAAAGTAGGGGTGAACTTGCAAGGATAAATTTTGGAGGGTGTCCTCGGTGATATTTACAAACTTGGAGTGCAAAGGAGACTGGCAGGAGCCTTGTCTTGACCACTGCTGGTCTTGCTGGTTTGCACCATATTTGCTGATGAACCAGAGTTTGCTTTCTCTTCTCTGCTTTCTCCAGCCGCAGTATATGCAATTGCCTTCTGTATTTCACCCCTTTATCTGATAGGATGAGGGTTTAGTGTGGAAGAGATGATGTACTTCATTAGAAAATATGAAGTGGTTGTTTTGTTCTTGTAATACTATATGTCCTCAATTTCAGACTTGGGATGAATTGCAGTATTTTGAAATTGGACAGGAATTTTTTTGATTGCTAAAACACCTCTTGATAAGTTTTTTTCTAATTTATGTAAAGTGATGCATTATTCAGTTCAGAAGTCATCTGGCGCTTTTCTGTTTTGAATTCTGTGCTGTTCTACCTTGTATTCAACTTAAGTTTCTCTGACTGTCTTGAAAATTAAATTGTTTTAATTATTTAAAATATTTACTTTCCTGGTAAGTAACAAAGAACCCCCTCCTGTTGAGTGATGAACAGCTTTCATCATCCTAATGACTTTTCATGTCTCATGTTGTGAGAAATACTTGAGTGGATGCTTTTTAAAGGTAATTTTGGTTTTCTGTAAGCATGAGCTGCACTCTACTGCATGACAATAAGATCAGGTCATGTTGTTAGTGGATACTCTGAATCTTTGGGAACACCAGTGTATGACTAATGGGTTCAAAAAGATGGTTGATTTTTATTCCCTCATGTGGAATCTTGATTCTGCTAAAACAAGTCTCCTACTTACAGGATTTGACCAAAACCTTTTAATCTATTCTAAATCTTAACATTAAGGTAATGTGTTGTATTTTATACCCTTCACCCTATGTCCCAAGTGCTAGCACTGGCAGGTGAATTATCCACTGTCATATGGAGCAAATATCCTATTGCTACTTATGCAATCAAAACTTACATATTTTTTCCAATACTTTTGTTAGTCATGTCTATTTATTATAGCCACTTAATTTCTAATAAATACTTGGGGAGCACTGCAAAAACTGACAGATTGTCTTAAAAAATATATATTTCTTTGCCTAGTTTAAACATTAATTCTTCACTTTAGAGAAGTTCATGTTGCATGTAAGGCTGATTTTCAAAATTCTTTCAGAATCTTGTGTATCCAAAGATGAGTAAGAGCTATGTCTAACATTTCTCTTGTCAGATAACAAGATATATCTCCTTTATATAACTGTAATTCCATAAGCTAATTAATAATTTTTGCAAATTAAACTGGATGGGAGGGTACTGCTAAATTATGTTCCAGTGCTGATTAACAGCATGGTCTAAGGTTACTTGATTAAATGTGTTCTGTGCTTGTTTAGAAAGGACAGATAGACTGTGTCACTTGCAGCATGAGCAAATTGCTAATCAGATCCTTGTTCTTTTTCAAAAAGCAGTCATGACAGATAAAGCCTGATCTTTCGAATACGTTGCAAGTGAGATAATGCACATGCAGAAATGGAGAAAGTGCTTTCTTTAGGGACTACAGCATTGTCTAGCAAGTATAAATACATGGTATGTACATAAGTTCAACCTCAAACTATGGATAATTTAGCCTTGACTTGATCTTTGTTCTATTCTAATAATAGAATTAAGCTATTGAAAATGCTGAATGCAAGCAGTCTTTATCCTCTTATTCATCAGTGTAATATGTTAGTGAATTGGACTGGATATAAGCAAGTGGAATATTTAGTGATACATATCTGTGTACATGTGTACTTACACATATATAACTGTACATATGATAGACAACTGCATATTTGGTGTCCTCTGCTTTTTGTGGTATCATTAGTACTTTTATCCGAAGAGGATTCTCTTTTTTAAACTATAGTGTCACTTATCATGTAATTTTGGATTGATAGTTGTTCCTAAGTATTACTTGATGGTAATAGGCCTTGCAATGCCCTGTGAAGAACTGTGACGTGATGGGTGCAGGTTTGTCTAAGAAGAGTAACCACAGTAACAGGTGTGTTTCTGTAGATACAGGAATTACAGGCAAGTTAGTGTTAGAGTGTTCAGCAGAGAACAGAAGAGCGCTTAAATTAGGAGACAGGAGGGCTGCATTAGATGTTACAGGAACCAATATATGTGATTAATTTGCTTCTTTTAGTTAAGTGCTGCAATGATATAAGCTATTTTGTTATTTTAGTGTTTTAAGAATAATTTTTTTACCTGTGAAATGCAGCTGTATTTCTATCATGGAGTTGTGGGCATTGACATTTTATTTTTTCATTCTTCGTAAGATAGAATCAGTCTGTTTCACTATAGTAGTTAAATTCTGTACACTGTATGCAGTTCTATAACTCAGAAGAAAAGACAATGGTTATCATGAAACCATTCCACTAAATTTGCCTTTTTTTTAATTGACATACTGAGTGCTAGGTGGATGCTATAATGTTGGAGATGTCCCTTTACGAAAGGAGAAACTTCCAGTTGGAAGTAAATGCCATTGTCATTTAGAGAATGGGAGGAAATAGGGCTATAGCTATCCAACAGTTTCAAACACATGCATTTCCTTGGAGGTCTTGCCCGTCATTGTCCATGTAGGAGCATTGCAGCAGTCCTGCTTGAGTCAATGTTGTGGAGCTCAGTACTGTCTGTGTATGCCTTTTGCATCCTTTTCAAAGACAGGTTGCTCTAAAGCCAGACAATTATATATATAAGTAATATAATATATTATATATATTTTTAATATATATTATAATATAATATATAAGTATAATATAGTAATTCTTCCTGTTTTCTTTCATGCCTAATACTGAATGTGTAACTGAATTCCATTCAAGACACGGGGAGCTGAAATATAAGAAATTCTGGGATCAAAATTCAGTGTTATGAATATTTGTAATGTCAAGTATTTGAAAGATTCAATTAAATCCTTATGCACAGTTGAATACCTCCTGAATTTCATTTCAGTTGCAATCAAGCATCTGCAAATGGAGCCGGTGTAATCGCAGGTTTTGTGACATTTTATAAAGGATTTTTTTAGCAGTCTAAGTCAGCTACATGATTTGAGAGTACTTCTTCATTGCAGCTCGCCAGGTTTGGTAGAACAAGATGAGTTTATTTCATGAGAAGTCTAGTTGATAGGATGTTTTAGGAAAAATTGTTCAAGGCGTAGAAGATCCAAAAGTTGTCATTCAGCAATAATCAAGCAAAAAGTTAAGATTTGATGTGTGAGGTTTTTGTGCTTTTCTGCGACTGCAAGGAATCAGACTTGCATTTCCATTTCCTTGGGGAACTGTGGGCTCTGAAGTGCTTGTATCTTTTTAACAAGCCACGCATCTCCAAAAAAGGCAAAAATGTCATAGGAATGACATTAACATGGGCTGTGTTTCTCTGCATTGAAGTTCCTTGTTGAACGGCACAAATTCTCTTACCTGCACTCTCTTATGGTAGAAATAGACAGTTTTTTCATAACCACTTCTGCATGCTAAGTTATCATATTGGTCTTGAATACGCATGAAAATGTGACTACATAAGAAATAGGATTCAAGAAATTGGATTGTGCTCTTTGGTCAATAATGAAATTGAAAAGCTTTGGTTGCAGATATATCCAAATGATGTGAAACTAATGCGATGCAAATGTGTTTAGCTTCCCTGAGGAACCCTGAGCAATGATGATGCCACAGAGAGGTGATGTGAAAGAGTGGCCGTACCATGGAAATATATTGAAAATGAAATCAAAGGCTCTGCAGTTTGAATTGTTACTTTCTCTGCTCTATGCATCAAGGTTTTTACACTGATTAATTCACTCCCCAGCTATGATTCATTTAATAGCGTACCCAGCCACTGCTTTCGTGTTTTGGAACACTGACTGCAGAGCTACTATTTTGGTCTCCAGTGCCGACTTTCTGTTTTGTGGAGTGTGCACCATTTATACCAAGTGTCACTTCTAGAAAAACAAGAACAGTTTTACTTTTCAGTTCAGTACACTGATGTGCTTAAAGATGATCACAAGCACTTTTCTATAATCAAAAATATTTTACTGAACCAAGTATTTCTGATTTTAATTACTAGGGAAATTATGATCTATTTCACAGCATATCTTAGTTGAGGACAGAAGATGTACAGTCTACAGCTACAGAGTTTCCCTTCAGAGTGTTTAACTTGCACTATGTCTCTAAATTCACTGTTTTTAAGCTAGCTTTTATTAAAAAGAGTGATCCTGCTTTCCCTTTTTTCCTCTGCCATGCATTTTGTCCTGTCCTTGGAGCTGTTGCCAAGGGAGCACACAGTATGCTGGAGCAAGGAACTATGCTGATTGAAAGTCAACCAGATTTTATGGTTTTCTTTGTATTTCTTAGTTCCATCCAAACAAGTTTCCTGATAAAGTCACCATGCAGCTACAGAAACGCTGGCACGCTGTTAGGAGATGGGGAGGGAGCTTTCTCCTTTAGGTGGCTGTGTGCTCCATTGAAGCACATGCTTTGTTTTCTGGCATTGAAGAACTAAAGTGGTTGTGCTTGTGGCATCACTTATGTCCACAGTCCTTCAGTGGGTTGGAAATGTCTCTCACCCTTTTTGGGGTCCCTGCTCTGCTTTCCCTGTGAGCTCCATTATACCAGGGCTCTATGGCTGATGCACAGGGGAGCAAGGCAGTTGAAAACTTCCCTTCCTGAAAGTGAAGATCTGTTGTTGCTGTGTGAGGGGGAGTGGGGTCCTGTGTGCACAGGCATGTTACCTTATTCCTGCAGCAATTAGCCACTCACAATGATGTGGAGGAGTTTTAAATGAGAGAAAGCAAGCAAGCTGGGTCCAGGAGAGATAAGCTCTCCTATTAATGGTATTGCAGATGCTGTTTTTCATTTATTTCAGTGGTTCAATCACTGGTTGCTAATACACGAATTTCTTGTATTCGACATTTTCCTTGCCATCCTCAGAAAGCTTTTATTCTAGAAGTATCCAGCTCTTAAAGGGAACAATTTAATGCCTGCGTTCTAGGCATACAAATGATCTTCCACAGCCCAAGATGCACATTTGAGCCAGGCCTCTCAGTTCATCTGCCAGTAACAATTTTTGCTGCTGCTGCTCCTTTGTTCAGAAGCAGTTTATCCCAATTCTGTGATTTTTCTTAGTGGGATTTTAGTTTTGTGGTGACACAGCGGTAGCTTTTAGGAGTGACAAAAACAGATCCAAGCAAGATCCAATAGAGCTGGAACCTCTCTATTTTTTAAAACAAGCTTGTTTCTTAGTCAATCCCAGCACTCAAACTGATACCCTCCAACCTCCTGAACATCTCTTTATGGAGAAGTGCAATCTGACTAACTTGTTGCCAGATGTGTGATGGTATGGAGCTGGTCTGGAGTGAAGAACTGCTGCCTTCTGTAGCAATGGGATGTTACAGTGCTCCTGCTGGTCTGTGATAGTACATACTTGCAAATGTTTACCTCTTCTAGGTGCAATGAGTTGCTTACTCCTTACTTGCTGCTGATTTCCAGGGAGAAGCAAAGGAAACTGAAAGGTTTATTCTAGTCATTAAACTCAATGCCTGTTTCTGTTCTCAGTGCCTATCCAAATAAGATAGTTTTGAGTTACCATTTGGTTTTTGGAGCTAAATTATGTTTGCTTGTTTTTGTCTTTTTTAATGTGCAAACGTTAATATTTTCTGCAAGTCTTTATCCCTACATGACTAAATGTAGGGAAAACAGAATTCTAAGTTAAGAACAGGAAAGTTAAGTTCCAAGTTAAGAAGGAAACCCTACATAAAGAGGAGTATTTACTGTCCTTGTTCAGTCAAGACATTTGTGGTACAAGTGCGTGGCTGACTTTTTCAACCAGCAATTTATTGTTGTTTGTAAATCCTCGAAGACTTTCAAAACCTTTGCTGAATCTCCAATTAGTTTGATTTCTATATTTATTCTTATAACATGAACTTATCCAGGGGTAAACTAATTCCTTCTTTTTTTTTTTTTGAGGGTGAGAGGGACTCATGATTGTGTTTTAGTAAGTAGAATAATAGGGCCTTAATTTAACCTTAAGAGCGATACCAAGCAGATCTTTGACATGCTTGCATTCAGGTAGCGTTTTAATGCACTATTCCTTGGAACTTTGGATAATTCTTTCAGTTAAGAAACCCTTAATCCTGTGTATGCAATAACATTTTTACAAAGTAATTTATCACTGGTCTGTGTCAAGTATATGGTGATCTTCAATACAGATATTGCTGGGTGATGTTTCATTATTCTCATTTTTCAAAGATATGAAGGGTTAGATACAACCAAAAATGAAAAGATGCATGATGAAATGTAAACATTCTGAACTTGCTTGGCAGCAGATCTTAAATTATGTTTTCCCTCAGGATGTTTCTCTCCTATTTTTTTTTTCCTTTATACTCTCTCCAACCTTAAGATATCATCAACTTTTCCAGTCTTGAGATTAATGTGAGCTTTGGATGTTTTTAAGGAGCTGGGGAAGGAAGACAGACATTTAGAAGATTAAGTTCTGAATTTTGTTGTTAGAGTTGCAGAATTTCTGTAATAGGAACAGTAAACAATGACATGAGTACAACAAAAGAGGCATCTTAATAATTAAGTCCAGGTACTTAAGAGACAATCACTGCCAGTGCTGAATCAGCTTATGGGTCTTTTATATCTTAATTAATTGGCTCAAAGAAAGGGTCATTTGCATGACATCCTCTCAGAGTCACAAACCAGTCTCTGGAACATGGATTTCCAACTGTTGCTAAAAATGAATACTTCCTGCTTGTTCATACCTTTTGGGGAGATAAATTTAGACACATTTATGACAAACTATTTAGTGATTTTTTTCTAATTTTGGTTTTAATTCTTTTATATTTTAGAGACTGTGTGGGTGATGATGTTAAAATTACATACATGGAATCTTTGGATAGTATTTTAGGGTCAAATGAAGTGCACTAATGGATTATTCTACTTTCTTTGGCCATTTGTTTGATCCTTATTTATACAATTAGTGAATGTTAGAACTATTAATGGAATTGGAATCTGAGATAGGTGAGAAATTATTGAATAGGCAGAGGATTAGCAAAAGCACTTGGTGTGGGATGTATACACTTTTTCACACTGCATTCTTTCCATCAGCTGCATGCTCCCAGAAGTCATATTTGCATATTTCATTGCAAGCACATGAGCACAGGCTTTTTAGTGGAAATTTTGCATGATATTTCCTAAGCTATTGCTAATAGTTTCTATGAAGTACATGTACGGAAGAACAAATAAAATAAGTTGAGTTATCCACTCCCTGCTATTTTCTAATTCTTAACATTAAAACTGTACATTTTTCATGTAGCAGGTACATTTTCAGGATCTAGAAACATTGCCATGACCAGTGAGTGTTCTGCATTGTGGGTTTGTGTGTTTAAACGCTTTTGACTTTTCTTTCCTTGCCTAGAGATTTTGCAAACTTATGCTTCCTTTTTTTTTTTTTTTTTCTCTCTCTCTCTCTACTGAAGCTAATGTAAGCTTTGGAAATTTCTGGAGAATTTTTCTCCAAATGCTTTTTTGATGTTTTAGTGTTTCTGCTTGCTCAATGTTTTCTAAATGTGAAACTGTTGTGATTAGTCTCTGGTAGGATATGGGTACATGTTTGGATTACCAGATGTTATGCAATGATTTTGTTTTATATTTCCAGAATAATCTGGCCAAAAGCAGAAGCACTTCTGACTTGGGGCAGAACACCTCTGTCCCATTCTTGCTTTTTGCCTTGTGTTCCTCTTGCACTGACTATGGTTTGGCCAAACGCATGATTCTGAAAATTTTACTGAAGATATTTTTCTGATTAATACTATTGTGGTGGAAGAACATCAGGTTAAGGGTCCCTGTGGGCCAGACTGCACATCTGTTTGGAACTGGAAACCTTAAAGTCTGAGCCTTGAAGCCTAAACCATATAAATTGCTTTATTGCTGCAATAAAGTTGCTTAGTATGACAGAGGATAAAGTTCTTTAAAGCACAGAACTATTTCTTCAAATATGTCCCATGGAGTCCAGCATTGTGCACAAATTAATTGGGATTCGTTGTCCCATGTTTATATGCTATTCCAATGATCCAGGAAGTTTAATAGTAATTCAGAATACTGTCTTGAATTCTGAGTTGTCTGTTGACCTTTTTGACCTCAGCGCTATTATTTTCCATGTATTTTTTTCCAGTTCAGCTGCAGACTGTAAATCAGCTGTACTCTGATAGTTTGCCAGTTTCTTTGCAGATATATATGTACCTCAGAGGAGTTGCTTTCAAATTTAATTTGGAAAAAATTAACCTGGATAAAGCTCTGAGCAACCTAATCTCATAGTTGACCTGGATTAGAGCAGGAACTGGGACTAGAGAGTTCCTGAAGCCACCTCTCCTTTCTTTTTTTTTTTTTTTCTTTCCCCCCCCCCCCTTCCCTAACTTTATTCTCGATCTATTTTCCCCCAGAACAGGGCTGCAGGAAATTCTTTCCTTTTCAGTCATTCCACAGTCTAGAATATTGCAGAATACCAGAAACTGGAGTGGTTGTGTATGTGGACCTAAGAACTGATTTCTACTGTCTTTGACAATGAAAATATTTGTTTTACTGAATAGTGTTGTCTTTTCTTTTGGCCCTTCCTTGTGGATTTTGACATGAATAATCTTAGTTTACAATCCCAGTCAGAGTTATATGCTGGCCTTTTCTACACTATCCTGTTTGCAGTTTGGGTCTGTGTATTTTTTTTAGATAAAAGCAATGCATGTACTTTATGCTCATAAAGTAATCCTTAGGATCCATAGGCAGGCAGTGACAACTCTTCATTCATCTCCCATCTTCATCACTTCTAGGTGTAAATATTTTGGTCAGAAGTTGTACATATAGATTGCTGATGCTTTTTTTATGTCTCCAAAGACCAGCATGTCAGAACTGACCTTCACTACTTCACAGTGAAAATCCGAATTTCCCCTTCAAAACTGCATGGGCAAAGATCTGGCAGCTCAGACAAGTATAGTTTATCTTACTTGGATCAAGTCTTAATAAGGACAGGCAGTTTTGTAAGCACTTGTGATGCGAAGTTTGGCACAGGTGGTTACCCAGAGAGGTTGTAGAAATAATACCTGACTGGACATGATCTTGCTCAAGCTGCTGGATGATATAAATGAGTCCCATCCAACCACCCTTGATCATTCTGTGTAAATTTCCTTCCAACAAGAGAACTGTAGTTCCTGTATTGGATTGTGTTTATACTGTCCATAATCTTGTTATGAATGATCTCAATGTTTTTTTTCACTGTATACCTCATCCCTCAAGCATTTAATCATGACATAATATCCTGTTATTGATGGACACTCAGAATTCCTGCTGATTCCAAGGGGAATGGTGGCAGAAAGTTGCCCTGGAGAGATCCATCAATATCATACTCAAGTCTCTCAATCCTGAATCCCCTAAATGACTGATACTCTGTGCTTGTAAAGTGTACTACCTGGTGATATTATTAAAGGGCCATTTTGATTTTATAAACCATTCCCAAACAGTCAGGGACTACTTTAAAACTAATTGTGTTGTGCAAGTGGGGACTCCTGTTGTAGGTATAATGAAATATGAAGTGTTTAGATACAATAAATTAGTCAAAAATTATAACTGAAAAAACCAAGACATCTATTAAAATTTATTCCACCTCTATGGAGAAAGGACAGCACTTTTACCCAGAGATGCCTTTTAATTTTTGTAATATACTGTTAGTTCACAACTGAAATTTGATATCAATAATTGTGAGTATTATTTTAACTTTCTATAGTGTAGTAATTCTGTAATTAATCTTCTCCCATTGTATAAAATATTTATAGGAAATAACTACCAGGTAGAAACATGTTATGGAAACAACAAGGTATAAAAACATGTTAAAAAATGTATGAAGACAGTCTGAAGTGGTCCATAGGGTGAGGAGGAAAAAATCATCAATATTAATATCATGTTCTTTGCAAAAGGAAGGACTCTCCCCTTCCTCTTCCCCATCGACACTGTCTCACTAGTGAAGATTTGGGACACTGAGGGCTCACAGGGTTCCTCTAGACTGAAGTGACTGACCTTAGGGCCCAAAGGGGCAGTGAAAAGCTGAGCAGAACATCAGAGAGAAATGGATAGGTAGTAGAAAGCTTGTGTATCTCAGTTTGGACTCAGTAAAATTTGAACTATAATTTTGGTAATTCATTTTAACTGGACAAATAATTTTTTGGTTAGACAGTTAATTAAATGGATGTAAATTGTAGCTTTGTACTTAAGTGGTATTCCCTCTCCGTGTTTCCTGGAAGATGTTGGGTACAATGTGGGTCAGCAGCAGGTTCATACACATGCAGTTCCACGGTGGTGTCAGGATGCTCACACGCTGCATTTGGGGCAGAATGGAGGGAAGAATGGGTACGTCCATGAGACACACAGCACAGAACTGAGTGAACTGTAATAGTTTGCACCATATTTTCCCCCTGGCTTCTTTTTCTTTTGTGATCTGTGTATGAACAAAATCTTCAGAGACAAAAGATTCTGCTTATGACTATGCATCTGCTATCTCAAAGGTCTCAAGAGGGAACATTTGGCTCTTTGTGATTATAGTATTTTTCTCTGGTAATTTCTCTAGCATGCTAGCTGGCCTCCCACATCAACTCCTGAATGGCAACTGACAGCACTTTTTCTTCATGAAAAGAAATTTTTAATGGGCTGCACCATAAATAGCTGGAACTTGCAGTCCTGTGTGAAAAATACAGGATATGAGTCATTAACAACAGCAGGAGACCTTAGATCCTGGGCAGCTTTATGTATCTTCTGTGGCCATATCAAGGGCTGCATTTAATCTGAGAGCACATGTTCATTCCAGATAGCTTTAGGAGGAAACCTGCCTCCCACTGGCTGCTTTTGTAGTGTCTGCTCTCTAGTAAAACATACTCCAGGCTTAAAGAAACTCCAGTTTATTTTAGAGTCACTCAGTTTCTGGTACCCTAAAGTAAAATCTAGGAAAATCAAGTAATTACTGGATTGTCTTTGGGACAAGAGAGGAAGAGGCTAACTCAGGAAGCCAGACCTCAGTTCTTTGGCAGAATGGGGCATGTCAAACTCTGGAGAGAGGTCACTTTTCTGAGGATTTCAGTGAATCTTTATCTGTATATCTCTATTTCTAATATTTTTAAGCATTCAGTTCAAAAAACAGCATTAACCATTTTTATATTCCATTTCCAGTAGTGAAACGCTCTAAACTTGAATACATTTTTGAACTGCTTTACACTTCCATCTATCACAGATAAAAAAGCCAAAGTGCAAACATTACAACTTATTTTAAGGTAGGGCTCAGTGGAAGAGGGAAAAAGCAGTACCTTCCAGGTATTTTGACTTCCAAGAGTGTGCTTCAATAAAAAACCCTCTTCTGGATAATTTATCAGTAGTCTGCTAAGCAAGCTCCAACTCAGGAGAACTTCTTGCTTGGATGCAAGGTTGAAGGAATAGTTTTAATTCTTCAAATCTGGCAGATGAATTCCCTTAAGTCTTTTAAGGCAAAAAGTTAAATGTTTGGATTGGTCAGAATATATACAGTGTTATTTAGTGTTGCAGGCCAGTAAAATCTGAGGGTTTTTTTTTAGTTACTGTGAAAACTCCTTCTGTAGCTGAATTTACATAATGCTTTTATCAGGAATTACATGCAGTATTCCAGCTAAGATTTTGAACTTTATGGTATATTAGGTCATACTGGATTAATTGTCAAGCTGAGTTCTGTACCTATGACAAGTAACAATGTGGGGATTTTGACCATAATTATGGAATTTTTAATGTACTTGTAGTAGGGTGTCTGTACTGTGACTGGAAGGACGTACCCATCTATAGAGTGACCAGGGTTGTCGTTTAAATTCAGGTCTAGAGTGGCACCTAGCAAACCCCGATTTCCAAATGCTTTTCATTGTCAGAGAAGCAACATCTTTAACTCCCAATGCAAGGCTATGTCAAGTGATTACTGTTCCATTAAAGCTACAGAATAACTCACTGCCAAGGATGCTGCAGTCACTCAGGTGGAAATCTGGAATGTTTGGACCGTAAGAGTGAAGACAAAAACCTTACAGCTCTGTCTGACTTATGATAATAGTAAGTAAATAAGTAGAAGAGGGCTGATGAGCCCTTGACTAACCTTGAACTGCCAGACCCTAAAAAATGATGAGCGACTATGAGCTTTTTATTTTTAGATGTCAGCTTGAAGCTGATTTATAGTAGCTTTCCAGTCAGAGCAAACAGCTTAGCACTTCAGGGACTGGGTTGGGTGTTATGGACTTTCCAGAATGTACACAGGCAGCACAGAGAGGCTTTCAGTACGGAGAATAGGAGGTCAAATTAAGGGATTTGAAATTTTCTGTAAATCTATGCTCTCAAGTTGCTATTTCTGCTTTCTGAGATTTCTGGTTCTGAAAAATGAAGTGCATAATCCCAGAATTTGGCAAGCAACAGAAAAGATGAGTAGCTGCTGCCTCCTCTCTGCGTTGATTTTCCAGTTTTATTGGAACCGTTACAGATTTCAGTAAGGCTGCAGATGTCTGTCTTTGTTCACCAGTCTTTAATGAGCTTTTTTGTTTTGGTAGCACATCACCTATTTATATTTAATGGCTAAGAAGTTACCTTCAACATATCAGACATGACAAAATCTTTTTCATTTCCTGAGTTTTTACTCTCTACCTGTTACAGATGTGTAAAAGTTAAGATGTGAGCCTCGTTTGGCTAAGGCCAGTCAATGTTCCTGCTTGCTTGGTAGCTAAATGGAGATGGAAGTTGTATTCTAAACACCTTTCATTTTTGACACACTTTAACAGAAGGTGAAGGTGTGTATATTGCTTCTGCTTCCATCACTCTGTATGCTCCCGGTTTTGTGGCAGGAAGTGAAGCAGACTGGGAATTTGTAGCTTGTGATGTTCGCTAAGTGGCAGTCCCAAATTTCATATATGCTTGCCTCCCATCTGGTAAGTGGATGAGTCATTTATGACTCAACTTTCTCCACTCATCTTAAGAATAATCCTTAATGACTCACACAGAATGTTTGCAGGGGCTCTTGCTGTTGGACAGCACTTTACCTCTCTTCTGGTCTTCTCATCTCTCCCATACTGTGGATCGCGGTTTAACTTCCAGAGCACAATCCTCTCACCTGGAACTCAGGATTGTACAGCTGCTGCTTTAGTGAGTCATTTCTGATTTAAGTATGAACTTTAGCTTTGTCTGTAGTACTGTCACTTAGTTAGGTGGAGATCAGCCTTGTGGATAGCACGACTTAGCATAGGTAAAGCCCAGGTCTGGAGCCCCTGCAGGTGCTTGTGGTGCACACCATGCCTCCTGCAGGACAGGCTGGTGCCCACCAATGCCCATGGATGAGCAGGCTCTAATCTAGAGCCTCAGCAGTGTGCCTGCAGGCTTGCCTTCAGCTGGAAGACATGCAGTATGGAAAACCAGGCTCACAAGTTTGCTATTCCTTCTCTTGTGCACAGTGAATAGGGAGAGCCCACCTGGACTTTGAATCAGATTTTTTTAATTCTAGGCATGTCTTTGGCTCTGTGTTTGAAATGCAAGTGGAATATGAATCCTTGTCATCAATGACTGTACTCCAACTCAAGTAGCAGCCACAGTCTACATGTGTGCAAAGAGCTTCTGTGGCTTAAGGGTTGCTAGTGATGTCTATAGGTGATCAGAAGCTAAAGAGGTGGCAGAAAATTCTTCTTATACTTACCTTCTTACGTATATTTGCACATCCTTGACACATCACAGCTAAAAATGTAAGTAAATGTACACTTCCCTTCAGGAAAAATGCGAATACTACATCCATGAGATGCAAATAGCAACTCATGTCTTACAGTTTTCCCAACCATATGGCCAGTCCTATAGATGTGCCCCTTATGTAAGAGAGACCCTGTTCTACACTTCAGTACTGTGTTACAGTTCACTGGAAAGGAAGTTTGAGAATCATTAATTGAAAGAAATGCCTGGTCTCGTCCATATTTCAATTTTTAATTTCCAAATCATGCTGTTAATTATCAAAGTTTATACACTTAGAAATGAATCTTCATACTATAACTCCTTTTACTTATCTTTCTGTTTAATTAGAACTAAATAGCTGTTTCTGCTCAGCTCATTCTTTTGTCCCTTAAAGCAATTTCTTATATGTCCTCACTAATTACTAAAATCACATCTCAATGGCATCCGTTCTTGATGGCTCAGTGATTATTTCAGGGTTCATAAGGAAAAGCACTTGCTTCACAGTCTATATCTAAAACTAAATACCTCATAAAAATGTAATTTTATGTTCAACTTTATTCTCTGTTAGCAGATATTTTTAAATTGGAATTTAAAGATAATGTGGATATTGTCCCCAAACTTAAATAAACACTTGGCTTCAGTTTTTAGGAAGGCTCTAGACACACACACACAAAAAGGTGGCTAGCAGAAATAACTACATGAAATAAGGATTTCTACATCTGGAAGGAAACCCAAAACATTTTAATAGGATCACTCAAATGGGATAAAATTATTTTCTCTCCAGATACCTGATAGCCATAGAAGGTGAGTAGTTTATGTAATTTGATGAGTGGATGTTTAATATAACTGAACTGGAAGAAAGGGAGTGAAGCAGAGTGCAGATACCTTTGTTATTGAAACAATAATACAAGATCCTCTTAAACACACTTTTGAAGGACAGCATAATTAAGCAATATCATTTGGGGACAAACAGTTATAGAAAACAGAGACAAAAATGAGCCAAGGCAAAGTAAAAACTGTGAGGGTGTAATAAGGGTATTAGATACCAGTCCCAAACATCAGCCTACAGCCTGGTCTTGGACTTTGCTCCATATGGACAGCCATAGCACAAAAGTAGGAGTGATTTCAAAACTAGTCATGCTACAAAGTCAGGAGATAGAGAACAGTGAGGGTGATCATAAACATATCAAAAGCAATTGCATGACCTCGTGAAACAAATTAATAGCAAATTTAATATTGGGAAAGGTAAGGTGGTGTTTTTATGGGTGAGCCTTTCTATTAGAAACTGGACGTCCATCAGCTGGGAGTGGTGAAGACTGAGACTCTTAGTTGACTACAAGGCACAAGAAGATGTAAAACCCTGAAAAAGCAAATGTGTTGCCAGGAGCCTATGGGTCACTGCAGCAAATTTGGGGAGCCCAAAATGGGTTCTGTGCTGTTGAACAAGGAATTATTTGATCTTTAGTCTTCAGCACACTGAAGCCTTGCCTGTCAAAGAGAAAAAAAAAGTATGAAAACAATGAGTTTTCAATTTTGTATGCTAAGCTTTGTATATGGATTACAGGCTTCCATGACTGTAACTCAGTGCCTTCAGCATGTGCAAAAATGGTTTTTAGCATCCCTTGTAGCAGAGTTTATAGCTTGAAGACTTAAACCTTCTCTAAAACTTATTTTTCAACTGAATACTTTGATTTCTCTACCACTAAGCAGAACTACATTTCATTACTGCCTTTAATGGAATTGGGAAGGGACCCAAGAATATCCATATTGGTGTCTAGCATTTTGCAGATGCCTTTGGAAAATCTGGTCTGCTGTAATGATCAAGAATAGCTACTTCCCTTGTGAAGTGATCATAGAAAAAGATCTCTGAACTATGTCATAGTGATTTTACTTAAATGAGAAGAAAAGGTGAGAGAAAACAGTTAATATCATTCACTGTAGGCTTTTCTATATTCTTCACTTATCTTTTCAGTAGCACAAATAAAGCCACCAAATAAAAGTACATACGAAAAATAAATATTTGGGGAGTGTCCTGCAATGGGCTATGCCAATGGATACATTTTTAGAATCTAAATGTAGTTCAGTAGATGTTTAGACTCAGTGTTGGTTTCATTTGAGAACATTTGCTATGTGAATGTCTTTTGTTTGTTTTGCTGAAATAAATGATACAATAAAAAAATGGGCCCAGAACTTATCATTTTTACATTTCAGCAGGTTGAGTATTTTGTCATGAGTGAAACATGTATATATTCACATAACTCACATCATAACTAGTATAATTAATGAAATATGAAATAAAAAGTAGTTACTGAAGTATTAACATCTTGGGTACCTTTGCAGTCTGTTAGTCCCATTTGCATTAAAACAAATCATCTCTTATCATTGATTTAATAACTGTTTTTACAATTATACTGACCCTCAGCTTTATTGGCAGATTAAGGAACTTCCCACATGGTTCCTCATGGTTTGGTGAAGTCTGATTTCATAAATCACTTGATATTTGTACTTTACATAATTTTTGAGTGTGAGAGACTTTCTTGAGACATATTAAAAAGGTGGGGTTTTGTTTTGGTTTTGTGTTTTTTGCTTAAAGGGAAAAGCAGCTGAAATTCTTCTCCTTCCATATGATCTGAATGCCAGTCGATCGTTCTCCAATGGATAGTCATTGTGAAATGAAGAGGTAATGTTGGGCCGAGCTAGAGTTTGATGAATGCTATCAAGGATCTATAACCTGAAATAATTTTTACCTTAGATAACACTTATGGCATTCATTATTACTTTTTCTGTTTTGGCTGCTCAAATGCTACAACAGAAAAATCTCCAATAAATTGTCAGTTTCCTCAAAGAAATCTGGGAGTTTACCAGGTGAGATATTCCTGTTAGGGAGCTGCAGCTGTTCAGGTAGGGACATCTGAGCTTTGCGGGGATATTTTGGGTGAAGTTAAAACAAGTAGTGTTGCAAAAGTTCTATGAGTGCCTGACAGCATTGGAGAGCTGCGGTCCTCAAGGTGCTGAGGACAGAAGGCCTCTAATATGTGGGAGTTCCATGTAATCTAGGAGATAACTCTGAAAACTGTTGTAAATGATCTTATTTTTCCTTTACTTGAAGAGTCAAGTAGGTGCATCTGCAGCTGTCTTCACTTGCTTTTTCTGTGCTCACCCCTGCAGGGAGGGTAGTGCTGGGATCCTTCAGGCTATAAACCACTCAGTATTTTTAGCTGCATTAGGCCTAAAGAAACTCCTCCACATTTAATGAAGTGTCAAAACTAGTTTGTGTGACACTTTCACCTAATGTGTCTTACAGCATTCTAAAGTCATTTGTGTGCCTGTGAACATAACCCCTCTCCATTTGGTCTCATTCAGTCTTTTGCACTTGCATATTTAATTATTCTTCCCAGTCTTCATTTCCTTTGACAATTAGCAATAAGCTGGGTGCTGTTAGTAAGGATTTCCTCCCGCATGTAGAGGAACCCTTCTCCAAGGTATTAGTGTACTGCCTTCTGTTGTCCTTCTGGACCTATAAGCATGTACTCAGCTCACTATACAGAAGGCAGCTGGAACATAATATTTGGATAATAATTAGTAGTTCACTGGTTAGTCTTTGTTTTAAAAGTTGTTTGAATGAATTGCTCCATTGCACCAAAAAGGAAGGTTGAAGGTTCTTTCCCCCACTTAGCAAGCCCATGGCAGCAGCAGCATGAACCTGTCCACACTCCTCTGGAGAGGTACTTCACTCCTCTGCAGGAGCCTTCTGCTGCGTGGGCAAATGCACTCCTCTGTAGCCTTCCTAACTTCTGTGATAGCCAAAATGAAGGGCAGTTCTGATGACTTTCTCTTCTCAAGCTGTGTGAAGAGTTTTCAGGAAAGTTACTTACTGAGATTTGTTTTATATAGACCACTGTGGGCCAAATTAAAATTATTGCAGGGATAGGAACTGAGTGTTCTAAAGTAAAAATACTTTTCAAATTTTTCATTTTACAAAATTAAAAAGAAATTCTGCGTTACATTTTTCCAACTAATTATGGAAGAGTTAGTAAGAGCCCTGCATTTTAAAAACTTCTAATCCAATTCACTGTTTTATACTGGATTTTGCAAAAGAGAAATGTGAGCCACCTTTCTGTTTTATTCTTTTTTCCCCACTCTGTGTTGTAATTTAATTTTCTATCAAAGAGAGCCTGTTTCCCCATCATTTTGCTGAAAGCTCTGTTTTTGGTGTTCCTGATTAGATGAGTCTGGACAACGTGAACTGCACTAAACTTGAGAAAAATCAGCCACTAATGGACTGTGTTGTCTAACAGCTTCAGGAGTTTCTGCACTTGTGCTGAGTTGCCATAGCAATATCTGCCCACTGCTGGTGGACTTGCTTCAGAAGTTGCACTGAAAGCAACTGTCAGACTAACATAATGACAGATGCATTAGCCACAGCAACACCAAGCACCTGGAAATTATTTCAGTCACAAATGTAAATGAAGCTCCATTGTGCTTCGGGTCATCCCCAAGTATGTGTCTGTTTTGGAAGGTCCAACATCGTGCTGCTTTATTCAGTAAATGTAACTATGGAAGTACATGAGATGGGCTGGAATATTTCAGTATTCAGCACAACATGAGGATCAAGTACTTGTCTCATGAGACTCCTCAGGGAGGACCAGTTTTAATACTGTGTATCTGCAACACCCTTCCTTTTGCCTCTTTTTGTCACAAACCCATGCTTTGTTTTATTTCTTCCACTTGCTGCAAATATTCTTGATATCAACTCGTTCTCCTTCTTAAGCAGTTCAGCTATTTGGAGATGATAAAGGAAAGAGTTTGTGGATGTGATTGGAATTATTTTTTTTTAAATTTTAAAATGTTTGAGTTCTGCATAGTTCTGAGTCCTTTCACTTCTTCAGAGTCTTTGACATACTTTACTGAAGTTGCAAGACAGATTTTTCAGACCAGGAAAGTTAATGTAGCAACTTTAACCCAGCAGTAGTTATTAGCCCATCTGTTTTGCTTCACTTGCCTATTGAGACAGACAGAAAAATCCCCAAATCCCTGTTTCTGCAAAAGATGCTGGTGCCTTTGGATGTGTGTTTCCAGATTTGTTTGGTTTAACTCAATAGATTGAGAACTCTGTTTCCCCTCTGCTGTCTGGTCTATCTGTTTAGCTTTCCTGGATTAAAATTCAATTTAGTCAAATACTTGGATGAAATGATGCTTTAATTTGGTCTCCTTGACAGGAATTTTTTCTTCCCTGAAGCAGCAACTAATTGTTTTTCTTAGTATGCTCTGTAACTGTTAGCACTGAGTGCTAACTGACCCAGGCTTCTGTCTTGAACCGCAGTGTTAAAATCTCCATTTAGAATATATCACGTTGTCCATTTCCACTCTGCCTCAATTGTCTGAAATTAAATGTGATCAGAGCGGGACCCTGTTTGAATAGACACAGCTTGGAATATTAACTGCCTGCTGATGATGTGTTTGCTTAGCAATTTGCAGGCTATCATTCTGATTAATAAAAAAAAAATCACTGTATCTATGGAAACAAAGTGTGGAAAATAGCTTTTACATCTGAGGAATGTTCAAGGAAAATTATTAGATGGCCTTAAAAATGATAGCAGCTGTCTTCAGAGCAAGACTCAAGGCATTGCTGTTGTAGAAAGGACTTATAGCAATGTGTGGCATCTAGGATCTGAACATTTTAACTGCATTCCAATCAAATACTGTTTCAGCAAATTATCTTTATGCAAATTACTGCATCTGTCTTATTTTTCTTGATGCTTTTGTGAATTGCCATGTCTTAATTGAGATGTCTCAAGAGATGATTTAAAAATGTTAATTATTAATTGATTGCCTCTAGATTAACTCTAAAAGAAATTAAAATTTCAACATGAGGATAATAAACAGTATTTGCAATAATAAACAAGTTTGCCAAGGATTTTGCTCTTTTGGAGAGCCTTTAGGTGGCATTGTCTTGTCTGGCTTCTTGCTGTAGAGCCAAGGAACCATGAATGTGTTCTCTCTTTCTTTCCCATTTTATTTTTCCAGCTAAAGGCGTTGGCCAACAAATGACAATTTTAGGAGTTCTCCTGGCATTGAAAAAATCTAGTCTTTAAGATGTCTTTTTCTCTCAGTTTCTTGACTCCTAAAAGTTGTTTGATGTGTTCAAGGCACTGATAGATGTTGTGCCTTTCGTCACAGCAAACGTGGGAAACTTGTGCATTCTTTGAATGGTAAATAAAAATATTTCCAAAGATTTTGGGTAAAGGCAATAGAATGGAGCTTTTCAGAATGTGCACTTCATGGTCCAGCTCTATCTGGCAGCCTTGGGTGACATGAAATATTTAAAGGGGGAAAGGTTTATTTAGGCTGAGGTGGGAGGGAGCCCAAAGCGCAATGGATAATTCTTGGTAATGAGAGCAGAAGGGGAACAGGTTTTCAACGGTTCTGGAGGTTTTTTTTTAGTAAAATACTGTTCCTCAGGGGCCAGTGAAAGCAGTTGAGTATGATGCAAGCTGTAACAAGGTGCAAGAGAGCAGTGCAGCAGCAGAACCCCTGGTGCTCCTCGTGAAACCAGCCTTTGCTGATAGCAGGAGAAGGCTGCAGGAGCTCTGCTGTAACTGTGTGCCTCTTAGACTCACTGCAAAATTTGGTTTTCATTTAAAGCTCATACTTGCCTGTTCTCTGCCTCAGGGGAAAAGAAACCTCTTGAAGTAAAACACCTCTTGTTAGAGTCAACCTTGAGAGCTTTTTCTTGGATCCATCTTGTAAACAGAATCTGAGTGTTTACTTAGAGTTTTGTGGTCCTTAATTTGACCTGGCCTAGACCTGATCGCAACAGCGGTGGATCAGTTTGTGGGGAACAAAAAGTAGATGAAAGAAAATGTGATTTAACACAGAAAACTAAAATAAACATAAAAAAAATAAGTGTTTAGTGTATGTCTTAAAGTATATTTGAGATGCATATTAAAATGCAGTATAATTGCAACATTAATGGCCAAAGTATAAATACCTGAACCTTTGAATGTTTTGATTTTTTTTAGAGGCCCATGTAAGGCATAAAACTTTAGATATTTTAAAACTGTTATTGCAGTGATGGACTATGAATGTTTATTTACTTGAAACTGAGCTTAGTTAGGAATCCAAGTGTATTGCAATAGTTCTAGCTGGATGTACACCTTTTCACTGATGTCAAAAGAATTGTTTACACAGATTAAAATATTTGTTCACTTAAGTATTATTTTAGAATTTATGGGCAGCTGAGTTTGGAAAACATTAATGCAGAGGCAGTAAAAAGTGATATAACATCATCTGCAAAAGTCTTTTTAATAAAGGACTACACAGTGGTTTAACTAGCTATAAGGGCAAAGTGCTCCTTAGCAGATGGTACCAGCAGAGTTTTTCTTGAGGAAGATTTGTTTTGTTTTGTTTCCACTCACTTCCAGCTATGATGAGAGTTTGCAGGAGTGTTTCCAGACTGTCCACGTGAGCTATACTGTGCGTGCAGCTTGGAAAGTCAAACGTCTGCAAATGTGTCTGGACGTTCCAGACAATGCTGGAATGGGTTTGCTGTGGGATTCTCTTGGAGGGACACAGATTGAATTACAGTGAGTGAGACAGGAACTTGGAAAAACTTGGAGCAATCTCAACATAGAGAGCTGTTAGATTTCTAGCATTGTGGATTGGAAGAACCCCAGAGAAACCAAGAAATAAACAACCCCCTCTGCACCCCTCAAAAAAATTCCCCCTTTCCCCCTGCCCCCCCCCCCCCCAGAAACTGAAAAACAGCAGTAAAATCCCTCCAGATGTTATGCATACCAGATAGTTGCAAAAATGCGTTTTCTGGTTGTTTTGGCATCCTGATTTCCCTCTCTCTTTAAGAAACTTGCCAAGAAAGGGATAAGACTGTTAAATATTACACCAGCAAACCTATGATGGGACACGTGCTTTGTCTTTGCTTACTGAAGAGAAGTCTCAGGCAGGGGGTGACTGAGTTAGGCAGGGCCATACAGGCAGTGTATGATAAAAATAAATCCTCCTCCAGATTCTCAGGTTGGTGTGCTTAGGGCAACACTTAATTCCACTGTACCCATTATTCAATACATTTCTCTGTGAAAATGATGTCACTGGTAATATGTAAAAATTAAAAGATGAAGAATTTCAGAAGACTCTTTAGAAAGCTCCTGGTAAGTTAATTGTATTTCTATAACAAATTGTGTTCGAAGACCAGAAGATTACTTAGGGTCTAGGAAAAGTTACATCCTCAATATATAAATAAAACCAACCGCAAATAAAATGGTAATTTTTTCTTTTAAATCTAGCAGATATGGCCAACTTATTGAGTATAATTTAATATAATATTGTAATATTATTCATATAAAATATTCCTTTAAGAAAAATGAATTACAGCAATTCTAAGTTCAGGTCTCTATATCAGGGAGTATAAAGGAAATTTTATAAAAGAGTAGTCAGAACATATTCTTAGGATCACATCTATTCAACAAATTATTTCCAAAACTCCTGTGTGTATGAATTTGCATCTGAATTAGAATAGTTTATAACTGTACAGATAGTGTGATACTGGTAAGTGATTCTGAATTTTCATCTGCCAAAGCCATACTTTAAGGTACCTTTTCTAAAAAAAAAAAAAAAAAAAAGGCAGTTAGCTCTTACTCAGTGTTGTTCTAAGTGTAAACTCTTTCATTAGAACCTTCAGTGTATTTCTTTTTGTATTCATGTAATTCAGAACAAATTATATGATGTGACACTTGATTAGTAAATCTGTGGCGCTAATAAACCCTGTTTGTGGTTTGGAAAGGAGAATTCTTCATTCTTTCATAAGGCATCTTTTTATCAAAGGAAGATAGATACAGAAATATCAGAATAAGAATGGTTAAACTTGTAGTGTTATTTGTGTGGCTGATGTCTGTGGAGACAAATGGTTACAAAATCACTTGACTTGATTATTCTAAAAAGTTATTAAGAATAAAGAGGGATACTCTGTCATGTTCTGTCAAGTATAAGTAGATACAGGAATTATTTTAAATTTTCATCACAGGTCTAACATTCACAGAGTTGTCCTGATGCCCAGGTTCTGTGTGCCAGAATGAATTCTTAGCAAAGTATGCATGTCTTGAGTGGATATGTGATAGAATAAATAATCTGAAATTAATAAATTTGCTCATTGTATACAGTACATCATGATAAAAAAATGTACTTAAAAGTAATGGACTTGGGCAGAAAATGCTTTTGTGTACAATTTAACAAAAACCAGAAAAAATATATTTTTCAGGTGACAAGTAGTTTTGGGATGATTGGAGGGCATACAATTTGTAACAGGGGTTTGGGGGTTGTATTTACGGAAGCCAGGAGTTGAGTCTGATCATCCTTGTGGGCCCCTTCCAGCTCAGGAACTCATAGGATTCCAAGGCTACATCTCGCACCAATTTAAATAAACAGGTGATCATGCAGAAAACAACACACAATCAAACATTATGAAACATTGATATTCCATTATGTCCATGTCCTTTAAAATGCTGCTTTTTGGTTTGTGTGATACGGGGGGTGTTCTGCAGCTAGCTGACAGAGAATGTGGAATATGCAAATGACTTTAATATAGGATGTATTTTATTATTTGTGCTACCTTGCTTAAGTCAAATTTTGCTCTCTGCAGCTGCTCATGATTTCAGATTTTATTTCTTTGTCAGATTGCCTTTCTTGGACAGTATTAAAATGTTACCAAATTTCTTTTGCGGGTCAACAAAATATCTAACGGTTTCTTTGGAAGAGAAGTTCATCTTAGCTTTGCAGTTATTGTTACAGTGGGGAGAAGGTGTTGGTTCAAGTCCCATTTGCATGTACTATGTACAAAGAAAATAGCGCATGGTGATTTCTTGTTCTTGTCATTTTCTTACAGAATTGTATCGTCACTTAGTGATCACTTAGAGCAAAAATCAGTTTGTTCCCTTTTAAACTGTCAAATGAGTATTAACTGTCTCCTCTCATTAAACCTTTACAGTGTTGTGTTAACACTGTCAGAAGGCCATTAGAGCTTTAATGCGCTGGTACCGGTGAGTTCCTGTATATCCATAGCTAGAACTGCTGTAAAGTCTTTTGGAATTTTGGTCTGCAGATTCATTGAACTTCCATGCTGTCCTTAAAGGAAAAAGCCTCTTGGAATTTTATCCACTGGCACTTCTTCTAACAGCTGCTTATTTTAAGACAAAATGAACAGTGTGCCAACACGTTCATTATTAAATAGTCTGCTCTGCAATAAAGTGTAAGCAAATGTTATTCCCATCTGTGGTCTTCACTGAAGATTAAATAAGGGAGAACTTACATCTAAGAACATTTTGAATATGATGCATTTTCTGTTGAAAAGGCTGAGTTTATGGAACTTCTGTGTTGCAACATTAGTATTTGGAAAATATGGAGACTGTATTGAATCATGTAAATGAGACTGCAGATAAGGAAAGACTGACAACTCAGGAGTAAAATAAACTCGAATATCAATGTCCCACTGCTATGCTAGAATACATTTCATGTAATAGCTTTAAATCCCTAATGTTGTCTTTAGGATAAAGTTACATTGAATATATTCCATGCTTTACTGTAATTTTGTTCCAAGGATTGTTCTCTCTGTTTTTTCCAGCTTTTAAATTCTCTGTGACAAAAAGGTGATCTATTTATTTATATATAGAAAAACAAAAAAGCAGAATATAGTGTATAATTTTAATGGCACTCAGAACCATAAAGCATCAAGCATCTTTGGTGATACCTAAAATTGGTGAGATTTTATTAGTAATTCCCAGAGTCAAAGGTTTAGCTAGGGAGCTGGATTGCTATGACTTGTACTAACATAAAACATTTATTTTTTTCATAGGAATTTTAAGAAGCAGAATGTATATGCTACATTTTCCATATAACAAAGTTTTAAGAAATATTTTTTGTTCTATGCAAACTGAAGAAACTCCCAAGTTACCTTCAGGTTCACTCCCTTGTACAATATCTGTCACAGAGCACCTAGCACTATATCTGTACCTGTGCCTGTATTTCTGTGAAACTCTGGTAGCTGCCTTTGAGTTTAATAATCATGAGGTTCATGAAGTGGTGCATGAAGAACCTGACTTCTCCCACTGTGAAAATACGGCTCCTTCAGATCTAAAGATAAGTGCAGAGCCACATCAGCTACTCTAAAGAATGTCTTCTTTCTAAATTTAGAACATATTTTTAGGTAATTAGGAATAATACTGGTAATGTTACAATGATGCCAGCGGAAGCCCTGGCTGCCTCCAGCATGTGGCATCAGTGTGATGTGCCCCAGCCCCTTTGTGTCCCTGTGCCCATCCATGCAGGAGCAGCCAGTGGCCACTGCTGCCCACAGCAGGCTCTGGTAGCTCCGTGGACAAACTCTCTGAATCTCCTGAAACACTCACTGCAATTTGCCCACTGCAGGCACAGCTGCCTTGCTGGGTGGCAGTTCCAACTGTTCCAACTCCCAGCAGACACTTGGCCATGCTGGCATCTTCAAATGGATGGTAATGGATTTCTGAGTGTGCTCTGCCTTACATTGAACTGCGACCACATTCATGCTTTTCATTATTTGCTTTTCTAAGCTTCAGTTTGTAATCTATGCGTGTTTCCAACATGTTTTATCAGTTGATGAAAAATCTGAAAAATGTTTTCTCAAATTTATTCTCCTATTTACAGTTTTTGTTCAGAAAATGGATTATTGGCTTGGGATCAAATAACTGTTTTTTATGTAATTAAATCCTAAATGGACTTATATAAGAAGGACAAAAATCAAATGAGTAGGAGGATAAAATGTAATGATCTAATTTCTTTGAAGTTTCAGTTTGTAAGTTTATTATTCTTAGTGTTCTTGCTTTTAAAAACTGCCCAGTTTGATTAGAAACTCTTTATTTAGAGCATAAAAATTCTTCATTGGAAAGTTCTTTTTAGACTTAAATTCCTTTTTTTGTTTTGTTTTGAAAACAGGTTGGTTTTTGTTTTTGGAAGACAGTTTTTTAGGTAAAATAATATCTGTGCTAGTGTGATCTGAGTGAATATTTTGGTTTTGTCTCCTGTTATTTTCTTTATCATTGACAGTTTACTTTTGTTTCATTTCTCTTCAATTGGAGGTTTCCAGTATCTCTGTAAATTTTTTGTAGCATCCTTTGAGATGCCATTGGCTTACAGTGATTGTTGGGTTATGTCTACTTTTACTTATGCTGAATTTGCAGGAATAATTTCAAACATAAATAGTAAAGTGTTTTTTTTTTCCTATTGCTTTTAGTGCATTACAAAAATATTTTGAATCTGCTGTCTTTATCCAAGTGTCAGAAATCTTGTACACAAAATGAAACAAAAAGCAACTCTGGAAAACATGTAGAGATTATGAGAAACTTGAGATTCTACATGCTTTTAAACTTTTTAGCAAAACTCTTCTGTTTAATCCACCAGACAGTTGCTATTAAAAGCATTTAGAGAATAGGGAGAATCAGAAATTATGGACTAAATGGATTCTACAGGACAAAATGCTTTTTTTATTAAAGGCTACATTTCTTTGAAGCTTAGAGCATTGCCAAGCATTATTTTGTTGGTACAGCCCTTGGAGCCTTGGTCTGGTGCTAGGTAACTTTATAGGGCACAGAGTGAAAGTTGGTCTTCATTTCTTCTCTTTTGCATAATTTTGTGCCAGAAACATGGCCCTTTTATCACATGCTGTAATCTATTACTTTTTCCTGAGCTTGATGTAGCCTGTGATACCAAATATCTCACATCTGTAAAGATTGGGGTTGGAATAAAAAAATTTCACATACAATGGGTGATAAAAAAACGTGTTAGAAAAGGTTTTAAAATGATGTAATTATACTGACTCTGTCCTGATGTGTCTCTTACCAGATGCATGGAGTAGCAGTGAATTAGGAATGTGCTGAGGTTATCCCTAGTGGCTTTTCTTAACTTCTCCCTTTATACTGCTGTGTCCCCTGCCTGCTGCCCCTGCCTTTCCTCGTGTCAGCAAACGCTGCTGCATGCGCCTCCAGCTGCCAAGAAGCCCCCATCTGCCAAGCCCTTAAAAGATGGGGCTATCGTAATTTCAAATCAGTACAACTCTGAATCCACAACTTTTAAAGGAAATAGTTTGCTTCATGTCTGACATGGCTGGGCTTTGATGTCTGAAAAAGTAATTTGGAAGATGAATTTTTGCTGTTTGTGTTCATTGAAGACTATAGCCTGCTTTCTAAAACAGCTCTGACCAAGCAGATCAGGCTCAGCTTTGAAACTCAGTCTCAATTATCTCCCTAATTTTCATGATTTTCTCAGGAAATCTAAAACTGTGTGTCTTATCTTCTTTTTATTCTTCTCTTAAGAAATGTCTTCCTCCCCCCTCCCAAAAAAAAAGAAAAAAAATCGAAATGACCAGAGACAACACCTCAATCAAAACATACCCAACGAACCTACAGAAAAACAGGAGTCCTCCCCCATTGCTTTTGGTAAAGTAACATGGAATAAAAAAAAAGTATCAAGATAGAAGCTCCAGGTTATTTAGGAATTTGTTGTAATGAGGGAAGAATTGCTTTTATCCTGTAGTAATTGTATGTGGCAATGTTGAGAGATTACCTTGATTCTGTTAGGACAGCAGTGTTTGCCTTCTCAGCACCCAGTTGAACGGTGTTCAGTGACTTTGTTAACACAGGGCATATTCTTAGTCCACAAAGGGTTTCAACGTATCCATTTTTGTGCATTTCAGATGTTTTCATCTAAAATACCATATTGCAGTGTACAGTCAGTTGTGGTGTTCTTACACACAAATTTAATTTGAAGGTATTTATGGATTAATGTTTCAAAACTAAGGAAACACATAGAAGCAGGTTTTTCACAGATGAACTCTTTTTCGGCTGATCAGCTTGAGGGCCATGGGTGTGTTGAAGAACCTGATGCTCTGAGCTAGTTAGCAAAGTTTGGGGGTTTTTTTTGCATGATCTCCAAGCTTCTAGACTAAGGAGTAGGTAAGAATTTCCAAAAAAGTTTGTGGAAATGGATATTATCTTTAAAGTTTTATTTTGGGGTGTAACTTACTCGTTTAGCACTTATTCCTATGAAGGAAGAAGTTGAGGAACTGCGAAGGAAATGGAGAAGGATTTTAGTATTGCATGCTTGGCACTTTTATGGCATGTTTTTAAATGCTATAATTAAAAAAAAATAGTAGGGCATGCGTATGGTTCAGTATAAGTAAAAAGTATTTACCCTTTCAGATACTTTCAAGTAGATATCATAGAAACTATACAAATGCATGCTAACGAGGATTAACGAGCTGTTACGTAAGTTAACATTTAATTGATTTGGCTAAATATCAGTATGTAGGAAGAAATGCAATTTTTTTTCATGCAAGTAATGATTTTTGCATATGCAACATATGTGATTGGAGCTGTGTCAATCCCCAACAATTTCCAGTGTTGAGAAGAAGAATCTTTTGTGAGATTATAGAAGCCTCTGCCAAGTGTACTTCCAGATAATTTTTCTGAGTGAATTTGGAACCTAAGATTTCCCAAGGAATCTTCAACTCGTGCAATTTTCTGCCAATTTTATGAAGTCAGTAACAGGGATAAACTAAGTAGTTTGATATCTATCATAAAATGTAGTAAACACTTTTTATGCAATAATACTTATTTGGGAGGCTGATTTTATTGTAAAAAGTTACTATATTGATGTGATCAGTGATGAATCTTCCTTTTAGGGTTGTCACAAATGTAAAACGTTGCTAAATGTCATGGCTGTAGGCCTTGGCAGAGAATTTCCTCTGCTTGGATTTCCTTTCTGTATTTCTCTGCCTCTCTTATCGTGTTGTACCTATCTCTTCAGTAATAAGTACATTTTCACCTCAGCAATACATGAGAAGTCATCAAATTTTGGTACAAAGCAGGCGTCTGTCTAAAAAAAGAAAAAAGTGCCTTTGAAGGACTTGGAAGTATTTGTTGGTACTTGGAAGGGCACAAACCATGCTATAGTAAGCAACATCCAATAGAATGTTGTCCCAAGCCAATTCAAGATCTATTTTGTCTATCCTTCAAACTGTTTACAGAAGCCATATTTGGTTAAGTTACTTTTTATTGTCATCAGTAGATAAGTACAGTCAGATGGGTCAGAATCTGCAGAAGAGGCATTACTTTTACTAAAGCTTCATCGAAATTAAATTTGGAGTTTGAATCAGTGCCCAGGAATGATGTCAGCTATAGCAGATTAAATTTGCTAATGTCTCTTCATTTTAATTGTGTTTTTAAAACAAAGCAGATAATTCTTCCAGGCTTTTGCCTTTTAATGTTTTCAGCCTTTGTTTGGGCTGAATATTTTGGGGTATTGAATATTAAATTTTAAATCTCTTTTGCAGTACCTCTGCATACAAAAACATCGATTTAGTAGGCACGTTTCAACAATAATTTGTAAGTAGTAAAATATTCAATATTTTATCAGTCTTTTGCATACTGTCATAGTTGTTGTTTTATATTATGGAGGAATGAGTAAAGGGAAAGGTAGAGAAATAATTACTTATGTGCAGTATTGTCTGTTACTTATCCTGGAAAATTAAATATGCAAAATGATTTTTGAAATAATTTAATATTAAACCTGGTATATAATCTGTAGGATAATGGGTAAATAATTAAAATTTCTGTCTCTGATAGTATTGTGTATTAGAAATGCCTGGTCAGGATTTTGTATTATTGTAGCAAGATAATTTTGCTTTTGTTTAATCTGGTGCTATGCTTATGGTCTGACTACAGCTGAGAATTGCTAGCCTTTTTATTTGTATCCTATATCACATTAATAATGGTTGTAATTATTTTTTTTACTTAATCTGCTGAAAATCCTAATAACATAATTAAATCAATTGCATCCTGCAGCAATGAATTCTGCAGGTAAATTGTATTTTCTATATCCTGCTGCTGGAAACAATGTGAAGCATTCAAAATTCAAGTAATTGGAAATGAAAAGTCCTAATTTACTGGAGTAAGCTCTTTCCATGGTGGTATTACTTTGCTGTATGTTAGAATCCTAGAGCCCTAGTTTTAACTGGAAGGCAGCTCTGGAGGTCTTGTAGTCAACCACGATAAAACTACTTGGGACGTTTCCATCTGAGCCTTGAATGCTCCTAGGATGGCAATTCCACAGCCCTTCTGTGGTTTTTCCAGTGGTGAATTCTGCCCCCAAATCTGGAATTTCTCATGTTTCTAATTGCATATTACTTATTGTCTTATACATGTGCAGCTTTGAGAAATATCTGCCTCCATCTCCTCTCTATCCTTTGACTAAGTGCCTGTAGCTGGGGAGCAATGAGGACTCCCCTGAGCCTCCGCTACCATGGGTTCCCCTATTCCCTTAGTATTTTGTTGATGATAGAGAGCAGTCTCACAAGGACCTTGTCTGGCTCCTTCAGCACCCTTGGATACCTCCAATCTCATGGATTCACTTATGTCCAAATTAAGGGATTTCTTCCCTTTATCTCTCCACACCAAGTACTGCTTAGCTCCCACAGTGTGTGCTAGGGAGCCTTAGGGACTTGGAAACGCTCAGGACAAGCCATTATACGGAAAAGTAAAGTGCTTTTTTCTATGGTTTTTAAACACCTTCCACAGAACATACTTGTGAATCTTTATCATCCCTTCTATTGCACTTTTCCAGATCATATCTTCACCTTTGTGTGCACTTTTCTTTTACCAGTCCCAGTAACCATCCCAATACTGTGAGAATTTCTTGGCTGACAGCAGTCAGATAAAGCAGGGGGAGTAGGTTTGCCATTCTTGCAGAAACCCAGGTTGGCTAGGTTGTACCTATGTAGCTTTAGTCTCTTTTTTCCTGTGGGATACTGACATGTGAGGATCCACTGGTGAAATAAGGAAGTAAAAAAGTAGCCCTTATTCTACTGGAGCATCCTTCTCTCTCTTACGTTCCATTATGGTCTTTGTGATCTGAGCTATTGTAAAAAAAAAAAATTAGACATAATGGTAATTTCTGGTGCAAAAAATATCCAGCAGTATGTTGCTGATGCCAGAAAGATATTTGTTAGGTTTCCTAACAAATTAATCTCTTTGATCTCAGAAGTGGTACATGAATACTGTTTTATTGCCTCAGAAAAGTAGAAACAATGTTGGTCTGACATCCGAAGGCAAGTATAAAATGAAATCTTAGTCTTGTTTTGTTCTTACATTTGTGCTGCTACTTTTTTGTCTTGAGTACTCATCATAACTCTTGAATTACCCATATTTCTTCTTGTTTATCTGTTTTTCTTCTGTTTGCCTCATGGTTTAATATAACTGCCCACACCAACATAAGGTAGTTACGAAATTCAGAAAATCAGGTAGAAAGTTCTCAGATGACTTCTAGCTGCTCCTTTATACAAGCTGGGTATATATTAAAATTGTCTTAGCAATTATGTTGTCCACTATTGCTTAATTTCTCTGGACTTCTTTATCAAGATTTCCAAGAAACAGGGGAAGTTATTTAAGAAAAATTTTCCTGTGTACATAAAAATGGTGTAAACATCTGCTACTTTTAGCAACTCTCTTGAGCAATCAATCTCTCTAGTCCCAAAAGCTCTTTTTTCTTCAGGACTCATTAGTCACATAACTTGGTAAAGTTTTAACTGGTTTGGGAAGATGCCATAGCACAGTGAAGTTCATGGTGGGGAAACTTTATTTTGACCACACCATTTGCACAACACTTGAGCAAGATTGCAGCACTGGACATCAGCAGAGGGGATGGGTTTTTTCCCTGCTTTACTTTGTTCTCTGCTGCAGCTTACATTTTGACCCCAGAAGTGGACTCATTTTCCTTGAGAGTGAGTTGGCACTGTAATCTCTTTACCTCTGACTGCGTGCTCTTCTATAAGTGGAAAGCAGGGTTTGTGGGGAGCTTCTTTACTTGTCCGTTGAGTGGGAGAAGGAATATCACTCACCCAACAGGGAGATGCTGGAAAGCATTGCTGCTCGGGGTCCTGTGTCACCAAACAGAGCCGTGTCAGATACCTGCCTTTTGAAATGTCATGAGGACTCGTAAACTGCTAGCAACTGTCCCAGCGACAGTCTCACTCCTGAACGATGTAATTTTTAAATACCAGTACTCAATGACAGAAGAGGAACACTTTGTAATTTGAGAGGTTTAGGCTTCCTCCTAAAAATCTCTGAAATCAGTATTTTTTTTCATGAAACTGCATTGTTTAGCTTCAGTTACATTTGAGAGTCTACTTATATGTTCACAAAATGCAATACAAATTTTTTGAATACATCTAATGTTTCTGCAAAATGATTCTCTCTATGAAATGCAGTCTTTCACTGAAAATGTAGTTGTATAACTATAGAAAAACATAATTCTAAAATTCTATTAATAATGCAGCAATGATTCAGACAGATTTTAATCTCTGTAATGGCTGATCAGAGTTTAGGAATAGACCTATGTTCTAATACTGCAGTAAAAAGTAGATTGCAGTTTAAAATAGGCCACAGGGACCAATCAATGTTTTTGAAATTTGAAGACCAGTATGAAATATGTAATTTATGTACTGGGAAGTTTTTTTGTATGCAGAATGAAAAAAAAAAAAAAAATTTCCTCATGCTGCCAGTTTTCCCTATCAGTTTAATACTCCACTCAACTTTTAAGGTGTTTAAAAGCCAAAATGTGGAAAATATCTTGCTGAAATTAAGGTTAAAATTCAGAATATGTTAAGAAAGGGCCTTTTCAGCTTCAGCTGCCCTTAGTTTTCAAATTCTGTAGCAGTGCCCTCAAGTGTGGTATTTTTGTGCATACTCCAGCGCACACAGAACTGCACCGAAAGTACAGGTGATGCTTGGGGTTGTGATATGGTTTTGTCTCAAAGAGAGTCTGCCATTCTGTCCTGAAAGCTCAGATCTGCAATTAAGGTTTTGAAGGAATCCTGTGTGGGCTGGGATAATTTGATTCCACCTCTTTGGGACAGCTGCTAGTGGAAAGTTTCTGTATAGTAAAAATAGCTATGGTTAGGGTAGATTCCCAAGTTTCTCTTTAGTTTGAGATGAAGAGACATTTTTTCTCTGGCATCTGCTCTGTTATAATATTTTATAAATATCAAGAAACATTTTCTTGTTGCTGTGGTCCTTGTGTAAGTAATGTTTAGCAAAAGGAAATTATTTTCTTGTTTTCTTTGTGGAGTAGCTCAAAATGATTATTCAAAAAACCTTTTAGACAATGATTAGCTGAAATGACTCCATGTTGCTCTATATTTATACATCTTTCCACCATGGATTAGTTATTTTTTTATAGCTGATGTAGTTCAGTGTGATAAATGGGCAAATGCTTTGTCATATCTAGATTTCCCATTTCCTATTGTTTGGCATTCCGTATTCTTTCTCTAGTTATATGCAAATACCAATTGCTTGGCAGTTAGGTTTTCACAGCCACAGCTTTTGTGTTCAAGTGACTTTTTACCTTATCAATTCCTCCTCTGTATAAGATTATAAAAAGTATAATACCTACTAAAGGATTAATTGAATACATCTGAAATGTGATAAAATAGGCAATGGGCTCTGATAAAAGGAGCATAACTAGTCTGGAACATCTGTATTTATTCTATAACTGTTCTTCACTGTGGGGGCAGTCTTGCCTTTTTGACATTGTTGGGTATCAATCTCATGTTATTATGAATTACATTATCCTCCTTGTGATTCTATGTGGCAATTTCAATCTGTCTTATTTCAGTGGTGATGGCAGTTCTAGATCACTAAGCCTTAAAAAAATCAGTAATCTCTATTTTCTTCAGCTGGGCTGATTGCCCTTTGACACTGTATGAACTTTGTGCAAGTCCTGTTTTCAGAAAATTTAGCCCAATTGTCATGCTTCTCTATAGTAATCTTTTTTCCCCTGAAGCACTACAATTAAATAATAAAAAAAAATTATAAAAGAGTTGCTTTTAAAGGGAAGTAGGACTGAAGAAAATCTCAAAACTGTTTTGTACCTACTATTCTTTGCTCATTTTACATCTATATTTTTACATCTGTATTGTGTGTGAAAGTGATCTTTTAGTTTAAATTACCAGTGAATTTCTTCTGACCAATTTAAACATACCTGGAGAAAAGATGTAGATGCCAACTGAGCATCCATGTTCCAAAGCAGGTCAAGATGTTTAATCACCCTGTCTTGAACTTCTTTCTTGCTTTGTTTCATTCACTGACTGCAACACACTTTCTACTGAATGCTTGGTTTCTTCTTCATTGACTGCTCTCTGTTTTCAAACTTTGGTTCTAAAGCCTCCTTCCAGCTCTACCTGCTCAAGAGACACTCTCTCATTCTGTTTTTCTACTTACGATGCAGTAGCAAGTTTTCATCTGCAGTTCTTTTTGTTCAGATTATCCATAACGCATCTCTCATGTATTATGTGTCTTTGCAATTATTCATTTTTTACTCTCTCTCCATTTCCTAGAATTTGTCAGATTATTTGGCTCACTAAATTTATATGATTCTAAATTGAGCGTAAGATCATATTCAAAGTAAATTTAAAGATTAGATGTGCCTAGCAGGGCACCTGGATATCTGAATTCTGTGGACTGCAGTGAGGTCCAGCACGGGTGCAGAATTCAGACATTTAACTTAATCAACCTGACCTGAGTTGGTCTGTGGTTGTGACAGACCTTTGATGCTGGTTGCTTCTAGTGAGGGGCAGTACTGAACTATCAAGTGTGATAAGGTGTTAATGTGTCATGGGTAGGTTTACAAATAAACATATACATTTGTTTGTGCCCTGAGGTTTTTAGCTCGTTTGCTTGCAAGCCTTAGTGGGTATTTGTTTTCATTTTTAGTTGGCTTAAAGCTTTGATAAATCTGACACCATGCTAATTACCAGTATAATAGGCTGTGTACATAGCAAAAAAAAAAAGGCCCTTTTTCTCCTTGCTAGACTTAAAGTTGGTACTTGAAGGACACAAAGGAATGTACATATTTTAATGATTATATAAACAAGGCTGAAGTACAGTAAATCAGATGCAGCAAAAAATACTAAAGTAAAAAAAAAGGGGGGAATATGTTCCCTGTTTGGTCTCCCTATATAGGTCATCTAAGTAAGCACTGTTAATATATCAATCCCATGCCTACTTAATTGAGTCAATGCCAATACACTGTGTAGACCATATGCATAACTTCTTAGAGTTGCTATTCCTCAATTATGTAACTGAACTCATTTTGTTAATATATTCTGTGGAGAATCTGAAAATCCAAGATTATTGTAACATCAATATTTTGCCGTTGCCAGATTGCTGGAGACCTATGTATTTAATAAGACCAAATTTTTCTTCTTCCTCTGCTGCACTTCCTATTGATTAATAATTCAGATATTTGGATGTTGCAAGCAAGCTGGAAGCTATGCTTGTGCAAAAGAGGATTGCACATCACAAATGAAAATATAATAGACAATGGGGAGGGCAAAAAGGAGGCACAGAGAACACTGACTAGCAAACCTTTCCATTTCTGCAAGTGATGTGATCTCTCTGTTGTCCTAGGTTCTGTTACAAAGCACCATGTAGCACTCAAGTTCACTGGCAGGCAGTTCTTTAGTGGTATAGCTCTGTTTACAATGCTGTTGAACCCTGTCTTACCCAGCAAATAAATGCAATGCTTTACCTGTTTAAAATTAAATGTGTATTAGTGCTTGGTAGAGCGGGGCTGGGACATACAGCATGCAAATCTAATACCTTCTGTCACTAATTACAAGAAATTTATCTTACCTTTTTGAGGATTTGTTTTTTGTTTTCCTTATGTTTTCAGATTTCTTAATTGGTTCATGACTCTCCTGCGGTTCTACTGCGGGGAGGTTTGTGTTGTCACGTTTGGAGGCATGGGTATTAGTTTGACAAGCCACCCTGCAGGTCTCTTGATACTTCCTTATTTTCCGTGTGTCATGAATTAGATGTTTTGAAGATTAATTTCAAACAAAACAGCGTGTTTAATTTCCCCTCGGGAGCAGAGTATGTCTTTAAAATAAAGCTCTTATTCTCCTCATCAAAACCTGCATGATCCCTTTCCTCTTCTTATAGCTAATTAACTGGTATAGCTGCAGGATTTTCCAGCTTTCAAGGTAAGATGTTTTCATTGCAAGTGCATGATTTTCTCATAACTGTAAAGGTCTCTCAGTAGTCAATATTAAAAAGGCAACCTGATTTCTTTATCGGTGCATATATTTTAAAAATATTTCTTTGCATTGATATTACCGTTGGACTGAATTACTTTGAGTTGAAAGAAAAGGATCTTAGTTTAAATCTTCATTAAGTTTATCTTCTTATCTGAGGATTAAGTGTCACTGGAAGAGTTTTATTATCACCATAATTAAGGGTGAAGAAGTTAATTATTCCTGTTTTAATGTGTCTCCATATTGGCTAATAGGAGTGTGTGTTGACTTCAGTATGGAAATTTTAAGCTGAAATCTAATAGTAGTAGGGAAAAACTGTGGACAAAGGGCAAAAAAGATTTTTTTTTTTTAGGAGGAAGATGGACTGTAGCAACAACTTGCTGGGACTGTAGCATGAATAATGGGTTAAGTAGGGAAAGAACAGAAAACTGGCCCAAGAACAGGAAATAGAAAGAAGAAAACTGTGGAGAACTGTTTATTTCAGATGCTACCCCACTTGATTGCCCTTGCTTTCTAAAGCAGCTGCTCACAGTTTAGCATTCTGTATCTTCTTTTGACCTGCTTGTACTCCATGGGCAGATATCAGTATTTCTGGGCAGGTTGGGCGGGCTGTAATTCCTCTGCTGGCCCCTCATTGCTCCGTGCAGGCTGCATGGTGTGGCTGCTCTGTTCCAGCAGCAGGCTCCTGTCCCTTGAGCCAGGCATCACCTCTCGCAGCCAGAGCTCTGGAGGCACTGCCCTGGCTCTGCTCTCAGCCTCGTGCCTGCCCTCCACTGAGCCACGGGAAGGATGTAGGCTCAGCTACTTCATTCTCTGAGCATTATTCACAGAAGCTAAAGGGAGGAAAGGTCTCTCCTTTCCCAGTGTTTCCACCAGGGCTTGTTGCTTGTGTTTTCCAGATAACTTAAAAGTTGTTCTTTTGTTTTAGATGGTTTGTTTTTGTCTCCCTAGGGAACTGCGAGACATGTTCTGGCCAAATTCTTTATTTTCAAATGCTTTATCTATCTGGTTTTTTTGTTTCCTGCTCTTTCTTTAATTTTCAGAGAAAAAATTTCATCCTTTGGTGTCTTTTCTGGTGGTTTGCTGTATTGATTCTCAGGACAAACCTTTGGAGCAAAGGCTGTTGGGTTTGTCTTTTGCTTAAGCCAGGCCAGGTGCTTTTGCTGTCGCAATGTCTGTTGCTGTAATGGCAGGGTCCTTCAAGGAACAGGGGTTTTACAATTTTCCTTTGTGAAGTCCTGGTGATGTTAGCAGGTGTATCTCCGTTTACAGGGATACTGTTTGGGCAGTTTGCTCCTTCCTTCCTTCCTTCCTGAAGGATATTGCCTTCTCATTATGGTTTTCTCCAGTAAATCAAAGCAATGTATCTTCAATTACTGAATTCCTTCTGAGGGAGAGAGAACAGCTTGCAAGCACCACTTTTTTTTCATTGTAGAATTGGACAACAAGAGCTGGAAATACTTTGAGGCCCTTAAAATTCCCCTCTGTCCCTGGAGGTTCATGTGGTTTCTATAAATACTTAATTTCTTTGCTTTGCTTCAGATATTTGGCAGTTAAAAGGTAGGGAAGAGCCCAGATTAGTGTGAGATGTTCTTATTAATTATTCCATGGAAGGATATTTATACTCTTTCTTACAAACTTTGGTTGGACTCCATGCAAAACAGGAGTGGAAAGTTTGGAAGATTTTAAATGGTTCAAAGGTACTACTGCTGCCTGTGACCAAATAAATGCCTTGCAATATTTGCAATTACGTGGTTTCATTTCTTCATTTTTTGTCTTCTGATGCTGTTTGAAAATTGTAAGTGACTTCACTCATCCAGCGACTATTTTTCAGAAATTATTAGTGAATTTTGTGGGGCTGGCTCTTAAATGTCTGAGTCAGGAAGAATGCAGAAAAAGTCTGGGAATTAATAGCAGCTTAAAATTGTGTATGCCTTAAATCCATGGAAGCAAATGAAATGTACTGTTTAATTATCCACCTGAAATCAGTGTGCAAATGATGCAACTCAAACTAGTTTTATAACTCTCATTGGGTGTAATTTATCTCTATAATGTGCAGAAAAGGTACTGTAGAGAAAGAAAATTGATTAGGAAATTCTGAAATGTTAAGATTATTTCAAAGCTGTGGACCCCTTTTTTATTTTTCTGTGAGAGCTTGAGTACTTAGCAATTACTTAGTAATATCCATTACTGCCAATTGCATCAGACAGGAATGCTCATTATCTCACTTCATTGCGAAATTTAACACAGATAAAGCTGTTTAGTTAAAGCCACACTGGAATATGAAGGAGCCCTCACCTTCAGGATCCTTCCAGTCACCGTCTGGGGATGCTCATCCTCCCTTTCGAGTGTGGACCCAAAGCCCCTTGTCCCCAGTGGCAGCAGTAGCTGACAAAGCTGACACATTCACTCCCTCTTGGCACTCTCCTCTTGCCTGGCTCTTTGCACTGCTCTTAGTCTGATTGGAGCAAAGATGTTCACTGAGAAGTCTGTGGTATATTTGATTATTTGGCTGCTGCTTCAGGGATGAAGGTTTTTACTCACCAGATAAGACAGGTGCTGTTTTCAGAGTGGAGAACCACTCTGCAAACCTAAGTCTGTGGCTGAGCAAGCAGCAAGGAAATCCCTTCCTTTGCCCTCTCCAAGCCCTGACTTTGGCTGTATGGATAGGTTCTCAAGTTTGCACTTGGAAGACAGAGCAGGAACTGTGCTGCATGTACTGATTAGTCCTTAACCATTTTGCTGTTTGTATGCACTTCATTGTTTTTTGCAGGCAGACACACACAGTTCAGCATCAGATTTTACACACACACACGCTGCTGTCCCGGAGGATTTGCAGAGCGGGCTGTCTTGCAGCTGCTGCGTTTTCCACCAGTTAAATTGATGGTTACCTACTGTGTGGAGTTGCTAGGAGAAGGTGAACAGTCATCCTTACAGCATATTCCTTCAATAGCAACCTGTAGCGCTCCCTGATTTCTCTTCTGCAGGGATTTAAATGTGGCTTTGCTACTGACTTAGCATTTGTGCAGTCGTATTTTTATTGACAGGCTGGTAGATGTTTATTCAGTAAGAAACAGCTCAGGACCAACTAAAGAGAGGAAAGCTCTGGCATTTGAACATACTCTTTTTGTAGGGTGATGTGGCTGATACTGGCATCTACCATCTGCTTTCCTATTGCAGCCTGTTTCTCCAACCTGCAAAGCAGAAACCAGCCTTTCTTTCCTTCTGGATTGTTAAAGCCATTCACATTTTATCCTGCATGGCAATGAATTATAGTCCATTTTAAGGAATCTTTTGTGCTTCTGTGTGTATTCCTACAGCAGAAAAAGTGCATGAGAAAGGAGCTTGAGCAGTCAGTAGTATAAGTAGCTGGCTCTCCCGTATGGATTAGACTCGTGAGGTCAGAGGAGCTGTGTGTACTTGCTCTGTGCTTGGGGGGGAAGAGTGGAATTGTCTGTCAAAGTGAATAGCAATTCAGGCAGGATCGTCCCTCAGCTGTTGTAATTCTGATGTGTTTTGCTATGACAGCAGCTACTGTCTAACATGCGTGGATCTTCTGAAATTTGTAGTGGACTAAGGACTGCTTTTACTTGCTGCTGAGCCTGACTGTAACTGTATCGCTGTAGGACAATAACGATGGGGGCTCGAGCGACAGAAACAACTCGGGAACTGGAAAGCGCCTCTGTACAGTACCAAATAGGAGGACATACAGAGAAAATGTGGCAACGACTCAAAGGAATGTGAGTAGCTTGTCTCCTTGGCTTTTTTTTCTGTTCCTTAGGAAAGATAATTTTCTTCTGTTTGTTAAAATGTCTAATTAGCAAACGGGAGCGTTATCTTTAAGCTGTGAACAGTATTTGCTCCCACAATACAGTACATAATTCTGGTTTATGATGGTACTTAGAATAATGTCAGACTCTGTTAGATTCAGTTGTCTCATTTAAAAGATGTGTAATAAACGAGAGATATTATCCAAATTGAAATGCAGGTAAGTCTTTCCAAGTTAGTACTTTCATATCTGTGATATGAATTTGTAACTCTTATCTTTGGCATCAGCATTTCTGGAGCTGTTTTGTCATTGCTGTCAGTATGTATGGGTAAGTATATTATTGCAATTCTATAGGAGGTACTAATACTTTGCCTTTAAGACTGAAGGTAAAGAAGTCTATATTAAAAGGTGCTTAGCTATTAGGAAGCTGCTATGTCTGTTTTTTGTCAATTATGTTGGTGTTCAATAACGCTAGAAACTAATTGAAGGAGTATTTGAGAGGACCACTATGTATCTGCTGTGTCTAATGCACTGCTCTCAAATACAATTTTCATGTAGACTGTCAGTGCAAATGGTCGGTAAATAAACATCTGCAACCTGTCAGAGAGAAACTCTATCAAACTAGCGCATCCTACACCCCTCAAATGCCAACATCTCCTTTTCAGTATTTGCCAAGTTTTTGATCTGAAAGCTGGTGTAAGGATGTTACAAATAAATATGTGTTACACTTGTTGAAGAAAAGAAATGGCACTATTATTTTTGCTGGAAAGATTTGTAGTCGTGGGTTTCTAAAGTTATTCCACAGATACTAATTAGTGTCTCAGCTGTTGAAGGTAAACAGGTTATTTAAAGTGTGGAGGATTAGATGCGTTGGCTATGGCACTGCCTGTTTCCCGTGCATTGGGTAGAGACTCAAACTGGCTGTGGGGAAGGGGATTTCCACCATCTGTTTTCTTTAAAGAGAAATTGGCTTGCTTGATTGGAAAGTCACTTTTCAGGTGTGGCCAGGGATTTATCATAACTTCTGTGATAAGCTTTTGAATATTTGCTCTGAATCCTATCATCGCTCTGTTAAAGATAATGCACTCTGGGAAAATGTCCTCATAAAATCTCCAAAGTGTACATAGCAGAGCAAATATTTTAGTTATTTGATGATGTCACACAGTTTGCCTTTGAGTTTCTGCTACCAGAGACCTTCATCAATTTGTGCAGGTTTCCATTTGTGTAGGGTCTTAGTTGCTGATATTCTGTAAGTTCCCTCTTACCAGTAGACTTTTGGGTTGAAATGTTTCCTTTCAGCTGCCTCTGGAGTGTTACCATTAAACAAACTAATGCAAATAACTGAACATTGGTGACACTCAGTACAAGAGCTCCAGGAAATAAAGTTCATGCTTCTTTAAGAGTAATTAAAATGATATTTGGAGTTTGTGGTGTATCAATATAAAATGGAGCTTAAGTGTTCGGAAACCACACACCTTTTACAGGTTGGTGCCAACCTCATGAATGTGACAAGATGATGCTAAAATACTTGTATTTGGAAAAAAACCCAAACAAACAACAAAAAACACAACAGGTTATATTATTAGGTATGTGCTCAGCTGACTATTTTTCAGACTTAGCAATATTTTCTTTTTAATTATTCCCTAGTCAATTGGAAATCACTGACTAGTCAATATTATGAACATTGTATGGGGAAATCTTCAGAGAAGATATCAGAGCTTGCTTTATAGTATAAGCATCAGTCATTAAGGAAGAGGATTCATTTTGCTGATGAACAGATATCAAAGTAGAAGCATGTTTCTATGTGGTTGTGGAGAGAGACAGATAAGTGGGACTGCCAGATAATCTGACTTGGGAAGAATTCTTTCCTAAACAGTCAGGAGAATTGTTTCATCTTAGAGGTGGGAACTGTTAATGAAACTATATATGATGCCAAATTATGGAGCTTTTAAAGTAGTGCCCAGTAGTACATTTACATGGACGTCAAGACTTCATGGTTTGAATTATGAAGCTGAATCTGTTCTTGCTGATAGTCCTCAGACCTACATAATTTTCATGTGATTTCAACCCAGTTCTATGGTATTTTGCCAGTCAAGAGTGCTGATTATCTTCTTGCAAGCAGGTCATTATTTATGGAAGAACTTTGGATTCCATTTAGACAACCATCTGAATAGTATTCAAAGGCTGTACAGTAGATCCTTACTTAAAATTAGCTTTAATTTTCTGATAGTGTTTCATCTTTTTTCATAATAAACTTTTAATTATGAGTTTGGCAGCAGAAGTCCATTTAGCCTTGAATGTCTTGGGGTGTTTTTGTTGTTGGCTTGTTGTATTTTTTCATTTATTTTTGTGAAATAGAGACTATTCTAGAGGATAGGTCGGTTGAATGCATTTAAAGCTAAATGAAAATCCTTATTTGAATGCCCTATAAGAAAAGCTGTCTACTGTGGAAGCTTGGATGAAAGGCCCTTTTTATAGGTTTTCTATTCTACAGGCTTACATAGATCTTGCTAATCCAAGTGTTGCAATAAAGGCTGGGATGTTTAGAATAAAATTAAAATGATATATAACTTTTATTGGTTTTATGGTACTTTACAGCCAAGCTCTTACTTCTGTATGGCAAGTAAAAATCCCACTCTGTTTTCTTTACACTGGAATTGCATCAGTGCTGCAACCAAGGACATTTTCTGGCAGAGAAGATATTAATTTGAATTTCAAAGCTTGATCCTTAGCATTGGTGCTGATTTTATTGATGCCTGAATGTATAAAACACAAGCTCAGTGAAACAAGATGTGTGAAAATGAGTCATGTAAATTTGTCTTGACTGTAGCTTCTGGTTTTTGAATTAAGATATTTTGAGTATGCAGGCTGCAAGCTTCTAATGTTTTGTAGTTCATGGTGAAAGCAAAAACAAATAACAAGGAACAGCTCAATAACTCATATAATAGTGTGGCTTTTATGATTCTCTGTTATGCAGAAGAGTGAAAACAAAAGCCATTCAAGCCACTGCAGGATTTCCATCTGCCTGACCAAAGGGGAGTGCTGTATACCTTCCACTTGCAAAACCATCTTGTCACAGCCCAGCCAAGGGGCTTTTTCTCAGCCTGCTTAAATGCCACCAGTAACACCCCTTCTCTCACAGCCTTTTATTCTCTATTGGATGGAATCTTACTTTAGACAGTAAATAAGTCTCCAGCTTAAATGTATTATGGTGTCAATAGATCCAGATGATTTGCTGCCTAGGAGAGTTTGTCTTCCACTGCTGATGGAGTATGGCAGGGAGCTCAGAAAGAAAAGGAGCTTTAAAAACCATTTTGATTTGGAATACAGAGAACCAGGTTTAAAGCATAGGTCTTTATGCTTACTGGCCTTGCAGTGTTTGGTATTCTTCTTAATCTGCATGTAGACCTTACTCTGCATTGTTCCTCACTCTGTGAAGTTGTGTGCTGTCTGTTTAAGGTCTATTGTGTCTTTTTGCCACTTCACTCAATGTCGACCCAGAACAGCCAGACATTCCCCCCACCATCTTATTTTATTTTGCAAGTAGACATCTTAGACACCTTTGCGAGTAGCTTCTACTTGCATCCTTATCACTGCTGGACATAGTATTAGGGGTAGATTCCCTTTCTGAGCTTTGTATTCATTTGTGAGTTAATAACTTTATTGTCATAAATAGCTGTATTTGCTAGAACTGTTTCTATTTGGTCAGAAAAATGTCTGAATGGGAAAAGTTAAAGTCCAAGGTTCTAGGACTCTGGGGACTTGAAATTCACATGTGGTTAGTATAGACTATGAAATGGTTACTGCTTTAAAACGAGAACACATTATTGCCATCACTGGTTAAAACTTATTTGGGGTAACTTGTATGGCAAAAGGGATTTGGAAAACAATTGTAAGTTTCTTTCCTTACCTTCTTCCCTTTCTTTTCCCTCACATTCAACCTGAGACCTGATTTCTGCAGGAAGGAGAGTCTAAACTGCTTTAGGAACTAAAAGGGGCTGACATGTGCATCCAGTTTGTTGATCCTGCAATGTCACAGTGACAAATTATATACGTGCACATTTTGTAGAGACAAAAAGGGGCCTCAGTCACTAATTTGGGCAAATTTGGCTTGATGTCAAAGTAGAAAAATGGCTTCCTGTTCAATTGCTGAAGATGGAATTATCAGAAGATAGAATTCTTTTAAAGGCACTGAATAGAATCCAGATTAGCAGCCTAGTTAGGTCTAAAACCAACTAGAATGGGTAATTTTCTTGGGAGATCAGTCACTAGCTCCGTGGTTACTGGTGGAAGAGTGGTAGAATGGTTTCCAGAACCAGGTATGACAGAGTTCTTTCCTCTATTTTTCCACATCGCTTCTTTACATTTTATTTTATACTGTATTTAATGCTTGCTTATTGCCCTTGTTTCTAGGTTCTATTTGCCTCAACTATGGTAATTCAGTAAAGCTTACCTGAAGGGATTATCAAACCAGAACATATCATGATATAAAGATTTATAAATTTGTGAGTACTGAACAAACAAAAAGAGGAGAAGAGAGACTTACAGATGGATACCTATAGTAAAAAGTAGCAACACAGATTGTCACTTACTGCTAACTACATCAGGAACAAATGGCTATGTACTTCAAGCAGTTTTACTTGTAATGTTGACTTTCTTGTAATGTGAAAACTCTGCTATAAAGTCATAAACTCTTAAAAGTAATTGAAATGACAGGTAGTTCTAAGGGGACTTAAAGTAAAATTAAAGCTGATTTCAGAAATGCTCTGAACAGAAAATGGAAGATATATGATGATGTACCTATTGATTGATATGCATCTCATTAGTGCTATAATTATAGTAGGAATAGTTTCATTATAAATTGTGAACAGCTTCTTTTGCTTTTGAGACCAAAGTCTGTTTCTGCACTTGAGTAGTCAGGTAAACAATTTATAATTATAACTTTATAGCTTATAAACATGTATCTAATTAAATGTACAATATGACAAGTTTCAAATTTTCAATAAGTCTAGGTTTTTAGCTGATTAACATTATTAATTTAAAGAACTTTTTAAATCCTGTCATAGTATTTTACTATTAGAAAGGTATTTCCATTATTATCATATAGAGAATAGGCATAAAATTAATTTTCAGGTTCACACTAACTTTTTCTTGCAATTTCTGGCATATGCCCATGCTATTGATGGGTTAGAATAAATGCTGATCCTCCAATTTGCTGCAGGTAGGTGAATTGCTGTGCTTATATAAAGCTGTACTAGAAATGACTGCAGATTGAAGGAGTGGTGCACAAACCATAATTTGCCTATGATACCAGTTCGAACAGTAGCAGTGTGTTTACGGGTGTCTTGGTCCTTGAACAAAACAATAAAATATTGAGATTCCCCATTAGAGCTTTAAATGAACGTGTTCATACATCCCTCACATATATGTCAAATTAAAATTAAGTATTTTATCTAAGGACAATGGAAAGGAGATTAAAGATAACAATTTATGAAGCTGACTACTAAATTGCAATTAATTTTCTATATTCTGGGTTTTTTTTAGCATAGACATCTGACTCTACTTATGCTACATCCAACACTTCTAAAATTTCCTAAAAGAGTCTTTCTGTGGCTATTCACCTTATCATTGTTCTATTCAGATCTCTGCTTAGAAAGAGATTGTGTATAATTTACTACACAAATAATTACTTTTCTCTTATTTGGAACTCCTGCCAACTCCTTGTGCAGGGGTTCTTGATTGCTGACCAGTTATTATAAATGTTTCTTTAAAAACTTTATTGTCTAATTTAGCTGTTGCACAAGGAAGCCTCCCACAGTTTCTCAGAGCTATGGGTCAAAAACTCAGAGTTCATATGGCCCTCCCACATGTAACTTCCAGGTTCTGCTCCACCTCCACAACCGAGTGAAGTCAAAATATCTGGATAGGAGAAAAAAAGACCTTTTGTCTTGCTAATTATATAGAGTTAGAAAAATGCAAATGCCTAAATACTGAAATTGCATAGTTACCAGTGGAAGTTATAATAAAAATAGGCATTCACTTCATACATCTGAAAGAGAAGCATAACCTCCGATTTATCAAAATTGTGCCTGACAGAATTTTTCCTGTAAGATGTCAAAATATTCGTTTGGGAGTGAACCCATCTAGTACTGCTCCTTTTTGTTTGTGTTTTCTGTCTGATCTGGCTTACTCCTGGTATAATCTCTGGAGGAGGGCTAGAACAATATGGTTGCAATTATTTCTGCTGTCATTTACTGGAGATTATTTGACAAATAAGACTGCAAAAAAGGGCGTAAGATCTAGGCAGCAAGTCCTCCAGTATTACTGCATTGTATCTAACATGAAAGGCTTATTTTTGTCAACCCCCCCTCCAGACATTCAAAGCCTTCCAAAAGGAAGGAAAATAACCAGCTAACCAAATGGGCTAAACTTGACCTGCAGACTGCACAGTGATGGTGTTCTTTACTCCAAAAGCAGACTTTTGGGGTTTTGTTTTTCCTTTATTCCCTTCCTGTACAATTTCATGACACACTTGGGGTCACTGATGCAATTTGTGGAACTTTTAAAACAAGGCTTCATAAAGAGGATCTACAGAGGCAGTCAGAACTTAATAGAAAGTAAATCCTTTCATTTTACTAGGGAGATGGGGAAAACTGAGCAGTTATGACTAAAAGGAGAGAAAATTGCATTCTGCTGTGGTTAAGGCAAGCTAAACAGAAATTGAGTGCATCACTTCTAAAGTTACAGCTGACAATGAAGTGACTCAGTCTTCACAGTCCATAAAGCTTTGCAATTAGTCAGGCAGTGCTGTCAGACTGAAGAAGCCAGCCTTTTCCCCGACCTCTCTTATCCTTTAAAAAACTGCTTAGACTTGTAAGGAACTACTACATTCAGTTTCTGTTAAAGGCTGCAGCTGTTCACAGCATAGATACACATTTCCTGAATACATATATGCAAGGAATAGCGATTTTAAAGGAGTGTGTGACTTGCTCCTAAAAGCTTATGTGATTCTGACTGTTGGCCAGCATATGTGATTGCATTTGTGAAGTCAAATGCTGTCAACATGATATTGTATTTATTCCTGTGGATTTTGCTAGAAACGTGATTTCCAAAGTGGTTGGTTTTCTGAGAGGGGAATGAGTTTATCAGATGTATTTTCCCTAAAAAGACCCTTTTCTGCAGGCACTGTGGATTAAGTGTTCTGCCACGATCTTGCTTCCCAGCTCTGATTGCTGCCTCCGTGCTCTTTTTAGCTGTACTAAGGTGACTGGTTTTGATACCATTCAGGGATTTCTTTTATGGTAAAAACAGCAGTAACTTTTTCTTTACCATTACTATAAACTTAAAGTTTTTTGGTTCCTAGGCTGGTTTCCCTCTGTGTTTTCATACCTAGTTGCATCCTTACAATGGAGAGAGTTGTCTGAGGGTGGGACTACCTGAAGGTAAAGGTAGATGGTACCTCTTGAGCAGCTCTCTAAGAAAACAGTCATGGTCTTGCATCTGTTATGTTTCAAGTCCTTGATTCTATGGTATTGTAAATCCAATACTAGGATACCTAGTATTGTACCAAAACATGACAGAAAATGTTGATCCAATATGAACTTCTTCTGAGGGTTCAATTTTGTTTCGGTGTTTTTGAAAGGCTAAGTTTGAACTAGCAGGTTTTATGAAGACCAAGTACTGCCCACGTCACTTCAGAGCTGTTATGCACAGATAACATCTGTGCTTTTGTAGCCTACAAATAGCTGGTCTGAAAGAAGGCCAGTATAAACATCCGTGTTGTGTGCTTGGGCTAATTCAGGACAACTGTAATAATTTATTTGCACCTCGGCTGAATCAGTGAAGTACTTCTGGGTAATCTATAACCAGCAGTTACAGAACTGTATTCTAAACCCCTCTGAGCCTATTGTTTTCCTTGGCTCTATAAAGCCCATTGCCACCACTGGCAATATCTCGTGGATTTGCAAATCAAAAAAAGAAAAAAGCTGAGAAGTGCTTTTTTTAATATTTTTATTCTTCTTGAGGTGAATACTCTGAGGATGAGTGCTCATTAGCTGCAGTTGTATTGTGTATGGTCTGTACACGAAGCTGGAATGTTATGAGACTTGGTATGGTTTATTTAGAATGAGTAGGAGAAGTATGCTTATCTGAGTCAGTGTTGTGAAATAATGAAAAGCATTCCTAAGTTTCTTGTCTCTTTGACAATTTATGCAAATACGTCTGATTTTAGATTTTCCAAAAAAGCCACTATACCTTGAGGTATCCTATGCTAGAAAACATTAAAATAACATGGATATTAAAGCTTTGCTTGTTTCAGGATTGGAAGTTCCATAAATATCACTCCAATGCTTAAAAAAAAGTGCTTCTTCTTGTCTTCTTCACAGATCTCATGTTCATAATTGTTATCATTTAACAGTTTAGCATGATTTCATTGCTATGTATTAAGTTTTTCTGAATAAGAGATGGTTGAATTCCAGCCATTCTACACTCCAAGCATAATGCAGATATTATTTGAAGCAGTGTTATTTAACTAGGAGCGATCTCAAGGAAGATGTTTGTCTACACAAGTGCTTGTGCTCCATTATCTATTGTTTGACGTTGGCTGCAGTTTGTTTGACCCAACCGTTCTCCAGACTTTTGGCGCCTCAGGAAAACAAGTAGCCTCCATAAATATTATGGAGACATTTCATTGTTGTGAATTTCTCTGATAAATAGTGTTTGAAGGCAGCTACATTTGAATGGCTCACTGTTAGTGTAATTTATGCCAGAAAAAGAGTAAAGAACAAACTGCTGGGTAGAATTTACTTCTTTCTTCAGTTCTTCTACAATGCAGAAGTGCTTTGCCTGGGAAATTTGGAATTAAATAAGTTGGTTTTTTTTTTCTTCTGTGTTGTCTGTGGAATTTATTGAAGAATTGACATTTATCATCATGCTTACCTGCCATTCTATATTTTGTATTTTTATTTATTGTGTTTTGAATAGTTTATTGTTTTGGATTTGAAGAATTTATTTTTTGGTTTTGTTTTTATTTTGCAACGCTTTGGACACCTCTTCGTGTAATGATGTAGCTTTTTTTGCCATTTTACTGAGGGCTTGCTGAAGGTTCGAGTATTTTTATTCTATACTGGAGAATTTTTTTTATATCACTTTATTTCCTACTTTCAAATACATTCACTTAAGACAACTCAGATGCCTGTTTGGCAGAAATGCTAAACATACCAGGCTCAGCTGGAGCTGCAAATTGATGACCCTTTTTGACAGTTCTTTACATCTTCAGTGTGTGATTTTCTGATGCACAGGCGATTGCACCGCAAAAAGCATTACATTATTGGCATTAATTTCCATTAGGGTGTGCTGGAATGCAGAATTCCTGCTCTGAAGAATACATTAAAAGAAATTGGATAAGTCCACCCAGATAAAAATTTCAGGAATGAGTATTCTGAAATGTCTTAAGTATGAATATGTGTACCTCTTTCTGACTTTTCAACTTCCAAACCCTTAAACTGATGTGGCAGCAACCTGATTATTTGAAAGCTGCTTGTCCTAGTCCCTGTGCTGTTGAAGATGACCTGAGCTCTGAGAAATCCAGAGGAATGGTTACCTATAGTTAGGAAATCTGAGATAGATATAATTTTATAGGCAAAGTAAGTTGTGGATGAAATCTGAAATTTTCCATTGACGAAGTTGAATTATAAAATTACTGACCAACTCTGATTTACTTATTTTCAACTTAACTAGAAAGACCTTGGATTTTATAGCTAATTGAAAATTGGATGTTTCTCTTTCACAGAAAACTGCTGAAGTATCAGAGAAGGTTCCATGTTTCAATAGCTACCAAGACATGCTCACCAGTCATAATTCTGTTAAAGTTTACAGACCAGGTTTATGGGATAAATCTGTAACAGTCAACAGACAGTAAGAGAGAACCTTTTCCCTGGCATATTCTGCTGTGACAAGGAATCCCTATTTTAGTGTTGTATCTTCCTTGAACAGACATTATGGGTCTTCGTTCTAAATAATTGGAACAAAGATGACACTTCAAATTAATTTGCCTGTATTTGAAATTTGTTTCCATCTCTTAATGAAATGCATGTATTTTGTGCCTTTAAAAAATATTATATATATGGCCCATTATATATGTTATATTATATACTACACTGGAAAGTGTTGTGTCCTTCCTTGATGTTTTTGTCCTGAAAACTCCTCAGAACTGCCTCTGTCTTGATTTATTGACTGGAATAGTACAGGTACCTCTAGAAGGAAAACTGCAATCATTGAATGATAGACAGTATTTAGAGTGGTGCATATGTATGTAAAAGGAGTGAATTATAATCTTCAAAATAAGTTTATTTCTACTGCATATGATTGGTGTAAATTTTGTTCTTAACTTAAAATGTGGTAAATAGAAAATCTGGCTTATTTCGACCTTTTGATTTTGAAGTTCCTTTCTAAGCAGATTAATTTAATACTGCTTGTTTCTCTAAAATATTAAAAAATATTTGTCAAAGACATGTCAAAATGAAGAATGGTAATAACATACAAATGTAAATAGTTTAGTGATAATTGTGAGAAAGCTTTGCCTTTGAGAGAAATATTTATTCTATTTTCTTTCTTTTCTTTAGTTAGCCATTTTCTACTTTGTGTGAGCTGCACAACAAAATGGGATTCCCTCTCCATTTGGTTGATAGAAAATCCCTACTGTTCCAGAATCATTTAAATATGTCATGTTTAGAAGTAACTAAGTGTGAAAATGTTAAAACATTTTGTTTCCATAGATTTATAAACCTATATGGGTAATTGTATTCCTGGCTTTGTAATTATAAAAAAGCTTGATGCATACCTAGAGACTTGGTAAGAAATACAAAATTGGTAATATGTTTCCATGAAAGAGAAGTTACATTTCCAAGAATTCCAAATGGACAACTCATGAACACTTGGGGCCTAGGCCTTATGATCCTTAATGTTAGTTTAATATACCAAATCTTTCCCTTTTCCCTCACCACTGATGTACTGAATGTGGTTCATATACTGTGTGAAAGTGAGCATTATCTAGAAGACAAATGGCTTGCTTTTATAGCAGACAGGGACAAGACAGTTTAAAAATGATTGTACAAAAACTGCAAGTCTAGTTTTAGAGCTAGATGCAAGGTAAACACAGGATATGAGCATCCCAAAAGATTATGAGGGATTTGTGAGAGTTTATAGCTTAATCCAAACTTTGAGTTGCTTCTGTCATTGTTAGATCACAAACCAAAGTTGGCATTTAAACATGTAGATCCTTTTAGAAGACAAAATTGTGATAGATGTAATATAACTTGGCCAATACTTGTATAATATAAAAAGAAAAAATAAGTATGGTATTAGAATGCTTAAATAAAATCTTACTTTCATTTAATCCATTAACAAGAACAAACACATCCTCAGATTTTAATATCAATTCCTGAAAAATATAGGTGGCTCAGGTGGACATGAACCATATGGAGCCAGCTGTTATCTATTTTTCTGTCTTACAATCAGCTTTGACCAGATAAATTCTGGATACAAGAGAGATTCAGCCTTGTCTTAGTATGAGGTCATATTTAGCCTTCTAGTGCTGTGCTCATCTTCTCTGTAAGACAAAGAACTGCATCCAAAATGCTGTGTTTGTAATATAAAGGTATCCTTATGTTCCAGTAGAAGTTCAACACAAAATGTAGAGTGGAGAATTAGCTAATGAAAGTATAATTTCCTGTAAGTTTTGCATAAGACCTTTTAGTGTAAAAGTACAGAATATTTTCATCATCAGTTCAATGTTAAAATTGTCTTGGTTTAAGAGTGAAGGACTCCGAAGCTGCAGAATTCTTGAATTGTGTTACTATTTGGGGAAACATAGTTATTAGCAGAATTTGGTTGTTAAGAATTTTTCAATGTTTATATCTCAAACGCAATCTCAAATGCATTTTTAGGTTGAATGATCAAGGGAATAGGTTGAAACTTTATGCTTCAATTTGTACACCAGCTTTGACAGAGGAAGATTTCAGAGGGAAGAATCTCAGGAGGTAGAATTCATAGTGGTTTTAGAGATTAACAGCGTTCTTTTCGTTCCCGGTAATGAAAAACAGTATTGCAGCTTTACATATGGCGCTGAATTGAAATAAACTCAAAAAATACTGTGGAAAGCTCTATAATGGCAATGTAAAGTGACAACAGATGTGATTTCTTGCACTAAAATGCATTCTTATCATTTGACAATCATTATCATTATGATGATACTCCTGGCATGGAACTGAGATTTTTCTGCATTATACAAGCTACATTAAATCTGTCTCTTTAGCTGGCAACCATGCCTTGCTGCAGTTGGCAGAGTACCACATGTATGGGAAAAATTCCAGCTTTCTATAAGAGCATGATTGCAAAAATCTACATATGATGCTTCACTTCTGAAAATTAGTTGATGATTTTCACAAAAGGGCTGCTGCATAATGTAATTCTGCATCTCAGCAAGAGGTACTTCATGGCCCAGCTATGGCTCTCTTTGCTCAGTAATCTGCTTTTATTCAGTCAAGATCAGTTATGATCTTGTAATATTTAAATACACTCCAGTTCCTGGCTGTACTGGGGCTTTGTGGGTCAATCTGAAAATCCTGTAGATTTACAAGACTGCAGTTCAGAGACATAAGAAAAGGTCAAGATCTAGCAATCAATTTTTTTCCTTCAGGTACAGTGGGTGTTTTACTACAGATTTTTCTGAAATGAACAGCATGAAAAAGGTTTGGGGTTTTTGAATGAAGAAGATAAGATATGTAGTAGGTTTTGGGGAATTATTAAGATAATGATGTTGAAGTTGTGCCTATAGAGCATAGACCATAGAACTTCAGCCTGTTTCTCAATCCAGTCAATAATCAAATAAAATTAGCCTTGTTCTGGTCTCACTTAAACCAGCATAATTGGCCACTATTGAATTACAGCACAATAAATGAGACCTCAAAACAGATTTACTTTATTGTGACAAAAGAGCACAGTATTTCGTAGATGCAGTGGAATTTGGCTAAGGTTTATTGGTAATTCCTTTTTATGAACACTGGGCTATGTCAAACATGTTATAGTTTTCAGACTTCTTACTGGATATGATTCTTATTTTCTTAATTGCTGAGTGAACAAATCATGTGATAGAGCAAGAATGATTCCCTGATTTGCCTTTTTTCCTTCCTCCTTTTTTCTTTCCCTTTCTCCCAAGGGAAAGAAACATGTTTACCTCTCTTTGTCTATCACTTGGCTGCAGCTATAGTAGTAACACAGAAACAGATTGCACTGAATTTGCTATTTATTGCTCTGATTTTGGATTTTTGCCACTCTCACTAATGAGCCATGTTTTTGCAGATAGACAAATTAAGGATGGACTCCTCAGCTCACATGCATTCAATTGTATCCCAATTGGTAATTAAATTTATTTTTAACAATAAAATCAACAGATTGTAATTTGTATTATGATTATCACAAATAGATCTCACCATGTTTAATGCAGCTGTGAAGCTTTGACAGTGCAGATGAGGGGTGTTAGACCTTGAAAGAACCAAACAGTTGCACAGCATCATCTAAAATTTTATATTGGCAGCTTTTCTGTAGTGATTTGGGGAATGCAAACGGGTGAAAAGGGAGGGGACAATTTTCTCTAATATCTTCCCCATTCAAACCAAATAATTACATTGCATTTCTTTCTAGTGCAGCATTTAGTTAGCATGGCAAGCACGAGATTGGACAGTATTTGGTATAATAGTAGAAGTGTCTACCACATTAAGGGATGACGTCTTAAATGTACATGCATTTTTATGGGTAGCTGAAGGCTTCTCAGTATACACTCATCACTTCTAAAAGTGTTTAATGAAAGTTAGAAGTTTTGTTTTTTCTCTGTTGAGTTGCCTCAGAGGAAAGTGTCAGAAGCACAAAAGCCTTTGTTGCTTCACTTCATGATTAAATACAGCCTTCCCTATTGAAAGAACTCTTTTCTTTTGCATTATGATCCTGTTACAAAATGTCTATTCCCATCACAAATATTTCAGTTTCCCCATTCTTCCCTTCATAATTAACTCTGAAAGCCTAACATTGTGAGTCTAGAAGCTGCCATTTCTTCACCTGTGAAGATTTAAGCTCAGCAGTTACATATGTAAAAGAGATGTTTTACACTGTAAACTATCACATCACCAAAAGTAGACTACTAATAAGCAAATGTAGGCTGCTATTTTTAATTTAAATTTCATTATCCACAAGGCATCAAGGCCTACATAGGTAATTGCCACTACTCAGAGTTGCCTTATCTTTGTAAATGGATTATGAAACAGAAAATGAGGAAAGGTGTTATATGGGAAACAATATATTACCAATTTTGGTGAAGTGATTATACAATCATAACACTTCTATTCAGACCTTTGTACTTCAATGGAAGGTAGGGTTTTTTTCTGTTCACATTAACACTTTCCTAAAAGATTAAGTAATCTTAAAAAGGTCACATTTATACTGTGGGAAAAATTAACACCAGAAGTTATCCAACTTATCTGTGGCAGCTTCAGATCCCAGCTTTGAATTCAGTGATGTGCTTTCTTTAGTAGTCAAGATATTTTCCTTTCAATTACTTCCCTGGTCTTTTTTGGAAAGAAGAGTTACCTTTAATCCAGATTGTCTGTAAGAATCCATGTAATTTCAAGGATCTGCCTTATTTGTACAGTTAAATGGAATATGGATGTGGCATGGAGTAGGAATGAACTCTCAGAGCTGGGGTGTAAGTATAAATTCACAGTCATAACTGCTGTAGTGAGAAGTGAAATCCCTAAATTGCATCAAAAAGATTTTCCCTCAGTGAAGATGAAAAGCACAAGGAAATGTTATGCCAGTACTGTTCACGGCAAAGCCAGTGCTGAAGCACTGTTCACAAAACCACAAGATTGCTTCCCTCCCCCAGGCAATCGGAACAATAGAAAACACAGAATCAAAGATGCACTGTTTTATATTTGCTTGGCACCATGCTAACTTAATCAAGAATGAACTTGCTCAAGGATTTTTTCCATAGAAATAGGACAACAAGCCATTCTGGTACCACTCCCAGAGTATGACTCACAAAGAGAAAGCAGCAGAGAAAGGCAGTGGTTTTTTTCCTTTCACAAAACCCACAAAACCCTGCAAGGTTATGCACTTGTTTTTGCTTTTAATTGTGTTACTTTGATCCTTTTCCTATTGATGTTTGAAAAATTAGTCTTAAAGGTAAATGATGTCAGTGTTGATGGAGCAGGTTGTCATCCCCCTCCATTTTTGCTGGAAGATGGGTGCCACATTCTGTGTTTAGTCACTTTATTGCAATGTGAAATCCTGACACGATTGCAGGTTCTTGTGGCTCCTTATCAAATGAGTTTGTCCTAGCAAAACAGACCAAATGATACCAATACATTTTCTCTCATCATTCATTAGTGTTAAGAAGGATTGTGATGAGTAAGGCTACTCTTGATAGTTTCAGTGCTTCTCACTCAAGCTTGACTCAAAGCTAGATTTTCGCTTCATTTTTTTTTTTAAGATCAGCTTCTAAAAAATATACTTAAAAACTCTGAGGAGGATTTTTTGTTTACTTGTTACAGATGATTAGGTTGCAAATCAATGAACTTACATTTAGTTGCAGTTACTTGGTAGAATTAGGTCATTGTTCCCCATTCTTGTTACTGTCACGTTTCCTGTCTGCTGAAATTCATTATCACAAAATCACAGAGCAGGTGAGATTGGAAGGGACCACACTGGGTCATCTGGTCCAATCTCTAGGGGCCCTCCTCAAGCAGGGCCCCTAGAGCACATGGCACTGGATTTCATCCAGATGATTCTCGAGTATCTCCACTGAGAGAGACTCCACAACTTCTGGATGATTCAGTGCTACAACACTGGAACAGATTGGTCAACTACACAGTAAAGAAATTCTTCCTCATGTTCAGGTGGAACTTCTGTGCATTAGTTCCTTTCCATTGCCCCAAAAAATGCTAAATTCTGCATACTTCTTATGAGATGGTAAATGGTTTCAAGGTTGGAATGTTCATGAATCTTTTACTTATATGTTATGCAATCAATTAATCTGGAAGTCAGTAAGGCAGATGGTTATTGATTAGTTCAGGTGATTTATTCTAATGGGACCTGCCTGAGTCCACTATGTGTGGGAGTGCTCTCTTGTTAGAGATGATGATATGCAGGGAGGGCAAGTTCTGAAACCTCTCCTTGTGCTCTTTGCTCCAGTCTCCAAACAAAAGATTCTGGATAGTGTCCAGACTTGGAAAGTAAGTCTATAGGGTTACAAAAATGGTATTTTAGTCTGATATTTCCTGATCTGCTTAAGAAGACAGTCTTTGCAATAAGGAGGTTTTGTAGTGGTTCTGTGTGGGTGCACCACAACCTTCCACCCTCTGCATACTCACGTAGACTTACATCTCATTACTGTCTAGCAATTAATTGTATGTGTCTGTGAACAATGATGGCTTCAAGCACTAAGCTGTCAATATGACGTTCCCAGATGAACATCTGAGTAGGCGTAAATGTCATGATAAGCATGCTGCCTTCATGGATCACAGAAAGTTATTACCTCTTTTTTGCTGATTCTTATGTAACTACACTTTTGGCTTATAAAGTAGAATAAAGAGTTTTTATTTTTCATAGTCAGCTATTTAAATATATCTATTTATGTATATATACATAATCTGTGAAAATTCCTCTTACTGGTAGTGATATTTTTTCCTTCCAAATACTTGTCAAATCTGATACCCTTTCCCATATTCTTACTTAGATGAGTTTGAATGCTTTTAAGAATTTTGGTATGCAGGGTTTATATACACTAATATTAATTCAAGTCACCAACACCTATTTGCTCTCAGAAGCCACAGAGTAATTGAATACTTCTTTTTACTTAAAAAAAAAATATATCTTTAGAGGTAGCATCACTGTATATCCCTGCTAAAAATGTATTGGAGGAGCTGGGACTCATCCATGCTTTTGGAAAACTATAATAACTTTAAAACAGTATTTATATTTATTTTGATTTTTTCCTGTGAGTTTTCCAAATTGAAATAGTGTTAGAACTATAATAAAAAGCAGGAAAATAATATAAAATTGTGGCATGAAATTGATACTTTAGGCAAAACTGATGATGACCTTCAAAAGTAGAATGATGCAATCTCTGCGGTTAAGATATAGATATTGTTAATGTAGACAGGCACAGAAAGATATTTTGTAGCAAAAAACACCCCCAAAACCCAAACCAAAACCAGCATGATCAGTAAGCTCCTGTAAAAGCACACGTTATTATTATTTATAGCACAGGGTGTAAAAAGATTTAGAGTTTCTTGGGCCCAATCTTCTGGGCTGTTTAGGTTCCAGGCTGCTGGTGTAGCCGATAGGCTGCTCTGTTAGTGGTGCTTCTCCCCGTGAGTCAAAGTCTGACACGTGTGGTGAAATGCAGAATACTGATAATCAGAAAAGAAAAGCAAACCCAGAACTTTAATGCAAGATGTTTGAGGAATTAATATATGAATGTACGGGCTGCCAGTACTCATTTTATTTAGCATTTACTGCTACTCCAGGCAGACATTTTTAAAATAAGTTATTGTAGTTTTTTGGGGTTTTTTTCTGTCAGGGTCAGGAGCAGATGCTTGAAATTTCTAATCTCTTGTAAGACTGGTGCATGAAAAAGTCAAGCAATGCTGCCTGCTACTTTTAACCCTTTCAGAGAGCTTCTCTTCTGTTGCAGAACATGAATGTGAAAATGTTCGAACCAAATGTTCCCTGGGCATCTCTGTGTTCATGTGATCCTCAGTGCTCAAAGGCTTCCAGAAAAAACATGGATATGAAAGCATTTCTTCTATCTTATTCCTTTTTAAAGATAGCACTGATTTTATTTGTCTCTTAATGCAATTGAATTAAATAGGAAGTACTCCTTTGCTTCCATTGAACTGTTCTAAATCAAAGTTTCTTAACCTTCTTCTCTTGGTCTACCGCGGTGAAGAGCATGGTTGTGTGCAAGACATAAGAAACTATGTTTGGGAGTGACTGATAGTTGTTGGTGAAATCTCAGACAAAATAGAGAAATGAAGGTTGAACTTGTAGGAAGTAATCAGGTTGTTTAGGTGCCTAGACCTGAACTTTTGAGGCACTGTAATGAGGCTCGAAATGAGACTTTTGATAGTCTTGCCTTAATATGTGATGCTAATAAATACCACCATTACAAGATTTTGCTTGGATAATGAACATAACACTAATTATTTCACTGTAGTATCCATTTGTCACAAGAAACAAATGCAGCCTCTTGTCTTTTTAGCCGTTGTGTGTCTTCTTATTGAGTCCATTTACATGTATCTGGGTTTCTGCAGATTTTTCATCATAACTCATAGCTTTAAACTTCTCACAGTTCTTGTTCAGCAGGTTTTTTTCTAGTGTTTTATTTCAAGTTTTCTCCCCACACCACTGTGGAAAGTTTGACAGTCTGGCAGTTTAAGAAGAGTCTCATCTTTCTGTGTGTCTGTTTTAACCCTTGGTCTGGAAAAAAGTGCTGCAGCTTTTTGGGCACGTGCCAAAATAAAAAAAGGAAAAGTGCCAAGTTCTTAGTTTTAAAATAAGACCAGCAAAATTGTATGAAATGATTCATCACTTCCTGGCAAGTGTAATTATCACTGCAGTCACCACTCTCTATCTACTTGCACCCTTGAAAGATGTGCTAAATGTTACTTTAAGTTCTGGAAGTTATTCTTTCAACTGAATCAACTAAAAAAAAAATAAAATAGAGCATGACAGGTGTGTGCTTTAAACAGGAAATGATTCTGATTTCTGGGACTCTCAGAACTGCCTTCATTTAGATGGCCTGCAAGAAATGTGTCCCATTGCTGGATGGAATATGCTGAGTTTACACTGGTATCTATACAAAGGAAAGTATTTCAACTGATTTAGCTGTTGTTTGTCATTGTTGGAAGTTGACTGCTCAAATTTGAAACCAGTTCCACCTCTTATCTGAGCATTTATTCATTGTCTAGACTGGGACACTGGAGATACATTAATTGTGTTTAGTACTTAGTTCATGAACTTTTTTACATGGTTTAAGCAAATCACTTGTAACTTCACTCCTAGAGACACTCCCAGGCCATTACCTATAACCAACGAATCTTATTTTGATAAGGCATAGTTGTAATTTCTCTGTATTTTGAACCTCATAAAAATGACTCAAAGCATAATTGATTCTGCCTATAAGTAAACTGGGATGTGGGATGCATTCTCACCAGTCACTGCCTAAAGTCTAAAACAAAAATCAGACTTGGTAACATATCAGTGTACTCGTTTCTCACATAACATATGTTGTGAGATCTTTGGGGTAGCAATGAGCTTTTTTGTTCTGTTTGTATAGCAGCTACACAGATGGTCTTTATCTACCACTGGTGAATTTGGGTAGTATTACAGCAAACAAGTGTTTAAAATACATTGTTTAAAAGTTTTACCGTACATGAAAATTTTTTCCAAGTCGCTATGAATGATTGCTGTGTTAGTGAAAAGTCTTTACCTAACAAATAAATGCTCTTATTTAGTGTTTCAGCATTTATTTTTTGCATGTCACCTAAGCTCTGCTCATAACTAGGGGATTGGTGCAAAGAGCTGCCTTTGTTCTCCTGATTCTGTGGCATTCAACTCCAGCTGAGGGTCTCTCCTGTGACCTTGTGTTGTTGAATGTGAGAATCAAAGCCTTCCTAAGACATATCTCATCCTGGAATGCTACTAAAAATGGAGACATCCAAGGGTGCCTAACAAAAGAAATATTAAGAGCAGAAGAAAGGAGGAGGAAATTACTTCAGTGGTAGTAGTAAGGGAGGGAAAAGTCCTAAAAATCTCCAGAAGTGAGAATGTGGAATGGCCACAACTCATACTATCTAAATTCCTGCCATCACTTTGCCCAGCTGCTGATTAGTTATGTTAGGACAAAATAGAATTTCAAACTGGGTTTCAGCTTTAGAATGAGTGAATATATTGTCTCTCCAGAACTGTGTCAAAGTGTAGACGTTTCAATACTTTTACATCAGGAGGATAAATGGATGTTTTGTGTATTGTGGATGTTCTATTTAGAATCTTGGATTTACCTTTTAAAATTTCATGGTATCAAAAAACACTGGAGATGGAAGTAGATTTCATTTCTAGATTTACATTAGAGTAATTGGGTAGCTGGGAAGGGTGCCAAACACCTCCTGTGTTTCAACATATGCTTTAGAGTCTGGATTAGTTATCTTTGACTCCTTCAGGAAACCTTTATAAAGTTGACTTGGGAAATCCCAGTACTTTTTCTCCTTACTCTTCCCTCAGTCAGATTCCAGTGAAGAGTCCTTTAAGAAGCTGAAGCAGGATACTCTGCTTTAGTTTTGTGTTTGCAACTTTGGGGGAGTTATGCATTGGTGCATTCTTGCATTATAACGTTGCTTAACTTGAAAGATTGCATTGTGCTGCTGAGAAAGTGTGAGTAGGTTTCCGATTGGACTGAAGATAATTTTTAGTTAAAACTAATTTTATGTACATGCAACAAATTATATGTATCCCTATAGTTTAGTCAGTCAGACCAGTCAAGTGGCCTTTTTCAAGGTTCTTTAGTATTTCTCATTGTGATTTGAAGGTTTATTTGCATTCCTGACAGAGCAAGTCACTGATATTGTCAATAGGGTTTGTCAGCAAGCTGGCAGAACGTAAGTGTTCCTTTCTTGGCACAGATAACATTAAGAAGTTTATCAGGGAATATTATGCAGACTCAAAATCTGTCAAAAATATGAATGACAGTGTGATAGAAACCACCTGCACAGCTCACGATATTCTTGGATCAAAGTACCAGCAGGAAATCACTGCAGTATTCCAAACACTAAATATGAGTTTTTAACAAGGCAGAAATCTTGAGGAAAAAGTAGATATTTACTTTTTGTCTCTTTAAAGCAGTCCCTTAAACCTTGTACCGAAGGAAATGCTTGAATGTATGGCAAGTGCTAGTAAGAAATACTGCGTTCCATATCCACAAATTAACAAGATCTGTCTGAAACTAGGGTACCTGCTATATAACAGGGACAGAAAAAGATACTACTAGGTATGACTGCACAGGAAAGGGGTTTTAGAAGAAGCTGTTGCTACTGAGTCACTGAAATGAAAGTTTGCTTCATACAGGAAAAGAAACAAAGGTAGAAGGAAGACCTAGTTCTTGCAAAGACTTTTAGGCCATAAAGTGAAACAGCTTTTGAAGGGAAGAATTTTCACTAGGTCTCAGTGCTGAGCTTAGGCAGTCTGAGTTGCAAGTGACCTGTCCAAGATCAGTCCATGGACTTATGGAAAGCTCAGGGCTCTTAGATCCTAACCCAGTCTTACCTGTCAGTCCATGCTGTTTACATTTGTATAAAAAGGAAAAATAATCAGGTTATTTTTGCTATTAATCTGCTTTAAATGCCACTCACATCACATAACAAAGGACTCTCTGAAGTGATCAGCTTCCACCATCAATATGGTGAAAGTGTGCAAGGCTTTTTATAGTATGAGCAATAACAAGCTAAATTTCTGTAAGTTAAAATTGAAGCTGCCTTGTATGCATTCCAATGTCACTTCAATGTCACAACTTTATATTAATGTAAGAAAAACCACGAGGATGATTTACTCATGATGCATGTAAATTACCAAGGTGGCTCCATAGTTGGGGAAATACCCAATTTATATTTAAATTCTAGTTGTCAATGTCACTTTAGATAGAGTCCAAGGAGGGATCATTCCTTCAAATAGTTGCCAATAAAAGGATTTTTTCCTGGAAATTTGAAGGCATGATCTTGATATTAGTTGGTTGAAATTAGAGTGCAAGGGTGACCTGTTTGCTGTGTAGTGGCTTTGCCTTTCAAACATAGTTTTTACACAGCTGTAATCACTGTGAATGAATACAGTGACTTGCTTCGTCACCTCTTTTGTTCTCCCATTCTTTGAGAAACGTGTCCATATGTTTCTCAATTTTCCCCAGCTTTTATGGCTCAGAGCCACTTTCTAAGAATCATACACTGGCTATAAAATATATTTGGCAAGGAATTATCAAAGGTATTTTTGTCAGAATAGAAGGGTGTTTCCGTGGTTCTGAAGACCTCTGGCATGGGTCCATTTTTGTTCTTTAATTTGGAATAATATTAACTTATAGCAAGACCTGTTAATACTGTGCGAGACAAATTGGAATTCAAAATTGTCCTAAAATGCAAAATTGTCAGACCTTTACTGTATTAATGTGGTAGTAATCAGCTGTACAAACATACCATGGGGTTAAACTAGCTGCATTGCAATACCACGGGGAAGGATCTGAGAGGTAATCATGAACTAGAACAATAGTGAAGTGTCCTGCTGTTATGAAAACAAGTAAAATATCGTGCTGGGAGATACAATCTCTGCTAGCGCTTGTGGAAACTGACACAGCGATCTGGCTTGTGCACTTCATACATCTCCTTCCAAATGCTGGTTTTTTTCTTGGTTTGTATTATTTGTCTTGGTTGCAAAACACTGTTTATGTATCCCATTTTAAGCTCCACACATCCATCACAGTGCTGTTCTTGAAAGGTTTTGTGTCCTTTTTAGCATTTACTATGTCAACCTGAAATGCTAAGCGTCCTTTATTTGCAAATGAAAATTGTGAAGCGCAAATACAGTATTTTAGCCATATCATTCTGAGATATTTGTCCCAGAGCATCTTAGGACTTTGTTCAGTTTTATTTTTAAAATTTTCAATTTTAGATGGAATGCACAGATGTTAGTCACAGTGAATGCTACTGACATCAGTGGGACTGATGTTACAACTGCTTCCCTGCAGTATGAATGTAAGATGGTCTGTTTTTCAAAATCTCTAGGATAAGACTTGCTTAGTAGACTTCTCAAGTCCACTGGTCAAAACTTGGAAGAACACACACTGAAGGAACTCTATTGAAAACAAGGGAAACACTGATTTTATATGGACCACTTAGGTAAATGGAAACTAAAAAAAAAACCCAAAAAAACCCCACAGTCTTCTGAAGTCTTCTTCCACAGATGCACAGCAAAAAGGGGAGTTAAAACTGAATGAAAGCTACCTTGGACTTGTAACTTTTGAGTTACAAAATTGACACCTTTTGGAAGGACAGAAAAATACATCCAGTCTTCAGTTCAAATAATGTAAAATATTATACAGTAATTTTAAATCTACATCTTATTAAAATTATTTTTCAGCTGTTGCCAAGAAGTGATTAGACAGTGGAAAACCTTTTTCTTACTGAATATTGTGGTTTAACTAACCATTCAGGAATAACTCACAAAAAGTTTAATAATTCTACAAAAGATACCAGTGCACAGATTATATTAAAAATTATGTATTTTGTTGCTCTTAGTTCAATTTTAACATTTAGTATGAAAAATAGTAACTCATTATTTGGTCAAGGTAGACACAGATGATACATAAGGAGTTAACAATGTCCTGGTGAGTACCTTGTCTTTTTAGCAGACAATCAAACCAGCTCGTTCTCTGGGGCTGGGGCATAGCTGTATGCTAAATTCATGTAGAAAATAATTGTGTGGGTAATGAAGCCAACTACATTGTACCCACATTCAAAGATCTTGGAGAGTTTAACTAGCAAAATTAGTCTGCCTCAGTCACGAGTTCAGACAGATTATGGTATAAAATGAATGTGTATTCAGTTTTTGGTTTAGCTTGTAGCTCTAGAAAAGTTTTTAAATTAATTGTTCTGAAATGGGATTTTAAATTTATGAATAAAAAAGAGGTATTTCCATGAAGGAGGGGAAAGTGAAGAAAAAAAAAATCTAGGCAGACAGTAGGAAATCGTGAGTCATTCCTTGTTTATAAACTGTAATGTTTGGTGTGTTTCACATTCTCTAGTCAGGTTTTCTTGTTTTATATTTCTGACTAACTTTTGACCCTTGATAAAAAGTGTGAGTGCTGAACTACTTTTAAGCACCATTTTTATTTTTAAAATTTGTTGACTAAATAAGTGATATACTGCCAAATTCACTGTAGATTTACTGTCAAAATTTATCCTAAGGAGTCCTGAATATGGGCACACTAGGGAACCCTTCTTGAGGATTATTACCTGTTAATTTGAAATAGTTTCAGAGTTTTCTCATACTTTGACTACAATTAGCAGGAGAGCCTTGTTTTACATAATTTGGTCATCCTAAGAATTAAATTTATGGGGTGGGGAGAGAGAAAACTATTTGAGATATATAATTCTACATTTCTCTTTTGCTTGTTGCTTTTCCTCTCTGGAATTTCTGTTGCCAAATAACAGAGGGAGTTTTCTTCTAAGTCTCTGTAAAGTTTTGCTTGAAAAGATAAACTTCCTGCTAATCTTCTGTCATGAGTACACATATTCTTGGCATGTTTGGAAGAATGTCATCACAGTGAATAGACTTGGGAAGAAGTGTTTGCGGTGCTGGGGGATGGTGTGCTGGGATAAGGAGGAAAAGAAAGTAGGTGATATAGTAAAAGGAGAATAAAAAATTCTGCGTGTCATTTTACGTTAGGAAGATAGTACTGTGTATCGCAAAAGCCATAATAGGATTTAGATAGGAAGGAAAAAAAAATTGAGTCATTACTGTATGCATTAAATTTTGTGAATTTGCAATAGAAAGATAAGAATGATCAAGATGTTATTGTCTTAGATTAATAGATTTTTGTGTCATGTATGAGGCATTTTTTGTCTATGGTCATGTTAGATATCTGAGGATAGAGCTGAACTCAGAATTTAAATTATCACTATTTGTAGGACTTAAAAATATGAATGTCAGATTTCAAGATATCTATGGGGAAGCTGTTATTTAAAAACAATTTTTCACAATCAGGAAGCAAAGATCTGTTATTAGTGTTGGTATTTCAAAGAAACAGTTTTTTAAGATGACTTGTAATCAACAGTAGAGCCTTTACCATGTCATCTATTTTTTTGTACCTACCCAACAGCAATGTGAGCAAAGAACAATTAGCTGATAGAAAAGATACTGCAACAAGTCCCAGACACTGCTAATCCCCTAGGAAAGTGCATGGGTTTATACTTCTAAATAATTTCTGTGTCAAATTGGATGCCAGTAATCTAATGATGGAAACCAGAAAATCTCAATAGCTGTGTATGGGTCAGGGTATTTTAACCAATTTTAATGAAGTAAGTTTCAGAAGGCAATGGTGTATGTGATCTTGGAGACCTTGATGAAAGAGCAAAATATTTTCAAAACCTAAAATAAAAAAAATTAGGTTTTCAAACTCTGCCACCTACACAGATTTGAATGTGACTTGCAAAGAAAAAACTGTGTAGTGAAGATGATAGATTCTTGCCTTGCTAATGATAGATTCTTGCTTCTTTATTCCAGACATTCAGGTGAGAACTGCTGTATATAGAGAAAATTGATGCAGTCTATTATATACCTTCTTCTTCCTTTTAGAAGATCCTCTGGACCATTAGGTGCTCATATATTTTCCATGAGGAACTGCCGTTCAGCAGAAATTCTTTTGGTCATGATTTTGATGTTGTCCAGTCGCCATGCTGAGCATATATGGCACAGTCAGTCATGTTTTCCTTTCTGAACAATTTTGGATTTTTAATTTTTTTTTTCAGTTTTTAAGTATTGTAGCAGTTATCCTGGCATCTACTGTAAACATTACCTTTAAAGTGTTTAGCAATTATCTTTTGCTTGATTTTATGCAGCCCATCTGTAGTAGATTCTGGCAATTTTATTCCTCTCTTCCACCCTAAAGAGCAACAGTATGCTTAGTCAGTTGTTGCTCAATTATCAGTGTATAGTTGCCATTAAATGTATACATTTAGAAAACACATGGCACATCAATTACTGTGTTTTCTGATACAGACTGAAATTCCATCAACTGTGGCCAATAATAATATTGCACTGGCACAAAACCAAAGAATGCCATGTTTTGACTTGTGTATCTCAGTGCTAGTTTAGCATCATATATCCCAAAGGAATTTCTTTCTTTTTGTTTCCCCTCCCTTGCTTTTCTTCTTATTCCCCTCTTTCCCTTAAATGAAGATGCAAAGCATGAAATCCTAATAGGTAGAATCCAATAAAATACAGCTGTCATACTGGTTGCATTCTTCAGAAGGGTTCTATTAATTAGGAAAATTAATGTTCCCATAAGGCTTCTTTTTTTTTTTTTTTTTTTAATTTCTGCTTATTTGCTTGAGTTTTACTAGGACTTTTATGATGTATTAAAATATAAAAGCACAAATAAAGCACTGGGAAGCTTCTTAGGCCAAGTTCCTGTGTTCCAGTCTGAGCAGGAAAGTCTTAGCAGGGAAATTAATCTCCTGCATGACGGCGTTGACGTAAGTCTCTGCTCAGTTTGTGTGCACATGTAAACAGGGAAAGTAAGAGAGAATAAAACTATTTTATTTTAGAATTTCATTTACAATTTATTTTACTTAGGGGAAAGGTAGAAAGGGAAAGCAGAATGTAAAGACCTGCACAACTCTTTTCACAGAGCTTTAGCACACATACTGCAGTAGATCCTGTGACATTTGCAAACTCTATCTGCATTCTGAATGAGTCACAATTCTCCTCAGTTCTGTTTGGTTTCTCAAGCTTGGAGAAGTCATTAGGTGAAATTTTAGAGTGGGTTTTGCTGACGTCAGCATGAAGAAACCAATTGAGACTGTCCTACTCTGCTCAGAGTGCAGTAAGCTGAATGCAAACCTGGTATAACAGTTGGGTGAAAAACCACTCAGCCTGATCCTTGACAGGATGAATTGTGCCAAGGAATACAAAAAGTGTGGGTAACCATAATTCAGCTCTTAAACCATTACACAAACACAGTTCTAGTAGGTAATGCTGTATATCAAACATGACATGCTTGTGATAAAATTACCTTTTGCATGGCAGGCAATCACAGCATCTCCTTTAGCATTTAACCTGTTTCTAGGGGCATCAGACACCTGGACAACTTTATTAGCTTGCTATAGGCAGATTTGGAGACCCTGCATGGAGATTGGAAGCTGGTAAAGGGCGTGCTGAGAGGCTTATCCCTCTCATTATAACAGAATGGAAGGCTCTAGAAGCTATTCTGTCTTGTCAAGAGCCTCGAAAGACCCCCTTGCTGAAGTGATAGTGATGGTATAGATAGATTTCACACAATCCCCTCTGGTTTCTTTTGCACCAAGTTTGAATCCTTAGTGTATACACAGCCTTTATTGAGTGAATTTATTCTAGCAAGGATAGAGATACTTGAATAAAAATCTGGTAGAACAAGATAAATTGACTTGCTACTACAAAAAGTTTTCTCTTCAAGCCTAGTCATTTAATTACATGACAAGTTTCTTAAACAGTAAACTGGTGCAAGGAATCTTATGAAAAGAATGCTATCTTACTTTTTCATAAGTTCTGCTTTAGATTTTTGTTTCAAACCTATAAGAAGAGAAGCATGTAGAAATATGCTGTCTTTATTTTGAACTGCTTCATTAGTACAAGAAAAGGAATGCATAAAACTCACCTCTCCACTTGTTCTCTTGTTGCTTGCTTGGGAAAGCCCCTAACCCCACACTTATGGAAGCAAAACAGAAATGGTGTTTAATGCATTAAAGCTTTAGTTGTCACTCTTTGTTGCCAGAATTAGGGGCCAAAGTTCAATATTTGGATTAAATGGCAAACCGGTGAAAGATTGAAAAGCCCAAGTTCTACAGCTGACAGAGAAATGGTTTAATGCACACTAAAATTTGAAGCAAACTAGCAGGTTCAGTTAGAAGCTGGTAATAGCAGTTGTTTACCAAAGAATTTTAGAACTATGAGATTGGATTATGTATTTAGAGATTATTTAATCTATATTTTCATCCCCAGCAAGGCTAATAACTTTGGACATGTGCTTATATCTCCTTTTAACAATCTATGCTTAGAAAGCTATTTGCGTTTCCAAGACTAGATTCCCTTAGCAAAATGTGTATTACTTCCCTTTAGAAACTATTTTTTTCACCATTGAAACTTTTTTATCACAGTTTACAGCGCCATGAGCTATTTTGTTATTTCTTGACCACAGGGGTAAGGAAAATAATCTGTTTCTATAAATTACACAGCTATATTTATGTTCTGGAATATTTTAATTAGGTTTTCCTTTTCCTTAGGCTACATTGTGTGACCTTCTGTCTTTACTCTTGAGATGTTTTCTAAATTTCTGTTTTGTCAAGGTTTGGTCTCGTATGTATCTGCTGAATCTTGTTTTCTCAAAGCAAGAAACAATGCTTCAGGTGAGCCTTAGGAACACAGAGAGTGGGAGGTTACTCTCCTGGACAATCCTCCTTCTTAAACCTCCTAGAATCATGCTTGTTTTTGCCTGAGACTATGATTGTTTAGTGTGTGATTCACTGCTGCTTCCCATGCATTTTCTGAAGAAATGGCCCCTTGTCCTGCAGATTATTCCCATGTGTATGTGGAACTTGGTATTTTTTTATATCCCCTTTTTTTTTTTTTTTTTTTTTTTTTCCTCTGAAAATTTCTGCCTCTTGCCAAGGACATTCAGAAAAGATTGCTGGCTTAATGTCATTTTGGAATAAGAATATCTCCTTCCTCCATCCAAACAATTGAAGAAAATATTGAATAGTGCTGGCTTTGAAACAGCAGACTGCTTAGATAAATTATCTTTCTACTTTGACAGAATTACTACTCTACAGTACATTTTGCCAGTTATTTTATTTTTCTCACTGATAGCCCACCCTTTTTATAAATATAATTTCTTTTTCACGTATGTGGTTGATCACACCTTCATAATTTCTTTGTCTCCCCTTTCTGTTGATTCTCCCACCTCTGTGTCTTTCTACAGAAGAAGAAGAGGTCTTAACCCCAACCAGCAATGCTTACTTGTGTCTTCATAGCTGGAAGATATTTTAGCCAGAAAGTAGAAAGCATCAAGTGTCTGACACATACAGATTCCTGGTTCTTAATTTTACCATCTTAATTGCCCCCAGTTTTGATATCAAAGTAGGAGAAATAATTGCATTTCTAGACTTCTGGCAAAGAGCTATGGATCAATAAGAAATATGTGGCATTAAAACAAGCAGAACAGAATTTTTTTGGCTTCTACCTCATGTGTAGTCTTTTGCCCTGAGACAGAGTATTAAATATCAAGTTACTTAACTATTGCTATAGATAGTGAAGTTTGCAAAACTCAGGTTCTGTGAGTGGTAAAGAATTGCAAGGTTTTGGTCTAAAAAGTCTTTGTTCACATTAATATATGCACGGGACATGAAATACAGTAACTTGCATCATGTAGAGCAGTGGTCATTGGCCGTGATGAGCAAGCAATAACTGGAAAATAAATCGAGAAAAAATAATTTAGATGTTTTCTACTTGAGTTTCATGCAGCTTTGGAAAATTAAATAAGACATCTCCAGAGCATCATTTAAATAGGTTTTTACCAATCTAATTAATCCTAAGAAGATTAGCTTGAAGTAAGAAATATGGTGAAGCTTGTCTAAAGAGGACTTTTTAAAATTATGATAATACTTTCAAGGAAAAGCTCACTATAATTACCCTTCCTCATTATGATTCCAGTGTACTTCTTCAGCCCATTCTGTGTAACAGGTTCAGTATAGCCTATAGATAGGAGGACTATTATTCCAATATGCTCCAATTCTGCAATCTGCTGAGTGTGGTGAAATTTATGTGTTATTTTTCCAGTTGGACTCAGGCTTCAGGCCCGAGTCTAGTTAATCTACCACATCTTTCTGTAATGCCCTCTGTCAAAGGGCTTGTGTGACGCTTATTTAACATGTAGAAATGAATTCTGAATATTATAAAGAAGTCAGTGGGCAGTTGCTGCGTTGAATGAAAAAAAAGGTCAAAAAAGGCTCTTTGCAAGATGAAAACCAATGCAATTAAAATAAAGTTCTATTACCATTTCATATTAATAGTACTTTTTTCAAGCCATGTTCGAATGGAAGTACAATGAATAGCAATGCAGATTGGAGTTGGCCAAGAAAAATTTACTTTTAAGATATTTTCTTCTTTCAGGACCAATAAAACTGCTAGATAAAAAGTTTGGGAATTCAGTGAAAACTTATTTGGTATAGCTTTCAATGAGAATTTGGAGAATTTTTTTTCTTGTGACTTTCTGGATTTTTACCCTGAGATACAGAAAATCCCCCTAAATAACAGAAGTATAGCAATATATGCATGTAACTTGAAACAGAAAGCAAAGGGAGGTTTCTTTGTGGTTTTTAGCTTTATGTATTATCAGTGAGTGAGCAGACTTCAAAAAGCAGCAAATTATTTTGAAATGCTGAAACCTAGAGCAAGAAAACGATACGAAGGAAATAGTAAATCTTGGCAGACAAGAATGAATGAGATGGTGACTAGATGAAGGTCTTTAAAAATATGACAACACTCTAAATGCTGTGTATTGTTGAATAAAGATCTTCAGATCCTTCAAGATCTTGCAATCTGGCACAGGTAATTGTTTTCCAGGTGAAGATGTATGTCTCTCTACTTCTCAGAGGAATAGAAATAGTGGGGGTGGTGAAACTGAGCTACATAAAATAATTGGTGATGACAGTCTCATATTTTTTTGTTTAGAGAGTTGCTCCATGACTGTATCAAAAAAATAGTCTTATACAGTGTGGGGATCACTTTCAGGCTAACAAAACTTGACACCATCACTCTGTTGTAAAAGCAATATATTTTACCTCTAGGAAGAGACTTGTTTCAATAAAAATCCACTTATCTCCTAGGTTTTCCTTTGTGAAAATACATATTAATAGAATCCATGTTATCTCTCTTTTATATAGAGTTTTTAATGAAAATATTGCTAGTTAAATAATAATTTATGCATAAAGTAATGGGACCTTTCATGGTGATGTACAGCATAAGATGCATCTTACTTCGTTATCTTGCTTCAAACTTTGTTAATGCCAGTGTTATGTACTTAATTGTGTAAATCTGCCCCTCTTCTCCTCTCTCACCAACCACTAATGCGACTGCAGAAGAATCCCAACTATCCTGACCCCGCTTGCCCCACGTCAGGATCTCCCCCTCGTACGCACTGAGTGCTTTGCAGGAATCAAGCCGCAAGGGAGCTCCAGTGCTGGGATGTAGGGAAGAACCTGTGGCAGGACCTTCCCTCCCTCGGCAGGAAGGGGGCACGCGGTTCCAGGGTGTGCAGCTGTGTGTGTGCTGCTGCCTTGCTGCTCCTCTGGCTGGGTTCCATGTTTCCCATCAAGACCTGTGCTGGCACAGGTTTGTTATGAGCCTTCTGATGTGTGTGGGAAATTGTGTCTCACCTGAAGCCCTCATGACTTCAGCTCACTGAGAGCCACGGTCAGCCGCTTCTGCTTTATGGCTTTGTTTACAGCCCGTGTTTGCTGCGGTTGAATTCTTCCTGATTTATGTCAGTGTGATGTCAGAGCAAGACTTTTCGGTTTGGATCTATGTTGAAATCTTATCTTGCAAACAGTAACAGTTTGCTACTGGCGCTCTCTGAACTTGGTCATTTTTGTTTTCCTCACTGATGGAGCTTTGGTTTGTTTCATGTAGTTGTGGTCCTACCAGCTGCAAACACCATATTCTGCTTCAGCCAATTAGGCCATTAGGTTATGTATGCTAAAAATTATGAGCAGTGCTTTAATTTGCATAGTTATATCCACACATTATCCAGAGTGAATAAAAGCCAGATTGTAAAATAATTACAAATCTCTTGAAGTAGAGCCAGCCTTACAGACCAGATCCATCCGTCTTCATTAATTTGTATACAGTTTTTTTTTTTACCAGAACAAATTTGCTGAAGGTACTCACATGGGAATGCTGAAACAGCTGCACAACTTTTATTTTGAAGAAAAAAAAGTTGAGCCTCGGAACAGTGTGTTTTAGAGAGAGAGAGAGAGAGAGTGACTCTGCATTTAAGACTTTGACCAGTACGTGTAAGAAGTACTCTCATGGCTGGGATAATCTAACAGACTTTTACCTGGGTAGCACTTGGCAGAGCTCCCCTCTTTTCTTGCATAGTTGAAAGGGATCCAGTGCAATTCTGCCCTTCGATCAACTTGACTCCAGTTTTGCTCAGCCTGCCCGGTTTGGTAGCGCACGGCTGTGCCTGGCTTTTGTGGCCTCTATGGCCCTTTTCTGCTCCACTGTCAGAAAGAGGGAGGGAGGCTTCCCCCAGCACCAAAATACCATTCTGTGTGCTCTCTGCAGCACAGTAGCTAAGAACAAGTTTCCCGATTACTCCCTGGGTTTTTTGCAAGTTACTTGCCGGAAGAAGTCTTTTTCCCCACTTTAAATGGATGATTGTGTTACAATCAAGAAGAAGCATCTCCAAAGACCAATCTTTAGGTAAGTGATGCTATTATTACTTTGAAATGAAAATGTTACCAACTTTACTCTCTAGTCCTATTTGTTAACTTAAAGTTTGTATACAAGCACACAAAAAGTTGTCGAAGATAAAGGGTTTAATACTGTGTAGCCTAGTAACATATTAAGTGATTTCTGTCCTCAGAATATATTTTTTTCCACTTAAACTGAAACTATGTAAAAGTTATTTTTCTTCTCTCTGCATTCTCTAAAGTTTTGTGTGGGATTGTCTTTATTATGAAAGAGCGATAGAGTAGTTTTTGAAAACTTTTTTGCATGCGTTCTGCTTTCCTACAGCTCCGAAGCCCCTCAGTGTATTCTGGAATTATAAAACTTTAAAAGTGGAACATGGTTCTTGGCTGGTTTAGCTGGTTTTGTCTGATTGGCAGTTTTAATACTTGAACTGATGCACCTTTCAGAGTAAAGTAGCCTGCTTGCTGGGACGTGCAGACAAGTGCTTAAAGTCTAAATGATCTGTAAGACACTTCTGACAGTAAGAGTTCAAGTTTAAAGAGTAAGAAGTGGGAATTTTAGTGAGGTGATTCTTCAAAGCATCATTATAATATTAATTTGATCGCTGAAACATGTGGTTTTTTATTTTTTTAAAATTTAATTGTAGAATTCCTTTACAGATCAGGATTATATCTAGTTTCCTCGTGCTTTCTATCACAGGAGACTCCTTTCTTTCTTTTGTCAGGGCTCAGCTACAGGCCAAATGACCCTGAGTGGAAAATAATATTTCCTCAAACTGCTATAAATAAGGATGCAGTGGTTGGAAGATTAAATAAACTGCAATAGTTCACACTTCTGTTTATAGCTGAAAATCTTAACAAAACCCCAACTCTTACTGGGTGACTTCAGTAGGAGATTGTAACCACAGTGTTAATATGACAAATAAATATAAGATTATGGATTGTCCCAGAGCAAATACAGGATTGTTATTTCTTGGATCACCACAATTGATGTCATATATAATGGGAGTGCAGCAACAGTTGGCACTGCAGCTCTGGAGTAAGTTCAGACAGGTAGTCGTGCCAGGATTGTGTCCTACTAACCTTAGATCGGTTAAAAATCTTTCAGTACTAGTATAGTAGCAGGGCAGAAGGAGAATCTGGACACTAAAAGGTTACTGTGGAAGTGGAATGACTGAACTGTTAAACTTAAGTTTGCATCTGTGTGTATTTGCTATGCAATTGATATCGTATATTAAAGTAAACATTTTGCACTTCAGTAAAGAGGAGCTAAAAAGTTCTTTCACAGAAAGCTTTTGACTGACAGTTAAGAGACGTTTGATATTTTCATTATGTGATATCTTTTTATTTAAGTTAAATAAGTTTTAAGTTTAATTGAATGCATTTGTTTCAATATCAGTAACCATTTCCAAGGATCTGTGGTAATTATCCTATGAGCTGTAATTAAAAAAAATAAAATCAAAATGTACATTCTTCACAATTGTTTAGGGCCATTAGAATTGTGGGTGAATAAATGCATATAAAAACATTTTCTGATGTTTGGTAATGTGCTATAGAAATCTTCTGTAGTACTGGATAGTTTGCAACTGCTTTTTTAATGGAGGTTTCCTTAAATTGTCTTGTGGGAATGAACTTTAGTCAATGAAATACAAGAAGTTTCAACATTTCTTTCCAAAATCCACTCCTTCAAGCCAGTTCTTAATAGAGAACGGCAACTAAATATTGTTGGCATGCTTAGTCCAGGGTGAGAAAACCCCTAATATGGAAGCCCCCAAAGAGTCCATGGCTTTGCAGTGACTCTTCTGGCAAAAGATCTTCTCTGTAATACTACAGTAAATGCTTAAGAAATGTTTCCAAGGTCGAGACCAGCATAATATTTTAGGCAGCTCAAACAGAAAGACAACCTCCGTATGTCATAAAGATTGTATCGTGTACAGTAAATACAGATGCTATTCTATATTAAAGAGCTGTGTTTTTTTAAATGTGTGTTCATTTTCCTTATGACTTTGGAAAATATTTCTCTAGTGAAAAAGTGTTCTCATGCAAGATTTGTGAAGATTTAGCCTCAGTCCTTTGAATGCTGTGGGGGTTTTTTTGTCCATATAGGCAAAATGGGTTTACTGGGTACAAATCTTACATTAAGGTAACTGAATCAGCAGTCTATTCGATTTTTTTTCCTTGAAAAGAGGAGAAAAAAAAATTCCCAAGTTTGATATATATTTATATTTATCAATGTTTTGATGACAACCAACACTAATTATAGTTACTCTTAAAAAGTGTATCTTTCTTGGGAGTTGTTATGTTAGAACTCAGTAAGTACCTATAAGTATCTTCCTACTTAGCACAGCTGCATTTACAGTGGATCTGTGCTTTTACTTGTTGCTTTTCCAGAAATGTAAAAATTAAAGTATTTATTCTAAATAATCCTTTCAATATTACCAATACTCTACATAAGAGTGGGATCAGTATTGTGTCAAGATGGGAAACTCACTGAAAAGAAGATATTTTTGACTTCTTTACAAATTTTTTGCAAGTTCTGAATTCATGAAGAAATAAAAATAATGGGAATTAAGTGTAATGTTTGGTACTTGCTACCCAGCAGTGCTTGGAAATAACTAAATTAATTCAGAAATATAACTGTGTTAAAAAAGTGCCAAGCTTACAAATCACATTGAACTGATTACTAAAGTACTAAAGCACACCAATTAAGCTAAAAATTTTAATTGCATCAGAAAAGACTGCCAAATACTTAGAGATTCCTGCATTCATTAATATCAAAGGAAGAATCTGCTACATGCAAAGATATATTTCAACAGAAGATGTAGCTTGGATATTCATTGGATATTTTAATGCTAACAAGTAACTGAGGGCATTTCATATTTTTATTAAGAACAGCATCTTGAGCATATTTGCTGTGACTGGATATGTTGAAATTAATTCAAACAATAAACAAATCAGCTTTCTCAAAGAAAGCAATGGAAGCCTCACAGCTCCTACATTTAAAATTGGGCTGAATAAAGCCATATAAAATATGCTTTAGGGAACAAATTCTTCTCTGTCAACTGCATACATTAGATGATATAATAAGTGTTCTAGTGCTCAAATTTCTATGAACTCTGTTAAAATATGAATCTACGTGGTCATTAATCAAAACTTATACTGAAGCTAACGTTTTTGTGCACTCTATTTCAGTCTTTAGGGAATGGGTTGGGTTGCGTGACTTTGGACTTCCTGGTCTTATCTGTAAATGGAAGCAAAAGGATCAGATTGTCACAAGACAAGTTGTTCTTTGGGTGTCTTTGCTCTGGTAGGGTCCACAAAACCCTGCAAATAGTTCACTCTCTTTATGCCCTGGAGTCGATATAGTATGTACTGAACAGGCATATTTGTGTTTTGCACTGGTATAGCTGCTGTTGGCACCTTTCCAATTTGTGTCTGTAGAAAGGTACCGAATCAGAATAACAGATGAAGAAGAAGCTACTTAGAGTAAGCAAGTACCTGTGGGCAGCATAGAAAGTTGTAGACTTCAGCTGCTTAGAAGTCTATAAAAAAAAGTATATTTTCTCCCTTTATTTTTAGCAGCCTTCAAGTAGCTCCAAATCATTATCTTTATACTGTGTGTAGGGAATAAATGTGTATCGGGAACTTTGAGGGGTTTATATTGAATTGTGCACTGCAATTACGGTGCATATACCTTATATGTAATTATTGCTGGTGATAGCTTAATTGTAAATTAATGTAGCATATTAATTTAATGAATGACAGTTTATTCCTGTTGTGTAGGAGGAAAGTGGGCAGAGGAGAGAAAATGCAGTTGTCCTGTACTTCGTGCTCTAAGGAAAGGCTGAAATATAAAAACACGATGCCACAAGAAGACCCTGAAATCATAGTCTGTTTCTTGATTGTCCCTTGCCCTAATGACAAACTTTGCAGCTTTGCAAACATGCACATCGTTCATAGCCATGGCCATCCTACTAGTAATGGTGTATTTTCTGTCTATGTGCTCCCTTCTCTTTCTTCCTGTGTAGCTTTAATGGCTACCCTTGATGGGTAAATGCCCCAAAATATTACATAGTTGTGTTGATTTAAACTGTCAATATTTCTTTTTAAATGGCAGTGTCTTAGAAGAGGTGATTTATAAATTCCAATGAGATAGAGGTTGATATAGAAAAGTGATTCTATTTAAATCTGAGGCTGAATGAAATTTCTTTTTTGTTGAGGAAACATTTTTTGTGCTTTTCTCTCAAAAATGTTTAGTCAGACCTAAAAGCCATAAAAAACCTGTTATGCTGTGTTCTTCACTTCCTTGGGACAAGGCCCATGAGTGAAGAAGATACACTGTAAATGGATATGGTGAAAAGTACAGGAGAGTCGCAGTGATTAATATGATCAAGCTGGTGGGAAAAGGAGCTGTAGCGAAAGGTTAGAGCCAATCCTTTTTCACTGACCTTGTAGCCTTCAGTTTGGTGGGAGAGATTTATTTTCACTCCCACTTGCATTATCCTTTTCTGGAAAGCTGTAGGTTTAAATCACCTGTAAGAGTGCCCAGTTCTGCTTTCCCAGTGCACCACTTTCTGCACTACCACAGAGTATGTGGCACCTGTCTCAGGTGAGCACGCTTTCCATCCTTGGAAGAGAGCTCGTGATGAAAACTGCAGTTTGGCCAGGTGATAGCCAGGGTACTATATCCTGTCGTGCCTGTTTAAGTAAAAGGCAGGTTTTTAATTTGTCTCAGTTTGTCACTGTGCTGGTGAGAAGGGTGTGCAGGCTAAGCGCCTCCCCAGGGTCAGGGATGAAGACACAACTCCTGCCTCTGTGTCTGGGGTGGAAATTGGTGGAGGAGGGAGGGGGGGCTGAGTTAGTGAGGCACAGCAGTGAAGAGGAAAAATGAACTTCCTTTATATGGTTTTTAAAAAAACTGTTTCTCTCAAATCATGCTGAATATTTCCTATCATAATCCTGGACAGATCACAAGGCTCTTGTAAGCATTGGTTTAAAAACCAGACTTAGGATGACTCTCTGGGTTCCCAATTTCCCCATGGATGCATAAATGCATTCAAAGCAAAAGAAATCTTGATTCACCCATGGAGCAGAATCACATGTGCTGGAGTTGGTCACAGTACTGAGAGCCTCATTAAACAGTCTTTATTAGTCTGCTGGGAAATGATCTTCACTAAATAGGAGAATGAAAACCAGGTATGCCAGGAAGACGTGACATGTAAAAGTTTTTTTCTTTTCCTTTTCCTAGACTTAGTATTTCAGTGTATTCTCTGTTTATAATATTTTTCTTGCCCTTAAGGATTTACTAGATATGTCAGTAAAAATTGTTTTCCAAACCAGGAGAGAACAGTAAAGAACAACCCAAACCAATATTCTGTTTATTACTGGATTTTATGCACATGCTGACTTCTGAAATGCTTAATTTTCCATTAAAAATGCTTACAATTGCAAGCATTTATTTTAATTCTTCAAAAATTTTCCTTTTATGTACATTAAAAGGCAGAGAATAGAAAAAATGGCAGAAGCAGTCTACCCACCTAATAATGGTAGCTGTCTAATTCATTTTTAAATTAATGTGAAGGTGAAAACAAGATTTGGTTTGACATTAAAAAGAGTTTATATTTTAATTATTTCTAATTTTTTTATGTGGCTATGCTCCCCATGAGACAATAATGACAAATCATGAAGAAAATTAACACAAACAGATTAGAGACTGAGAAACAATTTATGAAAAGCTTTGAAACTGTTATCCCATTATAATTTTCTGAATTATCCACTCAAGAATGATTTAAAATTTGTTTTAAAAAATAGGAATTTAGATCAATTTTATAGACAACTGCATAGATTGCATTGATGCAAACCTGTGATCCTCTGAGTACAGCTACTAGTGTGCAAAAATGGCTTTATTAAGACCTTCTCTTAGAAGAAATTAGTTGGCCATTGCGACACTACATTTGAAATGGTATCACTTGATTTAATATTCTTTTTTGGCAATATGTTTTTATTCAGAGAATGGAAACCTGAAATTCAGCAGGAAAAAAGGGAAAATAGGAAAGACTTAATGAATAATACAGGATCACATGGAAATAAATACTTGACTAATACAACAAGTTCCGTTATGCTAGCCTTAAATTAAAATTTTAACTAGTGTACATCAACTTGTACTTACACTTTAATAAAATTTAATAGATTTCATTTATATATATTTATTACTCATTTGTATATTGTGATTTCAGCATGAAATTTGCCCGTCCAACGTAAAATTAACCAGAAAAGTATAGATTTTTTTTTCTGGTATCAAGCATCTTTCATTTTCAGCTTCTCTGTGTGTTTCTGCAAGGCATTATGTTTTGTTGTGGTGACTTAAAAATCTTTCTTAATTTTAACAAGATCTGTGCATGGAAATGTAGAAGAAGAATTATTTTCCATTGCTTCATCTTTAAACTTTGAGATTATGAGTATAATACTAAGAGACGTAAGTCAGGAATGTTGTATGATTGCAAAAAGAGCAAGAAAAGAAATTGAAAATCATGGAAATATGATTTATTTGTCAAATATTTATAAGAATTATATTCACAGTAAATTACTATTATAGATGCGTTCTGAGCACGGATATTTATAAATCATTGTACTGTTATGAAAAAGCAGGCCCTCAATTTATGAGCCTTGAAAATTATGCTTTGCTATAGTGAGAGTAAATCCAACATTTTCTATGACTATATTTTGTACTATGTTGTAATTTAGTAGGCTCAGTCCAGATGGAAACCCTTTTCTACTAAGGCCTCTACTGATAATAGATTCAAAAAAAGGCAAAAATATTAGAAATTTAATCAGAAGGTGAGAATAATCAGAGGGGGAGATGGCTGTGGATGGACATTCAGCAAAGCAAGGAGACAGCCAGGCACACAGCTGGTGCTGAAGGTGAAGGTCATTTCATGGTTACAAGGAAAGAGCAGCCAAGCCTTGCTGGCTTTAAAGGCTTGTGGTCACTCCATGCTGGTAGTGGGATGGGAAGAGATGTGGGACTTGGGAAAGGCTGAAGAAATTGCTGGTGATTATGAGTGGGAAAGGACACAGGAAAGGGGTCCAGTCAGAAGATGGGGCACGGCATAAGCAAGTGAAGTCTGAAAAGTCTCATTTCCTTACCTCCACACATCTTGCAATGGAGACATGATTTTGTCAGTGCTGGTGTGCCCACTGCCTTGGGAACCACTTGCACCCGTGCAGGGCGTGTGATGACTGCAGGGTAACTTCTGTGAGTGCCAAACCAGATTCTGAGCCTTGCTGTTTCCACTCCAAGGTCTCTTCCTGCTGCTTCAAATTTCTGTACATTATCTATATGTATTTTTTTTCCAAGTCAGAAATCTCTTTATAATTCATAACGTTTAGTGTGGCTGATGTATATTTTCTCTTCAATGTAAGGAGTTTTGTGAAACACCTTTCACAGAGATTTGTGTATCCCATCCTCACATGCTGTTTGTACTTGTGCTTCTGTTTTAACAGCAGTTGTTATCTGTCCTGTTGCTCTAGATGGACCTTTTAGACACTCCCAGAACTGCAGATGAAAAGTCAGAATTTTAAATATAGGATGTCAGCATCAGAGTTAAACTTGATGGTGGTTGTGGTGAATATGTAAATACGAAAACCAAAGCAAAATTCAGTGGCGGAGTAACACTGAGAAGCTCGGTAGGAGTTTTTGGAGTTGAGAAAGGGAGAATGGTGAGAAACTTTATAGAAATAATGTGAAGCTGAAAAAAAAGAGGTGAGGAAAAGAGAAAAATAAAACTAAAGGAAAATTAAAAGAAGAGAATGAGTAACAGAATATAATGAATAATGTGGAAATGTAAAGATAAGCAGGTGGGGAGCTGACAAAGAAATTAATGAGAATGTGGTAATTTTCAGTTTTACATTCTTACTCATTGCTTAATAAACTAAAACATTAATTGTAGTAATAATTTCATGTTTTCTGTAGGATAGACTACAGAGAGCGACACTGTTGACATAGATCGAATATTTCATGTTGCCCTGATGGTCTGTTTGGGACACTGCTGGTGTGCTGTTTTGTGCTATTCCCAAGCAAACTTTTCTAGAGTTAATGGTGAATTCAAGAGGCATTACAAGATCAGTTGCTGAGCTGTTTTTCTGTTGGCATGAGTGAGCTTTGTAATATTTTGTGTTGTCAAAAATGTCTGATTTTCAAGGTACTTAAAGGGATCTGAAAAATATATTCATTAAGTGGATTCTGGTGTGGTTGTGGGTTTTTTTCAGCTGGCAAAAATTAGGTAAAGCTATTTCCTGATCACCAGAAATGGATGGCTGGATGACATTCATCCAGTCCTTCATCTAGCATTTGAAACATTGCCCAACACAGAATTTAAGCCTGGATCTGAAATTAAGTGGCACTTAGGGACATGGTGTAGTGGGACTTGGCAGTGTTATGTTTACGATTAGAGTCAATGATCTTAAAGGTCTTCTCTAACCTAAATAATTATTTTATTCTATGATTCTGTTCTCGAGTAGTGCCATTCTGGTTGCTGGAGCTCCAAAGTTTTCAGCCCATGTTCAGACCTTAAAGAATGTTCCTCTTGCCATGTCATGGTGATTGTTAGGGAATTTATGTGTAATGTCTGTACTTTTTGAGAGAACTAGCTTGATTTCCTTTCAGCTTCAACTGAGAAACATTTTGTGCTGAGCTCATCTTTCTTAAATTATTAATCCCCTAACTTTATAAAAATTGCCTTTCACTACTAGAACGGGTCCTGCTAACATTTCATTTGTGTAGTAGATGTGTTTTCTTGTGGCTTTGCATAACACAGACCGGAACTTTTGTTTTATGTAAAACAGGTAAAATGCATTGGTGTAAAACTAATGTATTGCAATAACCTTTTCTATTGATAATGGACAATTACAAGGAATTTTTAAAATGTTGTTGTGAACCAAATTAATGTCTTCCTTAATGCTGGAGAAAGGATTTCAGTACTATAACATGCTTCATAAAAATTAAAATTAAATTACTATTTCACCTCGGTAACTGAGGTATCGTTTCCAAATAATTAGCAGTATTTTGGTGTTGTTTTGAGCAGGAACAAATTACTGAGTTCCCATAAAAATGCATATAGATTTTAAACTATTTTCAACAAGACTAATCTAGCCAGAATGATTGTCCCTTCAGGGCCTAAATTAAAAAATGTACTGTTGTGTTGCCAGGTCTCTCTTTTTACATTCCCTCCTCCTGGAATGTGAAAAACAGCTTTAATGATTCCATTACCTGGTGTAAAACCAGGCTATGTAAAGGTTTCCTTGGGAATCTTGAAGTCTACGTCTTGGCACAGGCTAAATCCTATTCTGCTTCTGCCTCCTGACTCAGCTTCTCTGCATTTCTCTCACTATCTGTGCACTACAGTGAGATAGGCTTAAAAACATGCCCAGTTTGAAGTGTTTGTTTCCTCAGTGTATGAAGGAGTAGTTACTCATCAACTTCTTAATAAGAAAGTTTTCTGTGTGTACTTCTCTGCTTTCAGTCATCTCTTTGCTTGAGGAAACGAGCCCAGTTTCCTTCAGTACTCTGCACTGGGGACAGGGCAGCCCTGGATGTAGGGGCAGACTGGGAAGTGAGAGGCTGGAGAGCAGCACGGTGGGGAGGGACCCGAGAGACTGGCCTGAAGCTATGTCAGGGGAGGTTTAGGTTGGGTATTAGAAAAAGGTTCTTCACCCAGAGAGTGGTTGGACAAACAAATTATTTAGGGCATAGATGTTAGGAAAGGGGTGTATGTGTTATTGTATACACAACTCTTTCTTAAATTACCTTGCTAAGACTTTCATTTTTGTGTTATCATCAATTCTTACTCATGTTGTCATTCTCAATCCACTTTCCACGTTTTCTGCATTGTTGCTGCCTCATCCATCGCCTCCATTGCCTCCATCTTCTTTCTAAACAGTTTTTCAATTGTCTATGTTAAATCTTATGCTGTGTGATGAAGACTGTTACTCCAAATGAAATATTTACCTAACTTCCTATATACTCACAGATTTATCCATTCTGGTGGCTTCCATGAGCTCTTACCACTGAGCTTTATTTCTGTATTTAAGAGAATATGCAATGGATCTGTGCTGGGTCTTATGATACCCAGCTTCTCCTTAGGCAGTGAACCATTGCTAATTATTTATTCAACCAGAGACATATCCTTACCTTAGGTGATTTCATCAAGTTGTATTTCCTTTCTTATTTTATGAGAGCGTCTCATTAGGACAGCAGGAAAGACTTTATTGAAGCCAATGCATTACATGAGCACTTCCTCCTTACACATTAGACCAGTTAGTCTAGTAAAGAAGAAAATAAAAGCATTTTAACATGATTTGCTTTGGGCAAATAAATTTTGGCTGTATTTTATTACGTATTTAACATGTATGCTCTTATAAATAGATTTATGAGGTATGAGGTTTTTTTCTTTCAGTGAATCACAGGTAGAGACAGCTTTCCCACATACTTCTTTACCTCCCCAAAGATATCTGCCTTTCCTCAGCCCTCCAATACACTCTCCCTATTAGTTTGTGAATCTCTAACTAGTGATGGAGCAACATTCAGCTAATTCCTTAACTATCTAATTGTGAATTTGGTCAGGCTTTGCCTATGCAAGTCCATGTTAATTTCATTCATTTTATGCCTCATATTTTCTGATTTAATTCCCATTCATACTGTGTTTCTTCTGCTACTTCCTTTTTCCTTCCTTTTCCCATAACTTTAAGCTCCAAGATGTCATCATTTTAAGCAGAATTTGTTTGCACTTTCCTACCATATTTTTATTATTGTGCGTAAAACTGAAATAATGACCCATAATTTGTCTCCCTCTGTAAATATCCCTACTTCTTGAAATAGATAGTTGTCTCCAACAACGTGCTCTGCCATGTTATTTTATTGAAAAAACCCTCAGAGCTCTGGTCTCATTATCTTTCCGTGCTTTTGGCATTTTCTGTGCTTCCTCATCTTGGCAATGCTTTGTAAATTTCCGTCATTATTTGGTCTCTGTGACAGTGACTCTATATATTTCCATTCTCTTTGCCTGACACCATTTGTCTGCCTATTTGTCTATCTCTTGTGGGCCTTTAGTAGAGACAGAGTGCTTGCTGTGCTGCTGATTGCTTCACAGCTTTGCGGATTGTGTCTGGCAGTGCCAGCAGCAGGCACCAAGGGTGAACAGCACCAAGTGAGAATGGATCACATGCCTCAGGCAGAAGAACATTTTGACCACTATCTTGCACTGGCTCCTCCGAGCAGAAGAATGAGATGTGAATTTTCTCACCAGCAAGAATCACTGCTCTTACTAGAAGATTTGGGATCTTGGATGGAGGACTTGCAGTGAAGGCAGAACACTGACATGAGGCAGTCTTATGTGGCTGCTGATATTACTGCAGTCTTTGCTAGTTATATAATTTCCTCAATCTGTGTTTTATATTCATCTTGATGAAGTCCATTGTTCCGGAAAATGTCACACTGAAACACATCCTCCTGCTGCCCTCCTGAACTGTGGAGGGGCTTCCTTGGCAGACATTTCCTGGACTGAATGGTAGCTCTGGCCAGCTTTCTTTGGCAGGAACACAGAGTCTGGTTATTAACATCGGGGTGGATGTCCACAGCGTCGGGATCATTTTACAGGCCAAGACTTACCAGATGTAAACTGAAGAGATAGTGGTGTTGGCATCATTTTGCTTTCCACCCACTGTGACTTGTTTCCTCTGTAGCATCTGAAAGTGCAATGGGAAAGCCTGCCTCTGTGACTATTACTAATAGGTGAATTTAGCAGGCCATTTCAGTTTCTCTCTTAGCTTCATTCAATTCCTATTGCATGCCAGGTTACTGTGATCTGAAGACCATAGTAATATCTAAACATATCTTATATCACACATGTATGTGCTAAATCTCACCTACCTGATGGAGAAAATAGATCGGGGCTGCTGTACTGGGTATAAGCTAAAAGGTAGAACCAATTCTCCGGTTAAAAGACTGGGAGGACTACATGGTGGTTACTGTGTCTTTGCTGTTAGGAATCATCTCCCAGAGGGAGCCCAGTAGCAGTAAGTTCTCCTCTATTATAGTGCAGTCAAATAAATTAGTTTAAATAGTTGCCAAAGGAGGTTGAAATTAATGTTTGACTTGGCCCTGGAAGAACTGCTCACATGGGCAATGAAGCCAGGAGTTACCACCACTCCTTCAAATATGGAATGTGACTCCAACTAAACTTAGCCTGAGCTAGCACACCAATTGCAAATTTGTATCTATTCTGCTGGTAAATAAGCTGTGATTAAATGTAGAAGTGAAAGCAAAATTAATTAACCATGCTGAAGACACTTTGGAGAAGTGTCTTATGAAATTAAGTGAAATAAAAACTAGTAGAGAAACAGCATAGATGACATACATTGCAAATTCTTCACCTTTAGATGTCTAAAAGCACACCTGCTGTTCTAACAAGGAGATTGGTTTAAAGCGAGAGGAGGTGTTCATACATGAAACTCTCCTTATTTTGTATAGTGAATGTTCACAGAATTTAGAGTGACTGGATTGATACCATCACTGTCCCAAGATGTTGTGTAGGTCCTGAACAGATCCATTAATATGGTATTTTGTAGGCTTCAGCACAGATGTCTGTAACCTCTCTATGAAGTGGCCTTCAGAGATTTCCAAATAAGCTCTTACAGAAACTTGCAAACTGGTTTGGTAAAGAGGTTTGATTTCTTTATAGTCATATTTTTTTCCTTCAAGGTGTTTCTTTACCTAAGTAAAAATGTGATTCTGCAAATACCGTGCTCATTAGAAGTCATTAGAAGTCTAATGAAATTGAGGAAACCGTGGATAAGAAAACACTGTCTCTTAGAGGTGACATAAGGTTTCACAGTATCAGTTAATGCAAGGTTAATAAACATTTTGTCCGACACTGATTTGGATTGAACACGGAATTATTTTTACTTTGGTTCTCCCACCGATGAAAAGAAAAACATTAAGATGTCTGCAGTACATGGAATGATAATCAGGTTGCATTTAAATACAAAAACATCATGTTTGTAAGGAGTTAGAAGCAAGTTAGTTAGCAACCTGGACATTATTAATAAACTTTTCTCTTTAAGGGCATGTAATCAAAATTTTGAGTAAGTGTGGTATATAAAACAGTTGTTGAATCTGTTTGCAAAATAACATTTCTTTAATGTGAGTGGTTTAATTTTAAAGCTCTGCCACGTAGCTCTGCAGAAGCTTTAGCCCAGCTGTTGGGAAAGATGCAACATACCTCTCGAGAATGGTGCTGCTCTGTGTGAAGACCAGCTCAGAAATAGTGCACTATTTTTAATATTACCTTTGTCATATACATGGTGCAGTACTTCAATATCAGATGATGTACTGCAGAAGAAATCTGGTTGTTACAATTTCACGGTGTGCAGTAATTTTAAAGAATGAAAAATGGCTTTAGAGATTTTTCACTTCTCCAAGAGAAAGACTCAATTCTTTCACATCTTTTACGTAGAAATTTATAACTGAAAAAGCAGCAAATTAAAATTAGGAATGGTTATAAGAGTACATATGATTACTCAGAATAGACACGTATTTCAGATCCACTAACAATTATTTGATACATAATATATTCTGGGCGGGGGGGGCAAAAAAAAAAAAAGGTAAAATGATTAGCAATTATGTTCTACCATAATTTTTTTAAGTTATTTGATACTTAATTATTTTGTTACAAGGACAGCTCTAGTATTCTTTTCTCTGATTTAATCTTGATTCATCCACTTCTATAACTTAGCTAGATAGAAATACATCTCCTTTTGAGTTTTTGCCTGACTTAGACACTGCAGAATTCTCTATTTTATATACATATGTGTGTGTGTATATTTATATATCAAGAAATTTTATTCTAAGGCATTCAGTCCCTTACATTAATGGATTTTTCTCTCCACTTCTATAGCCAGTTTTCAAAATCTTCCTTGAATTATGAGTATCTGGTTGGATACTGGTGTTCTAGTGTTGATCCCCCCAGGATCAGACCCAAAGATATTTTATTTCTGCATCCTCCTAAGATTCCCTTGTTGTATGTCCACTTTACTCCCTTTCAATACAATATTCAGATAATTGATTTTTGGTTGGCATCCCTCATGATGCTTATAGAAGACTACATGTGTATATTTATCTTCATCTGTTTATTCGAAAGCTTAAAAAAAAATAAAAGTAGGTCTATTACATTCATTCAATTAAAAAAAAATCACTTAGTTTAAATGATCTGACCTGATATAAAACTACGTAATCATTGCATCAGAAGGTATTTTGGGCTAGGCCTCATGGTGTCTGTATTTTGCCACTTAAGTATCTACTGGGATAGAAACAAATTCCACCTTATGGCTCTCATGCTGATGTCTCGATCACTGGGTTAAGTAATTATTTTAAAATTTAGCTTTGTGATTGTTTCTGTAGTCAGCAACGGATGACTTTGTGATTACCTTATGCCATGACAATTAGGGCATTTCCATAACATTTAAGAAACCCTCTGATAAATCAGAGGGAAAATTTGAACAACTGCAAATTTTAGTGATCAGGTGTGGTTTAAGCTGTGTTGATTGCTCTAAGTAATTTATGAAATTTCCTGTCATTTTAATGAAGTGAGGTTTTGATCAGATTTTAGTAATTAAAATTAATTTATTAGTTAGAAAAGAATACATGATTATCAGTGAATTGTTTTAATTGATTTTATTATCCAGCTTTCCAACACTACGTGACAGTCAACACAGATTTGTAAAAAAAAGTGATGTTGGACTCCCTTCTGTATTCTTTTTGTGTCTACCTTGGTGCCTTCCAAAAGATCTAGGTTTATTGCAATACTCATCAGATTTGCAAGGCAAACAGAGAGACTTTACACTTCAAACCACATGGATCCTTTCTCTCTGAAGTTCCCTGCAACAGACATTCTTAATTTCCTGCTTACAGGGATCCTTCTGTCTGGGCTTCAGCTCTTCAAGTGAGATATCTCAAAACTCCATAAGGTTTCACCACAAAGACCATGAAAGACATATTTATTCCCCCTATTGCTCAGTCTGTTACTGATCTGGTTCCCTTGGAAAAGAATTTTCAGGAGGAGGTATAGCAGATGCCAGTGTATTTGTCAGCACCAGCTGAGCCAGCCATCCTTTAATCATACTCTTTTATCCCAGATGATTAAAAATCCTTCCAAAATCTCACGAGAAAAGTTGCTTGACATCTATGTGGAAGCTGTCCAGGAAAATCCTTCCAATGCTGGATGTATTGCACACAGCTGTGCCTAGATGCTTTACCCATTGGTGAAGAATTCTTGAACACGGAGAAATTGTAGGCAAGCAACAGATTCCTTCTCAGCAATCTCCAAGAGAGCAGCTTGTCATTAGTGTGGGCCTTCATGTGAGCAGTTCTTATATTTGTCCTCTGCTGGACTTTCTGGTGGAAGAAGCAATGAGAAGGAACTCTAAATAAAAGTAGTTGTCATCCCTTCCACATGAAAAAAATGTCGTTGTTCTATAAACTCCAAAACGGAAGACCCCCTTGACAGACTAATTTAATGAGGGCCTGGAGAAGTTTCAAGTCCTTATTAATAAAGCTCAGCCTGTGAACAGAACATCACTGAAGACCCTTTGGCTGATTCAGTAGATTGTCACATTCATTGCAACACATATCTGACATTCAGCATTTGAGACAGTTCCTTAAGGATTGCAGTTTTACTGAAAGAAATGCAACTGTTTGAAATTTTTCAAGATTCCAAAGTGATGGCAAGGGTATTGAAAGTCACATCTTCATCATTAGAGGGAACATGATGTCACAAATATTTAGGGACGGTGCTGCATTTGTCCTTGTGTCCTTAGAGATTGGTCCACAATCATCACATGGCCTTTTGCTGGAGCAGTCTTACTGTATTGGTGTGGAAATACCAAGCACCTTCTGAGCTCAGTAACGTGGGTACCAATTCCTATGCACTTTATTTCAGTGTGTCATTTGTCAGATATTAACTATATCTGATATAAATCCATATGAATTACTTCTGGCAAAGTAATAAAAAACCTCCTACAAGGACTACCATTCTATCAGTTTCATAACTATTTTATGAAAATCCAGAATGTTCCCATATTACCAAACCTGAAATTTGACCAGACAGACCCATATTGCATCAGGAAATACCATATGTGCAATAAATGTTCCAAATAGGAACATGTTTTGTTTTACTTAGTTTTTTTGCAAATATACAAACAATGATTTATGGTAAGTAAAACTGTCTTTGGTCCCAAACTTCTGCCTGACAATATGAAGCAGGTCATTGCAGCTTCGCAAATATTTATTTTTTTTTAGCTCTAGCTGGATAAACATGCTGTCAGTTGTAGAAAGAGTGATTTGTGGTTCTCTTTGTTTATTTGTTTTTTAATTTGTTCAACATTCAAGATGTGAATTAAGGCTGGGCAGAATTGTGTCAGATTTTCTTTTCTCTAAAGTGTTCATTAAAGGTGACTAGTGGCTTGCAGTTTCAAGAGCAAGATGTTGGCCTCCTTGGAATATTATAAAATTGGTCCATTTTTTTGTAATTTAAAGTTTATCAATGATGTTTTGATATATAAGACTTGCAGTTAAAAGTGTTCCTTAAATTAAGCAGAAACCCAAAATATTATAGATGTTGGAAAGTAGCCTTTTAGGATAAAAGAAAGTTATAAATTTGCAAGACTAAATGTTAAAAGCTAAGTTAGGAATTGATAAATCAGGTTTATGAATGTGTGCTTCACTTTGTGTAATAGGCACTTCCTAACTTTTTGGAGTTCTTTCCATTTTCTACTTTGAGAATATTTGGCTTATTTCAAGCATCTGGTACTAATGTTTCTACTGGCCATACTGGAGTCACAAACTCTAGGAATACCAGAGGAGGCTGACAGGTGATTTCTGTGAGGATGTTCTGACTGTTGAATATATTTCACATTTCCTTCCAAAATGTGAAATATATTCAATATCCCCTCAGCGACTCCTACAGCAATTTGTGTCCCTGGCAATAAATAAAAGCAGTAAAGTAGTCTTGCAAAGAAACTGTAGAGACATTTAGAACCCGTTCATGAATTTTTTCTACGTAGAAGTATTATTGAGAATCAGATTTTTTTTCCACTGTATTTTAATTTAAAATGTGTCAAGTCATACTTAAAATACATGATCTCTCTCTAGAGGACATATAGAGTTGCTTAGGGATAACTTTATCTTATCAGAACTTTTTTTCTTTTGAATATCTCTCAACAAAAATCTCTTTTTTATTGCCCTTTTAGAGAAGGGCGTCTCAAAATACTTTTGTTATTTAAGCTGGAGTTACAATATGGAAATCTTTGATGGTATCTGATCTTGAGTAAAATGTCTAGTGTCTGTGGTTGTGGGGGTTTTTTTGTTTTGTTTTGGTTTTTTATGGGGTAAGTAAATACATAAAAAATAGTTTCTTATATGTAAGGTATTATAAGTTTATCTTTTCCTGGGAAGTTTTTTTATCCCTGAGTTCTAGGTACATTGTGGATATTAAAAAGGTGGGGGTTTTTTTCTGATATTTATGGAACTTTATGCAGAGTACAGTGATTGCTGGCTGTTATAAACTGATTGAAGTAGACAGAAAAACTGTCATTTCAAGTGTATACAGTCTATTGTTTCTATTGTGCTTTAGAGATGAGATGTTCTATGTCCTACTCAAAATATGTCACAATAAAAATTCAACAAACTGGAGAGCATTTGCAGAAAAAAATCCTAATGTGAATGTGAGTAGCACAAGACAACTAGCTGTAAGAAAATAGTGTTTTAAAGGAAAAGAAAAATTTCTTACTTTGAAACAAATTTATACCCTTTGAGTGGCATTTCTTAAATGGGAGGTCATAATCTGCTAACACAATGATGCCCCATCTGCAGCCCTAATAGGAGCCAAGTGCTCTGGCTGTGCTGTGCTCAGTGCTTCTGCAGTATTGTTAACATCTGCTGCAGGAGATGGGGGGACTGAGCATTTCTGAAAGAAAAACAACTTGACATGCAGACAGACCTCTGCGCAGTAATGCAATTCGAGTGGGAAACTAAGACAACAAAAATATAAATGTAGAAGTGGGAAATTGCAAACTGCAGTTGGGTAAAAATTGCCCAACACTTTGAACTTTGGTTAGGAAGACCTGTTTCCTTCATTTAAAACCTTGCCAAACCCACTTTGAAATCCTAGTGATTTTACTTTAAAGTGTTTTTTAGATCTCCTGGTGCTTGAAATGTGACAGAGATGTTATTTTGTCATCTGTTTTGTACCTTTTTATTGGCTTCATGAAGTTTTATGTCTATTTGATAGTAAAAACCTTCTACTAAATTTTGTTAATAGACCAGGTTTTGGTTTGGTAGGATTGTTAAGAACAGTACCCAAGGGATTCTGCCAACTCAGAGAGAGACTCTGCCTTCACAGCTCCTCTGTGCCAACTGGGTTGGGTTGGAAATTCCAAAGCAGCTATGCTAAGGGACTTTCCAAGCAAGTCACACAGTTCTACAGAGTGCTTTTGTTAGCAATTTTGCTGTGAGATTCCTGATTCCTGCAGACCTGAAGCTCAGGGCAAAAATGCAAGGTTGTCAAAATAATTAAAACTACAACTATTTTATAAAGCTGAGTAAGAATCTGCTCAGTAATGCATATCAAAAGACCTCACAGAAGGGTTTTATTTACATTAATGTGGAAAGAAAGTAAAGAGAAAAACATCTTAATTTTGATGCCAGCACAATATCAGCATATGTTCTGGTTGCTTTCTTCCTGACAGCTCCATATACAATATAATACAGTTAGATCAGAAAGTTGAAATGCAGGCCCATTTTTTGTGCCAGATTTTTCTTTGTTGATACTCTAAAACTGAAGCCCTGCCATGCACAGCTTTCATAAAAGAGTATATACCTAATTACTTTTGCTGCATAAGAAAACATCCCCTTCCCTCCCCTCCTACCCCCAAAACCTTTGTAGAAAGAGAACAAAGTGAACCAGTGCTGTTAAATATTTCCACAATCTGTTCTGGCTGTGACAAAAAAGGTATTAATTTTTTTGCTGTTGAAGAGGAACAAAACCCATAAAATTTATCTACAGGCTTCTATGAAACAATGAAAATATCATGCATTCTCAGGAAACATGTGAATCAAAAAAAATACCACAAAATACTTGATTCTGCTTTTAGTATTTGTTTTAGTTCCGCTTCTCTCAATACTAGTTCATTAAGTTCTTTCTCTTCTCTCAATAGTTTCTGCAAAAAAACCTCTAAAATCTGTTTTACTATGAGAACAAAGTACCGTCATCAAGGGAACGAGAGTGCATAAACAGTGTCATTGCTTGGCAAAGTCCCTTACTATCCTACCCCCAGTTCACTTGGTAATTTTTGGTATGATGTGACCATCTGAGTTTTCTCAGATGAGAAGGTTTATAGCATGCAAAGAGCAAAAAGCTCATGGGAAAATTCCTTTTGTAACCTTCTCTGTTATTCTTCTTGACTGTTAGTCCTCTATTCTCATCTGTGTAAAATGTGCTGCGTAGTACAACTCTTAATTATTTAGTTGCTATGAAAGTAGACTAGAATTCTTCAAAAAATTACTCCAGTAAGGTTTCTGTTTGATGAAAAAAGGGAACTTGAATTATCTTTAAAAAAATCTGATAGAAAAGGGATATGATCTTAAGATATTTTAGCCTTGTAATTTGGGAATTAATTTCTGTCTGACTCAGAGCAAGTGATCAGCCTACAGTTTGCTTAGATGATCTTACTTTTTTGATATATTAAAAATATTTAGTTTTGCTTCCTCCAAATAAAAGAATCTTACACCACAGTCTATAAAAAGGGTTTGACTGACTGATCTATACCATTCTTTGAAGCTGCATATTTTAAAGAGCAATCAAAAACTTTTGAGCCCTTGCCTTGTTCCTCACAATCTTTATATTGTGTTTATTACTCAGATTTGAGTATGTCCACAGTCTCTTAGGATTCTCCTGTATTTTGAAAAAGGAGAGTGAGTCTTTCATTTTGTGGGTTCAAAGTAACACTTCAATTGGATTTATAATTTCATTTAGAACTGATGATTGCTTAGGTCCCATTCAAGGAAGACTCAAAAATCAGTGATGAGCTGTTGAGGAGTGTTGGCTCTCTATCATATCTGGACTAAGGTTATGAACCAAATATTTATTATCCTGAAAATATGCCTGAAACTTTCTCCTTTGCTTCTTATCCTGCATTAAACATGTGTGTTCATGCTCAGTGAACACTGACGTTTTCAAGTGTTGATCGTATCTTTGGATATGCTTTTAGAAATAAATAAAGGGCTCTCATCCACTACATTATGAACAACATTATGATAAACAATGTAAAAAGTATTCTTTGACTTAAAAGATTTTTCTGAAGGTTTTCATGTTTTCTGAAGAGTTTCGTTCTTCTACCTTTCTTCTTTTTATGTTCAAACTAGTATTTGCTCACGAAGGGTGAAAGATTACAAAGTCTCTATAATGTTACCAAGTTGCCTCTAGTCTTATGCAACCCTCTTCAAAGAGATGTGGGCAAGAACTGTGTTTGATCATTAGTGCATGCACAGGTAAGAAAACAATTACGTGGGAAACGGTACTAAATAATGGTTTTCCATGCTGGGCCTGTCAGCAGTTTTGAATTTTTCCCAGGATAGAGGAAATAGATACAAAATGGATAAAGAAGCAGATTCTTTTGTAGATTTAGCAGCACTTCAAAATGTACTCACCTCATGCCACATGGTTGGGAGAGGCTATATACTAAAACAGACTAATGGGAAAATCTGTGCTGCTGCCTACCTCTGCTGTTTATTACATAATTTATATAAATTTGCTGAAAGTGTCGTTTTGATCTCATTGATTTTAATCAGCTTTCTGATCATATTTTAAGTCCTTGTTGCTCTGCTTAAAGTTATGTAGGTTCTCTCAATATCAGATTTCTACCCTTACAGTTTATTTACCAGTGTCTCTTTTGCCACAACTTTGTCAATCTATCATATTTCTCAGTGTTACATTTTTTTCCAGGCAGAATTGGCGTAGTAACTAATCTAAGCTACAGCATACACAGAGACAGTCTTGCATGTGTGCACATCTCAAGGCTCTAATGTTTAATTAAACAATTTTTCTACAAATATAAGTACAGAAAAGAAATATTTCAAGACTAGCACTGAAAACATTCAATGCAAGGTTTTCCTCTACTGAGATCAGAAAAAATTGCTCAACTAATGCAGTGTTTTCTCATTCTGACGTTAGGTATGACCTTGTGCAAAGGCCTTTCCAAACTGTTGATTTTCTTTCAAAATATAGTTTCTGGCTACATCTAAACTTACTGGAGTCTCTTCTCAGAGTCCTTGTGTAGAGACCACCTGAACAAAAAAGCGTTGTAATTTGGACCTGTTGCTGGAAGTAAACAGAATTCTGAGAGTTTATATAAGGTTGCTCTAATGTGTAAAAGTGAAGGTGATAGGTATCAAACTGGGTGGCCTGTAAGCCAGAAACACCTCTCAGTTTCTTAGTGTGTTGATTTTTACTGTCATATGAATTTAGAAGGTACATAATTCTCCAAAAGAAAACGCTATTTGATTGCAACAGCCACGGGACCTTCATTGTACAACTCCCACTAAGGGTGCCAAGTGAGATTCTTGCCTGTGGTGTAATTAAAGGTCATGCTGTGCTCAATAAAACAGCCAGTGTGCTCATGAGGCATAGCTTTGGTAAGGAACAGCCTATTTTATATTCCACTGAGACTGGAATAACTCCCTGCAGTGTCATTAAGAGTAAAGCCTTGGACTACGCCTACTCTACAATGAGGTGCTCTTGGCTGCGTGTTTCCTTCCCCTCCCTGTCACAGCAGGATGCAACAGCAGCCAAGAGGTGAATCAGTGCAGGCAGGTGAGCTGGGGAGAACCCCATCCCATGTTTTTTTTACTCAGCTTTTGTGGAGTTCTTTCATTTCCTTCAGGCTGCTGCAGTGACTCAGCTTGTGGCCAGCCCAGTGAGTCCCTTCTGGAGAAACTGAAAGCGGCATGGGGATGGTGGGAGAACACGGTATGGTCACTGCACATGGTATCAGTCACTCTTACCCTCGTGTGGTGGAGCATGCAGCTGGGTCTGCCCAAATGGATGGAGAGCAGTTCTATGTAAAAAAATTGGGCAAAAGTTGGCCCTGATATACCAGATTCCTCGCTGTAGTCAATAGTCCACAGAGATGCCCTATAATTTTAATAGTGAAGGCTGGGAAATTATCTCCAGGACGGGTGCCTGCAGATACTTTCTTTATATGTTTAGTTATGCTGAGGACTCTGAAATTCCAATTTGCAGTGAAATTAAGGTCAGTAGTAGACCCATTACCATTTAAATTCCACGTTCGCCCCTAAATGACAGGCTAAGCTTATTTTGCCTTGTGCAGAGAGGTGCATGTCTCTTGTACAGCAAAAGAAACCTGGATGATGGACTTTACATCTCTTGGCCATTCTGGGGACATGACCCTGTAGTGGCTGTGTCACAGAATCATTGTTCACAGTATAGCCTGTTCCTCTCTGGTTCCATTACTGCGTGTTTTTTTAGCTGAAGCAAGTTTGCATAGTGTATTGGAAATATAAACAGAACTCTAAAAGCCACAAGACATCCTTAACTACAGGGCCATCAAACCTTCTGCTTCACAAATAAGTATCATGTTTTCTTTGGATTTGTTAGCACTTTCTCACTATTACTTTTTCCACCAGTAATACTATTTTAGTATGTCAGAGTTAATTTTAACATTTTTAAAAGGTACAAAATAACTGTATTGAAACAATGCTCTTCCTCCTAAATGTCCTCAGAATGAAAAGCTTTTTTTTTATTAAATAACTTTTTTTTTAAAAAGGAGTATTTCTTCCTGTTATGTGAGTTGTTTTCTCTGTAATCCTGTTTCATGATAGTTGCTGAACACTGCTTCAAATATTTTGCCAGTTCAGATTTGTTTCTCAAACAAACAGGAGGTTTTTATAACTCACCATGAATCAACCACCTAATTTTGGAAAGCAAAATGTTTCCATGTTACGAAGATTAGCCAGTAAATGAATATTAACTTTTGTTTCTCTGTGACATAAATAACAGGCAGAACAACTTTGCTCTGGGTATTTTTTTTTCTTGTTTAGGGTGTAAAGGGTAATCTTTTTACTCAATGGTTAAAAAATTACATTATCGAAAATTATTAAATTATAGGAAAGTAACAGAAAAAGCAGATCCATAAACTTGTTAAAACTTGTGCAACTTGTTAAAACGTTCTGAATTGGGGCAATCATGATATTTAATGGCATGTTATTGCATAGTATAGCTCTTAACTCACTGTGGCTGACTGACTGCTGCCCTGTGGCAGTTACACCTGTGCATTCGTGTTGACGTCAGCTAGGTTTCTTTGGAAGTTAAGATCAGTGATTGGCACTAAACATAAAATGTTCTGTTTGTAAAGAAAATAATGTGTGCAGGAAGCAATGAGTATCAAGTGGGTTTGAAAAGTTTTGGCAGATTATTAAGAGGAAATATTTAACAGGAGGGTTAAACTTTAAACTAAAGACATTTTCCTCTTGGCTTTATTAAAAATATCTCTTTAGATTTTAAATGAGAAAAAGACACCTATAGACCAACTGTAGTCACCATGACAACAACTTAAACTCACAAAACACACAGCAGAATTACTTGGCAGCATAGTTACTTACAAGCTAATACATGAAATCAGCAGAACATAGGCTAACACCTAAAATTTTTTTTTTTTTTTGCTATCTTAATACGGGAACAAACTCTAGAGCATGTAGAGCAAACATGAACTCAGGCTCTGTCTTATTTTTGGAATGATTTTTGTGAATTTCATTTGAATAACAAAAATATTTTTTGGGGGGCAGATTTTTTTTTGTGTGATCATCTACAAGGGGGTTTATGTATTTCAACCAGAGATGGCAATGACCTACCAGTATCAAGTAATATATCTTTTGCCAGTGCAAAAATGTTCCCCTACACTGATTGTTATTGTCTAGTCTAGTTTTAAAAGTTTAAAGCTATGTAGATTCCATTGTTTCCCCTGGGAGCCGAGTTTGTTTCGTTGCCAGGAAGCTTTCCTGATGCTCAGCCTCAATTTTTCCATGTTTAATTTCAGGCTATTAATATGAGAGCCTCATACTGAATAACTATTCTACTTTTTGCTATGATCTTAAAATGTTTGTAGATGCTGTCAGTCTAGCCAAATATGAACCAATCTATACTTATTTATTTTTAACTTTCCACAATTGAGTATTTAAAGCTCCCAGTTAATGCTGTCTTTGAGTAATTTCTACTTTCCGTGGATTTGCTTTGTTATAGGAAAATTGAATTCCATTTACTTTCTTATACTGAAGTAATATGAGAAATAATGCTCTCTTTCTTTTCCAAGATGTAGTTAAATATATTCAAATTAAAGACATATTTTTAATTACATGTTAGCATGAAAATTGGTCTCCTGAAGTCTATCTCAATAGTACCCATTTTCATCTCTCTCTTCCTTTGAAACACATATTGAAATATATTCTTTCAGATTTTTCTTTGCTTCCAGCACCATGAGATTATTTTCTTAATGTTGTTTTCTGTGCATTTTCAATACCTTTTAAATCATCTTTGTTATCACCTGACTTGAAAACCTGAAAATTCCATTAATGTTTTTCCATTATTGCATAATAAGTGAAAGAAAAAGAAAAAAAAGTTTTAGTCCTGGATATTCACAAAAATGCAAAACTTCATCCTGATGTTACTCTGTTTATGATTTTACTGTAAATTTCTCAAAAATATCTCCCTTTGCAAGCCAATCTGAATTATATTTCCAGGTATTCAAGTGTCTAAATCTTTCTGAAAAGAAAACTGGTGATATAATTTCTACTCTACTTAATCAATCTGCTTGTTTTATTATTGTTCCATCAAGAAGGCACTGGAGATTACTCGGTTCAGTCCTTATAAAAAGAAGAAAGAATTAAATTGCTCAGAATTCCATAATTCCCCAGCTAATCAGCATGTTATTCTCTTACTCTATGTTCTGAATTACTAGGGACATGTAAATTCACATTACTTATTGATATCCACCAGTGTTGCGGATTACTTCCTTTGGCTATCTTTTTTTTGTTTTTTGTGGTTTTTTTTTGTGTGTGGGTTGGGGTGTTTTTTTTTTTTTGTGTTTTTTTTTTTTTTTTTTTTTTTTTTTTGTGTGTGGTTTTGGTTTTTTTTTTAGGACTCATTGGAACATATGAAACTCTTTCCTATGTAAAGGATGATTATTGTGAACTATTCATGATGATTATTGTGAACAAGAAAAACCTGAAGACCTTGCTTTTAGCAAGTGTTTTGATGAGAGTGACTTCAATCATCAGTGTAGTGTTGGGTTTACAGGAGTACTTGGATATATCTTTATATCCTGGCAGATACATAGCAGCAGCTAATATAAGAACGTGCCTTTGCCAGCTACCTTAAGACCACCTCGATGCCCAGAAAACCTTCATAAATCTTCCCTTCAGAGGACACTGAGAAGTTAATTATGTCAATACTGGAGCAATTCAAGCAGCTGTGCTGTGGAATTTATTCTCTACATGGCTCTTGGACCTACTGAGCTTAACAAATGAACTTAGAGTTGATGGAAATCTCTCTCTGAGGTATTTGATTTCTGTGTAGACGCAAACACGTTTACCTCACTCCTCAGTCAGTGCTTCCTCGGATGCAGGAGCACCCTCGGACCAGACTCCTACTTCCTAACCTGATGAAAATGTGGGGGATTCCCTTAGCAGGGCCTGGCTGTAGCAGTAGCACTCACCAGAGTTACCCCTATGGACAACAAAGAAGTTTCTTTAAGAAGATGGCAGCTGCAAAAATATCAGGGAACTATTTTGGGACTAAAGGAAGTAGACAAATGAAAGGCAGACTTAAAAGAGCATCTAGATCTTTGTAAAACAGGCATTCCTGACACACACAAGACAGACAAAGATAAAATCTTTGTTTTATAAGGGTATCCTAACTTGCTTCTTATAATGGAAAGGAACATAAGATTTTTCTGATAGGAATCCACTTTGTAGTATAGTACAGGGAGCTTTATACTCTTCTCTGGAAGCTAAATGGTAAGAAACAGAAGAGCAACCTTCTTGAATGTATTGCACACAGCTTTGTATTGTGTAGACAAAACCTTTTGGTGACTTGCACAGGTGGCTGTGGATTAAAGTGGGCTTGTATTGTGCTGCTGCATATAGTGCCAACAGGGTTTCAAAATGTGAATAACAAATACGCGTTCAGAATAAATAGGAGCAAGAAACAAAATTATCAGGAAACAAAAAACAGATTGTAATGAAATTTTATAAATAAATGATAAATGGTTCTTTGCACAACATCACAATGTACTGAGGGATTCCTTGACAAAAGACATTGTGGATGCCAGGAATGTACAAGGGTGCAGAAATAGACTGAGAAACTGCATAGAAGAGTTATTTATTTCTAGACACATAGAAACCAACTCTGTGTCAGGGAGCCCTTTACCCCCTTATGGCCAGAGGCTGGCAGAGTATCCAATATCACTCTATACTACTTATGCTCTTTTTCTCTTCCCTAGACACCTGCTTTTGGCACTTTTAAAACTGTATATGAATGAGATGGACTTTAATTGTGACTCAATGTAGATGTGCTTTCGTTTCCAGGAACAAACTAAAAGCATATGATATCAGTTTTTGCTGCTGAGCTCATAAATGAATAATATTTCATTAGAAAGGTTGAAGAAAGGGAAAAGACCAATATTGGTTGAATTAGAAAATACATTTGATCTAATGAAATACTCATAAGGACTCAAGGTATTTACTCAGCCACATAATCAGCTGAGCAAAATTCACACATCTTTTTTTTAAGTACACAGAAGCCAGTAAGAACCACAGTGTGATTTAAGGAGCTCCACTGTGATTTAAAACTAAAAGTTAGCCCATATTATAAGTTATGAGTCAAATCTTTAATTTCATTGAATTAAGTGGATAAATAGCATTTCATATTTTCTTTTTCAAGATCCTAAGCTTGCAACAGTTATTGTAGCTTATTGTCATGACTTTTCCCCAGTAAAGGTAAATTTATAGTGTGAGAAAGAAAAATTTAGCCACTGATTTGATAGTCAGGATGAAAGATTTTTTTTATTGGCCTTTACTAGTTTGCAGATCACAGAAGTGTAGAATAATTCAGGTTGGAAGGAACTTCCCCACTCTGATTAGATTTTTGCAAGATATTGTTCAGCTGAGTTTGGAAGAACTGGCTCTGTTCTTGCAGTTCCAAGAATAGAGATAATGTAATCGAGCGTTATTCTTTTTAAAATATCTGTCAATAGCTGAAGAACTTTGGCTTTATCACCTGTTTCACAATTAATACACATACTTCAGCTGAGATGTTGCCATGGAACATCTTATCGAGGATGTTTCATCATGCCTACTGAATTCTGGGCCTTGAACTTCTGGGGCAAGGACACTGGTTCTCTTTATGGAAAATAATGTAACATTGTGTTGAGAAAGCTTGGCTATTTCTTGTGTAGTCATAAAAAAGAAAACAATTGGACAAAAGCTATTGCACCATAAAGCATAAATCAATGAAGTTTAAATAAAACTTTTTGGAGTTTTTGAAATAAATCCCCCAGAAGTTTTAGTAGTGCACAAAACCCCTTGAAGAATTACAAATATTTCACAATCTGCATATGGTTCCCCTATTATATTCTGAATAATCCATTCTAATATTGTATGGTTACAGCATGATATTTAAAGTTCAGAAAAGGGTGTGAAACAGCAATCACCACAGATTTTTCTTAGTAACTCTCGAAATCAAGACACTTGTGTCACACTACTTGGTTCTGTATGTCTTTTTATGTGGGGATCTCATGAGAGGGCTGTGGGGCACAGTTCTGACATGAAAATGAAAAGCAGACACATTTTTCTGTGAAATTCTCCTGATATGACACCGGGTACGTGCGTGCTTGTGGTCAGTAGCTGATGGCGCTCTGCCTCCCAGGGCTCTGCAGAAAGTCACCAGGAAAATCCAAGGCATATCCTTGCTTGGAAAAAATGATGTGGGGGGATGAAGCAGGCTGCAAAGGGTTTGTGATCATTGTTAACTTTGGGCAAGAGCAGCTGCAAAACTTTATGCAAGTTGTCGGAGTAGGTGGGTTCAGCTGTGTGTTCTAACACTCAGATCTGTGAAGTTTAAACATAGAAATAGGCTGTTGACTTAAATGGGCTGGGCATGACCTTAGAGCCACACATGAGCTTACATAGCCTGCAGGTGGAAGGACTAATTCTATCTATTGTTTGCTGATAGCTGCCCTGATCTACACGTCAGAAAAAGCCATGAATTTTAGTTGAACGTTTGGCAATCAAGCACTTGAACTCTGCCAAGCAATATGCACCTCTGACATAGCAGGAAAAATGTGTTTAGCATCTGGGCAGACTGGATTAGAGAGAAGAAGGCAAGAGGCATCTGCTTGTAAGTACTGTGCCTGTTCCTCCCTAGGCATGTGGGAGACTTCTGATGCTTTCAGGAAGCTATTTCTTGTACTTCATATGCCTCTACCATGGCTTGTGGGTGGAGTTTCCCCATCTGTATAGCAGATGAGGATTTCGGACAAGCAGGATGTTGTAGCCGAGCTGAAAAATATCTTATTTAAGGTACAAAAACTTTTCAAGATCAGAGTGAAATTTTATATATATATATATATATATATATATAAAATCTCTGAGGAGATTATTGGTAGATGGGAACAAAAATTGAGACAAATTGTGGAGGCTTTTCAAAAGAAAAATGTAGCTAAATCATCTGAGTTTCTTCACAGTACCTTTCAGTGGAGTTCCTATCTGACATGTAAATGCAAGAAGGAAATTACATGTCTTTAAAAGCATGTCTTCAGAATTCTCCTGAGGTTCGTAGTAAATAATTTAAAATATTGTCAATATGGCACACGAGAAACACCATCCATCCATTCCCTGCTGTAGAATTGTTTGTCCAGTAAACTGGCTCTTTCTGCCTCAGAAATGTTGACATATTAAATGTGCTCTCTCTCCCAGTGGCTTACAAAGCAGTTTTGTTTCTACATAACAAAATGGCTTTTTATGTTATGAAATCTTGGCATCGATACATCTCTGAACATCTACCCCAAAATACAGCAACTAGTCTAAGTTCTTAATAAATAATAGGCAGTAATAGTCCCCTAGTGTTGCTCTTTGCTAAGAAGAAGTAGAACTAGCAATGGGAATTCAATCATTGTGTAACAGAGACAAATTTAGAGAAGATGAAACAAAATTAGGATATGTGTCATTTAATGATACTGGAGTATGTATCTCATCCTGTGGAAGAACTTTGGAAACATTACACAATTATTCTCATGTGGCTCGAGCAAAATGAAATGCTAAGCATTATTGTGTTTTTGAGCATAAGACTTATAAAATTATTTGTAGACGAAGAAAACCCCATTATTCTTGCTTATTTTAAAAGCAAAAAATTAGTCATTTTGGTAACAAATAGCAGCACTGAGTTTCACAGCTAAAGGTCACTTGGAAACAAGGATGTTTTCCAAATGGGCTTCAAATGAACCCAGCTTTCATGAAAGTAATTAGAGTTTTACAATATTGGAGAGTTATCATTAGTTCCACAAATTTGTCAAGAACAGAAGCACCACCTCATGATAATTTTGAACATGATGAACAGCTGAAAATCAATAGTTTTTTTGATCAGACTTGATTATGGGTTTTGGTACTCTAGAATCCTCTTTCTTTCATTTAAGATTTAGGAAAAATAATGAAGGTATTTTCCTTACAGTGAAAGATGGAGTTCATAGATTCATGATAGATTGTCCAATTTTATGAATATATTGAATGAAAATATACCATCATTTCCAATGGGCTTATTGTCCTGTACTTTTGCTATTCTTCAAATTTCCTCATGTTGACTAATAAAATTGCCTTACCTTGGCTATTTTTATTTCTGTACTTCAAAAAAAGGCAAGAAAAAATTAATAAGCAAAGTCAAGATAAAAATGACAGTTCTAAAATTTTATTGCAAGTTCTTGTGCTTTCTCTGTTTAATGATCTTTGATTTAATTGAGAGAAATCTACATCAAGGAACACCACAGAATATAGCAGCAAACATGAAATAATTGCTTTAATCAAGTGCCTTACTGAAAATTTCAACCTTTTTTCTCATTTTTTTCGTAATTGATATTAGTATTGTTTGTTCAACAAATAAGTTAGCTACCTGCAAACACAGGTCCATTGTATTGTAACAGTTTCAACATGGTTTTGTCATTTACCTGAGCTATGCAAGAAAAGGAAAGAGGTAAAATATGTAACTTTCCAAAGTAATGGAATGTTTGCATTTGCAATGACTCGGTGCATTTTAAGTGAGCTCTTTATTCCCGTTTAACCATCTCATAGATTTGGAGCAATTAACTAATCTGAAACCAGTATCTGTGGTTTTTAAGCTGGACAGTCTTATGACCATGTTAAATTAAACAGAGCTCAGCAGAATGATGAATGCAAACATCAGGACTGGAACTTGTAGGAAAGGCCTTGACTTTGGTTTAAAAGCTAGGTTTGGCCAGGCAGGTAGTTCCCAGTGGTCAGTCACCGTGGTGTCTTGAGGCTGGAGTTTTGGACAATGGAATCAACTCCCTGCTGGGTTTTCAGCATGCAGGAGAAACACCAGACACAGAATGGCAAGAACAGGCCTGTGAGCCAAGAGAGTCGTGTCTTATTTCCCATGACCCCTGGTACCTATCTTCTCATGTTCCTCAGTGTCCCTATTTGTGGAACAGAGAGAAAATTTGGTGTGTAAGTCTCAGCTTGTTTATAAAATGTCACAATATCCTTAGATAGAAAGCGCTATGAAAATATAATCTTTTCTACTAAATACAACCCCACGTTACCAGGCTCCTCTCCTCTGTCTTAACATTTTAACACAGCTAATTTTTATGTTAAAAAAAAAAAAAAAAAAAAAAAAAAAGTTTGCAAAAATGAAGAAGTTAATTCACAAGATACTAAGTACATTGTCATAAATTGTCATAATGATGGAAATTCATGTGTCTCTGACTTATTCAGTGTAGAAACTCTTAATCATGCATCCATTAGAAAATATGAAGAACCACTTATTACTGCATTTATTTATATGCATTGCTGTCTTTTGTTCAAGACTCAGTATAGAAGCAAGGTAGATATAGAAGCTTGAAATTGCAGGAAGATAACAGAACCTATTTCTTTACCCAAAGATAAGAAATTGTTAGGAAGCCATTAAATTTATAATAGATTATTAATGGAGTCAGCTTTTCATATTACATTTACAAAAAAGCAATCCTTTCCAAGGTGGCATGTTTAGGGTGAGGACAGAGTGGAGTACACAGGTTATAAAAGAAGATTAAATGACTTGTCGCTGATTCTGTAGAGCTTCTAACTTGTAATTCTAAATGGTGAAATGTGACAAATTACAGATTTCATCTAAATGTATTTCTTTCAAGCCATTTGATGTTTGATAGATTTCTATTATGATTGTTTTCAACAAAATGGTTTCTTTTGCATAGCATATGTTTTCTTTGTGAGAATGTGCTTTTATTTTTTTAAATCCCCTCTTTTAAGTCAAAACTTACTTTTGACTTTGGAAAATTCAAAAAAGAGATTTTAGATTTTCCATAAAATTATAGATTATTTCTAAAAGTGCTAAGTAACCTAAAATTACCATATTTTTATCTCTGTTTTTCAAATTAACATAAATACTTTCTAAATTAAAACCAAGCATAAAGCAGGTTTATATCTTTTTATTTGAAAGTCATCAGGTCAGGTTCATAGTTTTATTGTCACAACTTGTCCTTGCTCAAATCAATAAAAATTACAAGATGCGAATACGAGAAGGATAAAAAATTTCTCTTGCACTGAATGTCCTTGCTTGGTAACTACAAAATATGAACTTAATGGTTTTTTCACTTGCTCCCAACATAATTTTTTGTATTTTACATTCCTGTTACAAAATTCTTCTTGCTGGGGAATGTGCAGGGTATGACTGTCCCTGACCTGGAAGGGAATTCCTGTCAGGACCATTGAGACTTCAGCACTTCAGGGCCTTTGCAGCTGCCCTGTCCCAGCTGAATTGAACAGTTTTATGGGCAACCAACAGGCTCGGTCCCAGTAAATAAGTAATTGCATCTTTCAGCAGAAAGTATGTCAGAAGTGGCAGGGCAGTTAACAATTAAATGGTGACTGTTACGCCTGTCTCAGGAAACAGCTGGATGAGACTTGGATTTTTTTCACATTTTTCTTAGAAAATAGGAAAAGTCATGGGAACTTTCATACATTTTTGCTACTATTATATTCCTCTGCTGATGCACTTGTTCTTTTTTCTTTCTATTTTTCCAAATTTTTGTTGTTGTTGTTCCTGTTATTATGACAAAATTTCAGTAATGCCAGTAGTATCTGGTACATATACAAAACTGTAATAATATGAATGTGCCGTGGTGGGTGAGCCCTGAATGAGCCCTTTGGTCTTATCTGAGTAACAAATGACTTTTTAACCTCTAGAAAGACTCTCAGAGACATATTGCTGTGGAGAATCTTTTCAGGGGTCACCGAGTGGTGGGAAGGATTTGTACTCTATGGAGTTTGATGCCAAGGCTATCTGGAGTTCAATGCCAAGGCAGAATTATAAGTGAAAAAAGAATATCCTCTTAACCTTTAGGTCTACCTTTTAGCTGACATTCAGTGAGCTACAGCTCATGCAATGCACGGAGAAAATATGTTGTTCCATGTTGTTTCTTATGTTTATCCCAAACATACAACCTTTTCTAAATTTAGTTTGACTATAGGGGCTAATAGCCAAATTTAGATAAAACCATTTGCTAGGAATAACTTTGGACTCTCTTAAAATTAGTATTATAGGGCACTTGGGTTTCTGGGAAGGTTTTATTTTAGGGTCCAGTGACGTGATATGGTATGCTGTGCAATTCTACAGCAAAATAACTTGCATTATTTGAAAAGTGTAGTAGTATTTTCCATTGTTCACAAATGAATCGTCATGATTTAACGAATAGCACTTCTTTCCTCTGCAAAACTGCAAATATTACAATTACAGATTTGCACCACAGCAAAGTGTTCTCCGAAGCATGGGCTTGAACCATTTTGCCTCAGTGCTACAAGAGCTGTGTTCAGGGGTCTGCTGTGCAGCTGCCCCACTGTGTGTCTTCTGTTGTCTTTAGGTGGGTAAGAAATCTCAGAAAGTCATTGGGATTTTAAAAGAGCTGAAACAGGTGCCTCAGTTACTGACAGGCCAGTTTTTTTGCTCTGTCTTACAGGTTCATTGTACGCGTTGATGGTTTCCTAATAAATAAAGCAAATAGTCTAATTTTAGTGGAATAGATTGAATAAAGATTGAAGGGTGTCTTTATTTATATGATGACTTTTTAGGAAAAAAACTTTTATATGGCAGTATTTGTCTCATAGCCTAGACCAAAGTCAGCTTCTATTAGCTGGATTCTCTCTAAAGCAACCTGAGATGGTTGTGTCTCACTCAGTGTTGAGTGAATAGAGGTAAAAGTGCAGAATTGCCACCTTCTTTGATGAGAATCTCAAAACCAGCTTTGTGTGAACATGTAAAGCTGCTACAGTAAATACTTGCATAGATATCACAGATGTTTTCCACAGCCTGAGCACATTTGTTTTCTAGTTTGTAATGGTTGAAGTAAAATTGTGTTGACAAATGTGTTTTCTTTAAAAAAGAAAAAGATACTGAGACTTTATGTATAAGGATGTTGTGTGCAATGGTACTGGGTCTGTTCATAGCTGCATAATGATATTCATACATTTCTAATGATTTTCAGAACATTGGGAGATGGAAAAGTCGTAAGTATTACTTATCATCCCTTAAAGAATGGTAGATGTACCATGGTCATGACAAAGAGCAGGAAGACTGTTGAGGTGGCTGTAAATTCTACATACAGAAAGATCTTAGAAAAGTCACAGTGATTGGTTTAATAAGTATCCTACATAAATTATCATCTGTAATTTTTTATTAATGAAACTGGAGCTGAGGAAAGCTAAGACGTAACTCCTGTCAGACAAATTTTTGAAATGCCTGTGGTCCTAGTTAGAATAGGAATGCAGATGCAGTTTCATTAAGTCCAGGCAGAATTTCAGTAATGAGCCATTTAAATGACCATTCAGTTGTGGGTTTTTTTGTCAGATGCTGATTCTTTTTCTCCAACTATAAATGTTAGTTCAACATAAAAATATATGTCTTGAAGTACAGTGTCCACCTTAATTACACAATTTGAATGCTCTAAAAATATTATTGTTTTGCAAATTAAATATTTTGGACCTCATGTACAATCAAAGAACCCCTAAAAATTGTAGTTGGTCACAATTAAACTATTTTTCCATTAGTTTTTTGGGTTACTTTAGTACAGGGTATGTTGATAAACTGTCTTCTAAGATGGTCTCATTTTATGTAGCTTTTTATTATTAGCTCATTTCTGAAAGTTGTCTTTGAGATAACCATCATATTTCAACAAGTTTTTCTTTTAGTTCCTTTTCTGTCCTCACATGAAAATGGATGAGCATTATTTGGAGGGATTTTAAGGTCAAAAGAGCTGATACCAAGAGAAAGACAGGTGAGAGGCTGAATTCCAGCTTTGTTTGTGATAAGCAGTCATGTCCATTGTGCTGGAGGGGTTAGGTACCATCTTACTCTGCTGACTGTGGAAAAAATCCCAGCTGGCCTCTCCCCAGGGAACCACAGTGTGACCCCTCAGTTTGGAAGGGAGAGAAGTGACTGGGAAGATTTAGTATGGGGAGACAGGAAAGAGGAGGAGGAGGGAGTTGCTACACTGGAGCACTCACATGTTCCCTGGGTAACCTGCTAGTCAGACCTAGTAACTAATAAACTGCATTACAAAATAGAGTCCAAGCTAGGAGAGCAGAGTTGATCTGAGAAAACAAAAACATTGCCATAGATTTTATCTGATTGGTTTGGTTCCCATTTATGTTATGGCCAGTGTGCTATTTGTCCAGCAGTGGGGGTGGATTTAATCTCCGCTCCTTTGCTACCATTCTGGTGGTATAAAAATATATGTGGTGTTAAGAATGTACATTGCTTTCCTATTCATGTTACTTAGGCATCACACTTGACTGAGAAGTAGAGTAAAACCTAGGCACAGTAGAAATGGTGAGATCTCCTTTGCTAAATCAGGTCATAATCAGTCACAAAAGGTAAAGAAACATAGAAAAAAGGGGTAACTGTGCTCCTGACATGTCAGAAGAATGCAGCATATATGTGCTTGCTCTGTTTCTGGTTTTCTGTCTTTTTTCTGTTCTCCTCACGACACATGTACGAGACCAGGCTTTTTATGTCATACTGCAGCAATAGCACCATCCCACACACTCTCTGTCTCTAAGAAATGTAACCCTTCCCTCACTCATCTTCAAGGAGATTTCAGTGATTTCTGAACTGAGTATCTTCTGCCTGAAGGAGCGTGTGTCTGCTTTACCTGTAGAGAACTGACAGCCTAGGCTTACATCACTTGCTCAGATACAGGTCTCTAGTGCCATTTGAGACACCCAAGGGTCCCTGAGACATCCGCCCAGGGCTGGCAGATATGACCCAGGACCAGCAGGACACCTGCGCTCTTCTGGAGCAGCAGCTGGCGACCAGGTGAGATACTCCAGGGCATCTCCACTGCAGCAAGATGCCTGTCTTAGATTACTGATTTGAGCCTCCTCTTTCTGGGCATGCTGTATGATTAATACATAAAATGACTGATTGAGCTCCTGGTTTTGTTTTTGTTTTGTTCTGAGGCCGAGTTGTACAAATCTGTAATTATATCGTCTTCCTCTGGCTGCTAATGGAGCCGCTTGTACACATAATTGCTGACTGTTGAGGGTAGAATGTGCAGAACTGAGCTCTCCCTCTCTGAGTGCTCTGGCTAGGCAGCTGCTCTTCTTGACAGCAACTTCAATAAATGACAGACCATTCCAAATTTATCTTGTTCACAATATTAAAGAAACAAAGCCACACAACTTTTAAAGCTGATAACTAAAAATGAGCATGTATATTTTTGCACAGAAGGCTTTGCACTTCAGGGATTGTAAAATCTTCTGTCAATTCTGGCAGCATACAATTTGTGAAAGAAGCAGAAGACTAGATTATACAGCATCTCTTTCTGAGACCAGATTTATGTTTTGTGTGCCAGAACTACATTAAGCAAATCCTCTTCTTCCTTCTCAAGGAGCTTGCCAGCTTGTACCTCTCTGAAAAAAAGAATTTTCTTTTTCAGGGATAAACATTACTTTGAAAACTTTTCCATGCACCTGGGTGGTGACCAAAGACAACAAATAATAGAACAGGAAACCATAATTCAGCTCTTTACTATATAGAAAGCCTTGCAGATGACCTAAGCAGCTTTTAAAAGAGGTTGATTTTGGTTTTTGGCTGCTGGAAATGGAAAATCTGTCTCTTTGATTGTATTCTGTGTACATTTAATCAGTTTGTAATCCTCTCCTTAGTTCTGTGCCTACACTAGTTTTCTTTCTAGTTCAGAGAACAAGACAGAAAACAAAGTCAGAGTGTTCCCAGTGAGATGGCTCTTGAAGATTCAAAAGTTGCAGACTGAACTGGTGGCATGGCTTTAAGTGCTTAGGGTTTAGAGCAAAATCAGTATAAGAGCGACATTTCTGTCATTCCTTAAGTGCTTTCTGGCTTGAGATGGGTATTGCTAGCAGTTGTGGTATGTAATAGCCTTATTATGAATGTAATAGCTTTATTATGAATGCTGCTTTCCCCCCAGTTAATTATTTATTTTTAAATACTTTTTCAAGTCTCATTTAAGGTTTTGTTTTAACATAATATCAAGAGGTGAAATGTGTGCCAAACCTCAAAGCTGAAGACAGATGATTGCCCTGTAGGTTGGCTCATTCCTTCGACTTTGCTTGAGAAAGCACACAGGCAGCAAAGTGACTTCTGGCAGTGTTTGTTGGGTCATAGGAGGAAGCCAATTCCTCCAGTACACCAGGTATAGGCAATTCCTTGGAAGTGCATTCTGTACAGTAATATGTAGAAACACATCTCAAAGAAAAGGCGTAAACAGAAAATTATTAATTTACTGTGGCAGTGGTTTTTATTCTTTGTTGGTGTTTTGTTTTGATTTTGTCCCAGATATTTCCATCTTTGTGAGCTCTGCAGCTGGTACCAATGGCCAGTTGTATCAATAAACAAGTCAAAGTTCAAGGGACCTTTCAAGGGACCTCCTGCCAGTTATGATTCTTCAAGCAGTTTAATACAGTCTTACTGATATATATTTTCCAATGATGTGTGCCTCTCCGCAGAGAAAGAAGTGAACTGAAATTTTCAGTCATTCTATCAAAAATGACTGAACAAAACACGAACAAAAACCTACGTTCTGCCTTCAGGAACCTTTATAAATTCAACATAGTAGATACATTATGGACCAGTTTTCCAAACCTTTTATCTATTTTAATGCATCCAATAATCCCATCTAGAATATTTGCCTTTTAAACATACATTGGAAATACAGAAACAATATTTGCTAAATATAATAATTAATATTTATTGTCTTTCTGGGAAAGAGGTATAAAATGCAGAGATCCAAGTCTGCAGTTGGAGTGAACAGATCTTTAGATCAGGTACTTTTGTACAAGATAAAATTCTCCAGCACATCTGTCCTGAGATGACAATTTTGTATCCAGTATAGTTAGCTCCATAGAGTCAAATGAAGCACTAGATTAAACTTTGAAGTGGATAATTATTCATTTCTCTTGGAAATGGAGCTAGCTGAGGTATTATAGTTATAATGCATATATATTCTTTTGTAAATAGCTGTTTTTGAGATCTGAGCTAAAAAAATACGGAATTTGTCATCCTTTGTTGGAGCTGGAAAGATGAGTGGTTTAAAATAATGTTGATAATGTATTGCTTAGCTATAAGAGGAAATTTAATTTCGTTAAAAGGAACATAAATGGGAACTTTATATTAATTTATTTTCCTTGTGAATTTTTACATATATGATTTCTGTTCCCTCTTGTCTGTCAGAGAGAGGGGAGGTAGGTACTACCTTCTCAGCAGGTAGTGCATTACTACCTGCTCCTCTCTGAAAAGATGAGCCAATTGCCTTAACTATGTGCATGAAGAAACTGCAGAATTGTGAATTAATATGCTTATTTTCATATCTGGACATCCTGGTTCTTATTCCATCCTCATGTCCTGGTCTGAGAGACCATGGGGCAGAACATCAAATCAGTAAGACTGGGAACTAGGAGCAGACTGGGGACTGTTGGGCTGCTGAGAGTTCTCCTGATAAAGCAGATATTCAGGAATTGGCTGATCTGTGTTACGTCAGCTAAGCAGAGGTCTAGTGTAGAGCAACAGAACAATCCTTATCAGATGGTCCTTATCAGATGATGCATATGAGAAACAGCTGCTGAAGGCGTAAAGCAGTTCTGTCATGTACCACTCTGAACATCCAGAAAAAAGTAGTGACTGCAAAAGGGGTTTTTTTTTGGCAATATACAGGCTTACTTTTCATAAGGAAATGCAAATTACTCAAACCCAAAAGCTTTTCTAATACTTTACAATTTTCAGGGAAATTTTGCTTGTGAGAAATATCCATACTCATAGCCTACTTAATGAAAACTATATTATTTGGAAATAGCGTTTTTGTTTTCTTCTAGGGATATATTGAAAGGTCTGCAAAGTTTTTGTGCTTTTGTTTTCTGTATTAAATTATATGAATGCCTATAACCTTAATTGTTAACATAAATGTCAAATACAACAATTGTGTCAAATCTGAATGTGGAATGGAACAGGTAATTTTAGGAGGACCATTGTAATATTAGTACAAAATTAGATATTCTCATTTTAAGTTTTAGAAGGATAGTAAAGTCTAGTAGCTAAATAAAAGAGTATGGTTCTTTAGGAGGCTGCCGTAAATGTTCTTACGGATCACATAATTACGTTGTGTAATCCAACAGTAGAGTAACTGCTGAGACTTTTTGTTATTATTAGAGAACAACACCTTTAATCCATCTTACATCAGTATTTATCTTTTTAATAGTTATGAACAGCTAGTTAAATGTAATGAAAGAGCTGACAAATAGAAAATCTGTGAGCATCATGGATAGGATTGTCTTCATATGTTTATCTTATTTTCTTTTTAAAATTCAAAATGTCTAAAAGGCCTGAAAAACCTCTTAACTGACTTTTATGGATGTCCTATAATCCTATTTATAAAATAAAAATTTCCAAGTTTGTTCACTGATGTAGGTCTGCAAAATACTTTAAAGATTTATGAGACAATATATTTTGGAAAAGTGCCACACTTTTACAAATGTGTGATTGGGAAGTGCTGACAAGATTCAGAAAGGCAACTCAAAACCAACCTCATTCATCACAAGAAGATATTGGAGCAAATCTAAAGGAAAAGTAATTTTAATTACCAAAGCAGATCTAGGTCTTTATTAAGTTCATTAAATTTACACTGTTATGAAGGATGCTACTGAAAAACACAGTGAGGCTTAATTTACTCCTCCACCATTGAAAAGAAAATCTGATTGCTTTAAGAGACACCTAAAACTAGTAGTTTAAGACATTTTTTTAAACCTTCTGTTAGTCGATAACTGTTGGAACTAAATGGTGTAATGCATTAAAAGATTACAATTTTGTTAAAGGTTATGTTTTTCCTCTAAGAACATTTCATGTCATTCCAAAATCATTCTGGTATGTACCCAATTTAGAACCGTAGGAGGCTATCCAGCATTTCAACAGATACCAACTATCCTGATCAAGTTGGTTCTTGGTATGTAGCAGGACTGGGGTGAGGAAAGGGAAGGTTCTTCCCAATGAAGTTTAGTGCTAAGTCACAAGTTCCAACAATCTGGATATGTAGATGTGGATATAGTAGGAGACAGCTTGGTACCCGTGTTGTTTGAGAAATTCTTGTATAATGAATCCCTCCTCTGTGTGTGGGAGAGCTGTTGTGTCTTGCAAGTCCCAGAGTCCTGCCTTGCTGACACCAGGCACTTGGCTCAGCTGCTTTAGGTATTTTCATGACTGAAATGTTTCTGAAGAGCACTGCAAATTAATTTAGTGCATTTGAAGCACGAACTGTGCATCACCGGTGACAGCAGTAAAATATCCTTCATGAACAGTTAATCTGTGCATCTTTATCATATGCATGAGGTATTAATGAGTTTCCAAACTACTCTTACCTGTCTTCATAACTCCAGAGTTGTTAATGGCTTTGTAATGAATCTTGGAATATAAAATAACCAGTGAAGATAGTCTTCACTTAGAAAACACTCATTTTGTTTTTTCATGCCATTATATCAAAATGTGATAGAAAGTGAGTGCGCTCATGTAAACTAATTGAACTCCTCTGTGTTCTGTGAGATTCATGCCACCTAAAATTCTAACCTGTGATGCCTAGCATCGTTACCAGGATCAGCATTATGTTGTTGAGTGGTGAGGATCTAGGAAATGGTGCCTTCAGCCTTTGAGTGCATGTGATATTTCATATTTACTTGTTTTCTATCAATTAAATATTGAAAAAATACCTGTATCATCATTAGACTTCTGTGACTCAGAAGACTCATCTGTAGCAAGCTGCCCTGCCTAGTGACTTGCCTGCTACTTTCAAGGGTGTTTCTTTCATATTGTAGATAACTATGGGAAAAATTTTGATCGAATGGTACTTATAAACTTAAACTGAAGCTGTGTATTAATAAAAGTCCTCACTGTAGGAGATTTACAGCTATACCCTACCCTGTAAGTGTAGGGTATTTTGTAGGTGAAAGGCAAGGTGACTGAAAATGCCCTCTTAATGATGTAACACTTCAGTTAACCACTTCAACATGACTGTGTGGGTGCAGGGAGTTGAATGGCAGGGAAAAAAACCTCAGCCAGACACCAAGAAATTAAAATAGAAAAGGCCAGGCTCAGTTTAGAGCAAAAGTGTCGAAGAACATAAGTGAGAAAGTCCTATAGGGGGAAAGTGCGTATTTCCCTTGCCTGGCCTGAGGATTAAAGAGAATGCTAAAGAGGTTAAGGAGCATGACTGGAACAGGAAAATGCAGAGTGGGCATCCATGACTCCTGGCAGGAACATGTGGAGAGAGCAAGGAGGTGCCTGTGCCTCATCAGAACTGGAGGCAACTGGGAAGGAATGGAAAGATGAATGGCAAAGCAGATGAAAAGATACAGGTTTACTTGCTTTAATCTTTGTACTTGTATTTATGTGTCCTTGGGATACATGGAACAATGACCATTGCTGCTTAAAAACTGTCCATCTCTTAACTCAACAACTTTCATAGGTGCCTGAAGAAAAGGGACTGTAGGTGCACTGTGCAGTTAGACTTGTGAAGTTGATGTAATTAATGAGAAAAAAATCACAGTCTGGATTTTTAGCCTTAAAACATTAGGGCAGTCTGGTCTCTAATCAGAGGAGATAAATCACTGGGGTAAAAGTAAGAAATCGACCTCATAAAGGAATTATTTGCATGATTAAATTGTATGTTGTCATATTTGGAGGCTCACTTCATGTGTAATCAAACATGTAACCGCATGTCAAGCTATTCTACCTCTCAAATAAATGAATTAATTCCTCCTGCTGCAAAAATAATTCAAATCCATGTCCGATAACCAGTTAGCATAAGTGAGGTCTTAAAAGTTTAGTAAATTTTAATGTAATTTTTCTAAGCATGTTTGTAGTAGAGGTGCCAAGATCTTTTTTTCAGTGTATCAGAATCTAGCAGAGTCCTTGTGGTTGAGTAAGAGAAGAAATGAATTAAATTTTATTTTGATTAATCCTCTTTAAGAATTATTGTAATTTCTGAGATAATTTTGATAAGGTTTATTTCTTTGTACTGTAAGAATATTTTAGTCTGCTGTTTTGTGTCCTTTTAATGGTGCTCCAATTTGAATTTTATTAAGGGTATTCCAGAAAAGAGTTTGAGATTAACTATTCTGGATTAAAATTTAAACTAAGTACAGTGATGTGACCTCAAAGTAATAGTCATAGTGAATGAAAATCTGAAGAGAAGGAAACAGTTATTTAATGGCACAGCATACTTTAAATTGCTCCCTGGATTAACTTCACATTAAATCTGATTCACCATAGCACAAATACCTTTCCTAAATACCTGATCTAGAGTCTAAGAGGAAAATTATTACATTGTTTTTTACTTACATTTCTTCTCCATGTATTATACATTAACATGTATCTAGCAGTAGACTATTAGCAGGATTTTAAGATATAGGCTGATGTATGCAGAGTTTGGATCACATTTGTCAGACAGGAAATTTCAAAGATAAAGAGAACAAAGATAAAGTTTCATAGAAAAATTATGCAAAATCCTAAAAGTCCTTTGATCTCCAAACAGTTATGCCATGGATCATATGTTTTTCTTTGGGTGCTTATATGCCTGCTTTTTTGTCATTGTTAGTTATTTCTGCATATCTCATTTTAATTGAGTGTTTCTGGGCCTTGAGCAAGGTTCTTCATAAAAGTACATATACATTTTTGCTAGTGTAGTTACTGTATGAAATGCCAAAATGCCAGTGTCTATACTTTGTCATCTTCACGTTTCTTTCATGTTCCTTGGTTTTTTAAGAGGGTGTCTTTTACCTGTGTGGTGTTTTATTTTTTTTTTTTTTTTTTTTTTTGCATACTCTGAATTAATTAATCAGGCATTTCAACACAGCTCTCCTGAAAAGGAAACTAATACATATTTTAACAAGTGTTATGTTTGCCTTATATCTTAAAAAGACTGATTTAGATCTCTTCATTGCTGAATCCTACAGCCCCATGGGGAGTGCATTTTTCTACTTCAATTTATATGTTATATATTTTTATATGGGAGTACTTCTAGTAAGTCTGGTGCTATAAAGTTTTTAATAAGTTGGAGCAAAGTTTTCAGCTATATATTTACCTTTCGTTTGAGTGTTGTACTATCGCTTTGGTTTTCTGCATTTTTTTTAGGTGTATCCTCTCAGCGGTAAGGTTGGTTGGGTTTTTTCCCTTTTTTTATGTGTACCACTGCAGAGGATGGAAATTCCCAATTAATGTTGATGCTGATATCTCTCACACATCTTTCAGAATCATGTCTTTGAATCTTTAAATCCATTTAAAAACCTCAGAGTCCGCAGAAATGAATGTTGCTTGCAGCTGAATCTCTAGTCGTCAATAATCATGAATTATGGCATTTAGAAAACCTCAAACCCCACAGAAATAATGAGCTGAGATATACATGAAATGGCTTAGAAGGCTCACTTGCTGGTGAGGTCAGATACAGGGAATATAGCGGCCACTGCATGGGAGATGGACAGGCCCTGCCCTGCAGGTCTGAGCCAAACCAGCACAGCACAGCAGCCACTGCCATTTGCTGACCTAGGAAAATGTGGGGGCTGACCAAAAAGGTCATATCCGTCTGATTCATCATCATTTTCACATGATTTTTCCAGAGTGAAGTTGCAGAGAGGCTGTAAACACTCTCGCTAACCCTGAGCTCTTACTTTTGAGGTTTGTTTGGCTAAGGCACACAAGTGAACCCACACTCACCAGAACTGAACTGTTAATTAGCATTGCACTTAGTTTCTCCCCTCTCTGTCATCCATTCAAGAGCATCCTGTATTGCATATTCATGACATCATGGAGATATCTGCAGGTGAAAGCAATGTACTGGTAAGAGACTACTGAACAAAGCACTTTCTCATTTGCATTAATTTTAGGAAATTTAACTGCTGTAGACTTAGCTATATTACTTCTCTGCTTGTTAAAACTGGCCTATTCTCCTTGAAAAAGGCATACTTCTCTGACTAATGGTATTTTCAATGGAAGTGAATAATTTGATTTCAAAACTGAGAATTTAAGTAGAAAGAATGCTGCAGTAAAAGGTCTGAAAAATAATGGAAAATAAAACAATGTAATGTTTGAGAATATGACAAGCAAATCATAATATGTAGTTACACTTTCTGAGAAACTGTTTTATTACCTATTTTGCTTTTATACACACAAGCTTCTTCCTTAGTCAGTGTGTAAACAAACAATATAATATTGAGTCAAGAACTGACTAGTTTTCTATTTTAAAATTAAAATATAACCAGGTTCTTAACTTGAAAGGAATGCTTTGCAGAGAAGTGAAGCATAGTGATTCATTTAGTAGAGCTATGAAAAATGAAGCAAAATTTGGGAATTATCTTACTCATGACTGCAAGTGAGTTGAACATTTCAGGTTAGATTTCACATCCCTAGAGAAGAACATTTAGGGATGTTGTACTGTCATCACTTTGAAGAAGTTATATTTTAATTTCTGCATCCTCAAAAGAGACAGACATTAAGGATCGAACTTTACATCATTAGAAGGTGGGTTTGAAATTTTCTTATAAACAAATTTTTGCTAGAAGCCCAGTAATTTTCCAGCTGAAAGCTCTTTCTGGTAAACAGAACATTTCCAAGCTGTTTCACAAGTAATTAAACATAGCTGGAAGTATTAATTCTGTGGTTAATTTAGAGAGCAATTTAGGACTTCTTTTAGAAAGTAATGGGGTAGTGTATCATTTAGCAACCTAGATGGTCCATGTTATTCTGATCATGAATATTCTATGGATATTATCATGATCTGTTTGAGAACTAGGTTCTAAATTTTCAATCTAATCTGCATATAATATATGTTAAGTGTATACAAACAGGCAAATTTAAGTTGTCTATGTTTGCTAGATTTTCTCATTTTAAACAAGAGAAAAGTAACACTTTTGCTGATAGATTCTGGACTACACCTTCTGAAGGATGCTCTATTTCAAACCAGGAGCATCAATAAATTGGAAACTATGGTCCCACTTTAGTAAATAGGTTGATAATCAAGGTGGTTTAATGGCATGTTTTCCTATCAGGAAAGACAATGTGATTAGCAGGTGGAGGTGGAGGTTAGTATATCTTATCGAAGCAGTGGAGTTAAAGTGCTTTGTGGGGTGTGTAAGAGCATGATCTCATCAAAGTCCTGAGCACAGTGTGGAAAGTGTTCCTTCTGGTAAGGATAGCTGCCTGTCCCGTCTTAGAGTCCTCTAGATTAGAGCCTTGTAGGAGAAACTCTTATCTTTTGTGTGATTTTGGGCAAAAAACCCTGCAAGAACTAAGGAATGGCCTCTAAACCAATCTACCTTCCAGGCCTACAGACCTGAACCCTTTAAATTGAAGTGCCAGGGGCTCTGCAGGCTGAGGAAAATGGCAGCTGTATTCCAGCATTGGGTACAAATTATATTTTATTTGGTTTGCTACACTTCCTGTCACAATTGTTTCCGGAACAAAAAAAAAGTATGCATATAGAACACATATACTCTCTGGTTGATAATGGATTTGTGATATTGTTTAGGAATTACTTTTTTGGAAATATTTTTTTCTGATGAGGTCCAGGGTCTTTTATCTGATTAAGGCAAGTAATCCTGAAGTATTCAAAAATGGAGATATTCAAGGACAGTGAATTTCAGTTTCCTATCTCACCCTTATTCAAATTTAGTTTCCCATGTACAAATCCTAAATCAGGGTCTCGTGTAAATAAGAGTGGCCATGTTACTTTTCATCCTATTTATGACTATTCTTCGAGAATGTAGGGAAAAGGTTCACCTGCTTGATTCTTTCCTCTTTTAAACATTTATATAGCTCTCAAGTGTTCAAGCTAATCTGATGTCCTACTTCTCATTACCAAGACCTGTGTTGAAGTACTTTATTTGGCAATTCTTCAGAAGAACATTTATTTTTAACAATTCCAAATGCCAGAAGTTAGTTTCACACATAGCAGAGTGCTGAATTCCAGCATCTCTTCTTTTTTTTTCCCACATTTTAATTGCAGTATTGCGGTTTTAAATAAAAACCCTATTCATATTTTTATGTTCCCATATACATTATATGTACTTTATTCTTTCTTCAGAACCACTGAGTTGGTAATGATTTTACAGCAAAATTGTACTGTAATTACTACAGCTGTTGTGCTAAGGCATTTATTTCTTGCTCTGTCTTTTGAATGAAAAATTCTTTTAGTGAAAATAGATTTGGTGAAGTTGTTAACTGTTCAATAGAAAAGACATCTCAATTAAGGTGGTGGTATTTTTTCTACAATAGTTTAGGCAGACTAAGATAACTCTTAAATTATTTAATGCAATAGTCTCGTAATGCAAATATTTTGGATTTTTACATTTCACAATTTTATCCCCAAAATACAGATCTGTATTTTGTTCCTCAGAACCCATTACACACATTAAGAATAAAATCCAAGATAAATTGGCTCTGTCATCCCATCTGGAAGGTGTGATTATATATTAAAACTTAATACTTCAATACTAAGTATTTGAGTTTGATTAGAAGTAGGAGAGGAAGACCTCCAAATCCACTGGAAAGTGAGAACTTCATCAAAGTTGGATTATCTTGGTGATCATGTTGATCTGTTAGTCGAGCTGAACCAGCTAACCTGATTCATCTGATAGCACAGCTGTACCTGCATGGAACACTCATCTGATGTAAGGTATCTTGAAGGTAAGCTAGATTGGTTTGACAGCGTCAGGTTGAAGAGATATTGTTACCCATACTCTGGTGCTATCAGATATGGGAGCAGGTGGGGCAGTTTTTCCAAGGAAAAAGGTGCTGGAATGGATCCACACAGCGATAGCTGGGCCACCACATCTGACCATGTTCTTAGACTGAGTATGAGGGACTGCCATTTCAAAAAACTCTTCCGTGCTGCATTCTTGTACAGGCCTTTAGGCAACCTCTGTTCACTTAGTGTGTTGTCACCTGTCAGTTGTGTGGGTGATGAGAGAAATGCAAGTTGGCAAGAAATAACTGGACGTGGCTTTTGGTGCTATTGTTTAGTTGATAATGTTGTGTTTGGCCAAAGGTTGGACTTGATCTTGGAGGTCTTTTCTAGCCTAAATGGTTCTGTGATTCTATTGCATACTAAGCAACTTCATGCTCTGTCCAAAGAAGTCAGCTGGTCAGAAACAAATATAAAATAATTTGTAAATTGGCACAGAGTTGACAGATTACTTACCAGGGTACAGATTCTACAGTTGAAGGTTTTTGATGTGTCAAAAAACCTGTAACTATTAAGTAACAAATTATGAGTTACCGGAAGTGTTAGTTGTTAGGGTTTTGCCACATTTATAAAAGTTGACCTGTGATTTGTAGCAAGGAAATTCTGTCCTGGTTCTAATTTCTGTCTCAGGAAAATGAAGATGTTAATTATATAGAGGTTATATAGTATTTATTGTAGTTCGACTCCACATATAAATTACAGAACAAAATGTCATTATTTTAAATATTCCTGTATTATTTGCTCATATCTGATTTTATCAAGTAGAGGAAAGTATACTTGTGCTGTCATAGCTGAAGGTTCTTTGATCACGGTTGAGGATTCTTTAATCAATGGGCAATGACATTATTTTAGTGCTGAGCACTTACCAATCTTCTGTCCTTAACTGTTGCAAAAATTGCACCAAAAAGGCTTTCAAAAGTAACGACACCAATATGTTTTCCAAGTATTAGCCTAGAAAATATTTTCAGTACAAGGTTACCGGTTCTGTTAATGCAGTTTTAAATCAAAGAACTTCAGTTGGCTTTTTATATGGTAGCTTGTTATTAATATTTCTAAAAGGACTTTTTACCTCTTTGCAAGCCCTTTTCAAAGGACGAGTATAAACATTTATCAACCCACATTTTCTGATCCCATGGAATGAAGGAGGTAATCTGCCTTTTAGCAGCTTTGATCACTGTGCCCAAAGCTGCTGTGTGCAGGAAAAATAAAGCTTTTTATAGCACTATTGGAAATAAGGGCTCTGTGCCTTTTCTGTGTGCTTATCGCATTAGCTCTAACAAGCTAAACATACCAAAGGTTGGCCATCATCTTCAAGCACAGTTTTTGATAGATGATGAGTTTACATTTGATTTCCCAGCTTGCTGATTGTGAATTCAGCAAGTACATGATGAACACTTTGAGGCATCTTGTAGCATTTGGCAACTTTAAAATGAAATAGCTTTGGCTAGGACCATATATAATTTATAGAGAATTCAGGAAAACCTTGTGGATTAAATTTCAGTCTTCAGACAAAAAGAAATATTCAGCAAAAGCCATTAGAAGAATAATTTGCAATGTTCAAATCACTCCTATATATTTTTATTGTCTTTGATTTAATGCATTTATTGTGAAATGAGAATGTCAAATAATGGAAATAGACATTGAGACAATAGGAAGTGTTACAGTGTTTAGGGTAAGGAGATTAGTTGATTACTTGTTGGATCTAACAGAAGACAGATAAAATGCCCGAATATTTGTACATACTAAATAATTTGAAGTTTGAGGATTTTCAATTAAGCTTCAACCTGGAAAGTAATTGAACAGCAGAAACAAATAAGTGTTAATGACAGTTCTTTAGCAGAAGTGAGAAAAAAGTTTGAAAGACGCTTAAAGATTGGCTAAGTTCATTCTGTAGCTTGAGTGTGCACAAAGGAAGGTCAGAGTAATTCAAATGTGTGAGAATTCGTGATCATGACGTGTATTAAATCTAATAGTGAAAGTGACTTTTGGGAAAGGATGAGTGACTTGAGGAGGTGTGAGAGACAACAGGGAAGAGCAGCAGTAACAGGATCCCAGATGAGCCTCCTCCTCTGGAGTGGCTCTCCAGTGTAGCCAGAGAAGATGATGGAGGATGGTGAAAAGTTGCAGTGCTGCAAAGAGCAGGCCTTTCATATCATTGAGGTCAAGACACTGTGACTTCTCAGGCATTTGAAAATTTGTTTTATTGAGTTTGTTGAGAATTTTGCAAAAATTAAAAAAATGTTTTTGAGAACTTGAATTGGTTTATGGCTTCAGGTGGAAACCCTGTAGAACTTCATGGTGTTCTGAAATTTCAGCTGGGTGCTAAAGCAAATGTAGAAATTTTGACTAAATCTTTTAAACACATTTGTTTAATGTGTTACTAAATGAGATACAAAGAATACTATTTAGGTAGTATTAGAGTGGTAAATATTAAATTTATAGGATAAGTTAAAATGAATTGAAGCCTAATAGAAAATGCCCGTCTGAAGGAAAACCATTTCACCTTATATAGAAATAATATTTGAACAACCAAGCCATTATACCACCATGAAAAAGCAGAGTATTAACATTAAGAAAATGTAAAATTCAGTATTGCTATATAGCTGCGCAACTTCTGTTTCAATTCTTTAATATTGGATTGAAGTTTTGATATATCAACATGTCTGAATTACCAGCATGGTCAATATTTATTTTCTAATGACTGAATCATAATTACAGATCAGTGTGTACCACTTAAATGCTTAAAATAATCATGAAATACATGTGATTCATGAAATCCTTAGCAACCACAAAGCTTCTTGTGCACATGCTCAGACGCAGCGGTGACTGAGGAGTTCATAAAGCACATTTGCAGCACTGAAAACACTGTATATCGTTCTTGTATTTCTCCATGTAAGGGTTAATTGAGGGCCCGTCTAATTAGAAGAAATATTAGGTAATTGCATTTGGAACTGCATTTTTTATGATTTCAAGAAAGACACATTAAAGACTGCATCAAGAGCTGCCAGTTCTAACCCTTGCTCCCCACTGATATCCTGGTCTTGTCTTGCTGGTCAAAATAGTCCCATATCAGCTTTTTTTTCCCCTGACATAAGGTAAAATACCTTCTAGTAAAGGTTAGCCATTCTGAGGTTGTGATAATTGGCCACTTGGTAACTGCAGGTAGGAGCAGGGAAACAACCCAAAGGGATCACTCCTGAATCTTTGCTACTCTATTGTGTGTATTTCTTCAGCATCTCTCGTCTGTTTGAATTTGTTGGAGGGAATGGTGTATTTATACAAAGATTTATTTTATACATGCACATTCTTAATAGAAATGTGTAAAATCCCAGTTATACCAATTCACATAAAATAATTGGAGTTTGGGCAATTCATATAGAGAATTTTAGAATTCAAATGAAATAGTGATATTTTGAATTTGTTGTAACTTCTCAAGACATGCTTCTCTGTTTCCACTTTGGATTACTCCTTATTCAAATACTTTCTTGTATCTCAAATAGGTATCTAAAACAACTTGGACTGTGGGATAGGGCTGTTTTTTAATGAATTAGCTGATCTACTCATTGTTCATGATTTGGAATTTTTGAATATTGCCCCTTTTTAAGAGCATTAATGTTTGAGTGAGGATGCAACTTCTGCCTTGCAAAGCTGAAGAACTCCTGAGTGCGTGATGCTTTCTACAGGTAAAAATTATTCAACTGATTATTACAAGAATCACTGACGGTAGCAAAACTGGTTTGTGGTTTTAATTACAGATCGTTTTGGAGGAAAAAAGTTTTGAAAAACTAGTGGTGTTTAAACTAACTATCCATATTGCCAGGATATTATTACTCTCCTCCTCTTTAATTTCACATTACATATCAACCCCTTTTTACTTTGTGATGATAATTTAGAGTCAAATCATTTTATTATAAAGTTAACAATAATCCACTTAATTTTATTGCTCAATATTAAGTAGTCAAAGCAGAACATGAAACACTTGTTTGCAGAAAAAAAATCTTTTTTCTGTCCTTAAACTTTTTCACACATTGTCACCATTGTCACAGCTAGGCTTTTCTCAATTAGTTCATGGGAAGATAATGATTTACATCTTGGAGTTGACCTAACAAACACAGATAATTTTTTTAACAACACTGCATATTATTATCAATAATTATTTCTCTTTAATTGACAATAGCTTGTGTTTATTATTTTCAAAGAATTCCCTATGTGCTCATCACCCATCTTCAACAGTGACTTTCACTAATTTCAAAATATAGTGGGAAGCAAGATTAGTTTACGATTTACTTTTTACAGTTCATTTCACTTCCCCTTTAACAGGCTCTGTGGCAAAAGCCAGCTTTTTTTTTTGTTCAAAGTTTCCAAAACAGTTTTATGTGAAGCCCAGATGTGTAAGTTAGAAAGCTGTTTCTCTGCAATGCTCAGTGGTTGGGAGACTTACATGGCAAATAAAGGTGGTTTAGAGAAACTAGGCAGAGGGTCTTTTTCTCAGGTTGAGAAGTTAACTTCATGTTGAATTTTCCTCTTCTGATTCTTAAAGACTCTTAAGCTGGGCCTTTAAGACTGATTTATTCTCAGTGACTGCTAGTAATATATTTTACCTTGGAAATAAGTGGCAGCTTTAAAATTTCACCTGAAATTGAAATTGTCCAACTTGTCTGCCACTCTAGTTTAAGATCTCCCTTCTTAATTAATTCCACCCCTGCATCTTTCTTTGTTAGCACTTCAGCCTGCGTTTAGTACAGTTATTCAGTTATCTCCAAACATTCTTCTCTCCTTGGACTTTCCTTTGTTCCACAGAAAAGAAGACTTTGGTATGAGGGCATTGCAAGAGGTCATATTTGATCACTGATGCCTTACCTTTTTAAAATTTTTCTTTTTCTTTTTTGTAGTTACTGAAACTGTCAAACTGAAGCTTTTTGAATATCATAACATCACAAAATCTATGCTCAGTTAATTTGGTATAACCCCAGAAGGCTACAGTAGATTTAACAAAACTTTAGCTCAAACATGGAAGAATTTTAGTGCGGAAGTTGGAGACAAGTGAGTTGTGATTTTGATACTGTTAATCAAGAAACACTTCTTCGTCTCCCAGTAAAATCCTTGTTCCCTCTGATTTTCCTGTGTTGCTGGATGGGCCTCAAGGATTTTTGCCCACAGCTGGACAGTGGCATCAGCTACAGAGAGGTGAGGACTGGGGAAACATGGGCCCCAGTAACATCACAGACATATTATTGAAAAGATGGGAGAAGAGTGCATTTGGATTGTCCATAAAAACATTTACTCCCAGAGCACTGTTAATGATGTTTACCCAAGATGACAGAAGATGGTTCTCCACCTACTCCCTTTATTAGTTGTAGATGTCTCTTTCTCCCTTGCAAACTAGGGCTGCTAGTTTTATAACGCAGTTTTCAGGTGTCCTGAGATAAATAATCTTCTTTTTTCCATGTTTTATATCACATCAGTTCTGCATAGATTTTTCTTTGCATCTTAAATCTGTTCAAAGAGTCCTTTTTTCTCTTTCACAAAATAGCTCCTCCGTTTTTTTCTTTTTGCTGTCTATTATTTCTTAATAGCACAGTTCACAGGCTGGATAATACAATTGCTTCCAGTTTTAAGTAACACTTCAGGTTTTCAAATAGTATTTCTAATGTTCATTTTCAATTTACCACAATTAAAAGATAATTAACAAATAAAAATCCTCCCAATAGAGCTGAAGAAATAATTATTTTTAAATTACCTTGCCTCGTCACAAGTTTCTTTGTCTTGTGGAATGATGGGCTAGGGTGTGTTAACACTTGTTGCTTAGTCTTATGAATGGGTGCTTATTCTTTGCTAAATTATTAGTTTCATTACTGAAATGCCAGCTCCTAAGCTGAAGGAGACCATGATTGTGTTCAGACCATTCATATACTGTTATAACCCACTCAATTTTGCTGTGTTGGAAGTCTGTTTTTCTAACTTCTGGGGTAGATTTCATTGGTGTCACATGACAAATGTCTGATCAGTGACAAAATGGAAGGATTTTGTTGCTGTGCTCAGCTTCCTAGTGGGACGTTGTGCCACAGACAGAGACAGTTTTTTTTCTTGGAACTGCACAGCAAAGTTTGAGCATGCAGGTTGCCACAAAGGACATTCCAGTTAGATGTTGTGAAAATGTGATGCACCCTGAGGATGAATGACCATTTAAACCATTTTTCCAAGGGTTTTTGAAATTTTCGTGCATTCAGAGCTTGAGCAAAAATACCTGTGAGTAATTTTATCTAACTTTGAAGTTATACCTATGTTTGAGGTTAGCCCTATCCTGAGCAAGAGCTTGTACCAGGTGGAGATCCCTTACAACAAAATTATCCCTTGATTCTATGATAGAGCTGCGCTGGGTCAGCTAAGGACTCCTGAAGACATCTTCACAAAGAGTGACGCATGAGATAAGGTCACTTGTGTCCTTCTGTGAATCTGTAGTGTCTTCAGAATCACTTTAAATTTGCCTGGGCAGTGTTTCCGAATCATCTGGTCTGTTACTGTGTTCCGCATTCCTCCTAGAATATGAACTCTACCCACAGGGCAAATTACATCTGTTACCTGGGCAGGGAGATATTGCAAGATCATTGTGGCTTAAAGGCTCCCTCAGGGACTCATTTCCACCTGAGAGTATAAAAACTATTCCAAATACCTGTCATCTGATCTATCACCTCAGATAATGTGGAACCACTGGAAATGGTAGGATTTGAAGCTGTTTTAAACTGATATTGTTCTACCGGGGCCTGGCCCTCTGCTGTGCAGTGTTGCAAATTAATTTTGGAATATTATTGTATATTTGAAAACAAGCTTTCAAGTTTATTTATGCTCCCAGTTTGGAAAGTGTGATTTGGATTTGTGCTCAGTCAAATATGGGAGGAGCAGTGGAAGAGACAGAAGCACCCTACAGCTATTTGCAGGTAGCGGCACTGATGCTGCCAGACCCACCTGGGCATTTTGGCATTGGTGCTTTAGGATGGGCTGTGTGTGTTTATGTGCAGTCCTGAGGAGCACAGACTCCAGGAGATAGGTGTGTTGGGTTCTGGGAGATGCCTGTGAATAACCTTCAGTCTACAGGTCCCTCTGAAGTGGAAGAAGTTACGTACTGGAAATGTCTCCCATGCCTACGGTTATTTCTGCGCGGGAGATGAGCTCCCAGAGTATTTCACCTGCCCACTTAATTTCTTCTTTTTAACACTATGTTTTCTATTCCATTGATATGCAGAGCACTGTGTAAAATACCAAGGAAATATGGTTGCTAAGAGCCTTATTTGTTGCGTATGCTAGGCTAATTTGAATTGAATTAAGGCTTTAGAGAACTGAGGAGGTTGGTCTTAAAAACCCATTTGCTAAAATTATCCTTACACACTTGAACACAATATCACTTAGGCTGAAGAAATATGTAGAAAAACATGAAAGTGGTTTTATGATAGAACAGTACTTTCCAAGTTTATGATTTCTTTTTCAAATATGACTGTAATTTTGTTATTTATATATTTTGATTAGGTCCAATCAAATACTGTATGCACCAAATGAAAATAATATATAGTATATATGTCTGAAATATACTATTATCACAGAATCCCAGAATAAGCTGAGTTGAAAGGGACACATAAGGGTCATTGAGTCCAACTCAAGGCCCTGCACAGGACATTCCCAAGGGTCACACCATGTGCCTGAGAATGTTGTCCAAGCACTTCTTGAACTCTGCCAGGCTTGGTGCTGGGACCGTTTCCCTGGGCAGCCTGTTCCAGCGCCCAAACACCTCTGGTTTAAGAATCTTTATCTGACATCCAACCTAAATCTCTCCTAACACAACTTCAGGCCACTCCCTTGGGTCACTGGTCACCACAGAAGAGATTAGTGCCTGCCCGTCCTCTTCCCCTCATGGTGAAGTTGTAACTGCAATGAGGTTGCCCCTCAGTCTCCTCTTTGTGTAACATTTGCGTATTTTATGTTTGCTCATTCGTGTCTTTTTCTGAAAGTAGTTGTCTTAATGAGGAATTAATTTCACTGCACTTTTTATCTAAATGCTCATTTCACAATTTTTCCTGCATATAAAAATGATAATTTAATGGAAATTATGTAAAAATAATGATACACCCTTAATTACAGAAATCTTTATCTTACATGGTACAAAACTGTAGATTATTTCTACTCAGAGCACAGAAAGAAGAAAAATACCTATACTTTAAGCATCCATTTAGTCACACCTCTGCACTGTTACTGATAAGGTTTTCATTTCATTCCGGTGCTTTATCTAATCTGTATGGTTAAATTGAGCAGTGTCAGAAGTGTTCTTGTCAGCAGAGTTTAGGAAAAATCTAGTATTCAAGGAGTTTATCTGTGTAAGTGTATTGCTGCAGAGACATGAGCTGATGCATTACAAAATCCCCTTTGGGCATATCCATGTTTGTACTGTAAAACAAAGTTCTCAAAACTAAAAGTTTAAAGCTCACTTGGGAATATTTGGATTTTTCTACTGCCATAGGCACTGCCTTTCCTCTGGTATAATGATGAATTTACTGTAAGCACAGACACAACAGACTTCCATGTTAGCTCACATCAATAAGAATAGAAATTCTGCAGTGAAAACATACTGGAGGCCTAAATAAAAATGAAAGACATTTAAGTGAAGCAAAATCAGTATAGGGTGGTTATAAAAAAATAGAATTAATCACCTTAGCATGGAAAAATTATAGTAAGACAACATATGAAGTTATATATATACACATATTTAAATTAGAGACTGAGGCATAATAGTAATGTCACAAATGAATAGGAAGTTGTTTTGGTGATTGTTAAAATGTCCTCTCTGTCCTTCTGAAATGTATAAGCCATTTTTTAGTACACTTTACAAATTTAGAGGGCTATAAAAACATAAAACCAGTCATTGTCAAGTGCATTCTAAAGCCGGATTTTCTTAAAACAAGACAAGAGATGGAGTGATGGTCCTTGCCTCTACATTGTTGTGTTGGTTCCAATGTTTTAATTAGAAAATGAAGTCACTGAATTTGATATCACACTGATTTTTTTTTTTTTTTTTTTTTTTTAACAGATTAAGATGCTTGGTAAAGCAGCTGGAAAAGGGTGACATTAATGTGGTGGATTTAAAAAAGAATATTGAATATGCAGCATCTGTGCTGGAGGCAGTTTATATTGATGAAACCAGGTAAGTCTGAGGGGGGGGAAAAAAACCCCAGAAAGAATGTTGCAAATTGTGTTTCAGAGATCTGGTCTTTGCATGCAATTGTCACCAACATGAGCTGAAGGTCTGTGCACATCAGAAGAAGCTTATGTGGTTCTTGGATCTTTTAGTGACGAGGTTAAGGCAAGTAAGATTCCAAATGTCAGATGTAACTTCTGTTTGGAAAGAAATGCTCACAAAAATGTGTCACAATAGCTGGTCAGTGAATACAGAAATGAATGAAATTCTGTGATTTATTTTATAATGTTTGAGACTTATTTTGTTTATTGTTGGCAGTATTACTGGCAATCATATGGGTTAATTCCAATTAAAATAGAAGTTCTAAGTATTTGGCTTTTTGAAAGAGTTTTAAGATATAAGCTGTATTGAAAATAGCTAGCTAACTTACTGTTTTTCTTTCTTTATGCTGGCTTCTCTAAGTTTTTTCTAAGCAGAATAGCCTTGCAAAGAAGCCTGCCAAAACTTCCTCAATACCACTGGAGCGTGCAGTGTATGTCTCAGTTCTACATTTAAGAATTATTTCATGGCCCTAACTCTCTCTCTGTGGTGTGTGCCCTCCCCAAATCTATGTAGCTGATAGAGTACTCGAAGTCCTGCTTCAGAGATAAACCACTGGTTATTCCTCCGTACACCTCCCAAACACTGGGATTAAATGGGTGTAGTGTTCAAGCTCTTTCTGAGCAGAAGTGCCAGGACTGGGAAAATAAATTGAGATTTACTTAGTTTCTAAACAGAAGCAGCTTCTGTGGAAATGAATGGTAGTGTCACAACGAGGAATCCAGTCTTTCCGGCTCTGTGTGGGAATATCAAGACCAACAGCATGCACAGAGAGAACAGCTACCACTGAAATACATAGGCTCTGGCAGCAACAGGTGCGTTGTTTCTGCTGTAAGCAAATCTTTAAATAAGCTAATTGCTCTCTTAGAACTTGATGGCAAGATTATTGAACTACCCAAAAGAAAACAAATATATGTACTTCTATAGTGATTTGCCAGATTTTCGTAGTCCTCTGTTATTTTCTTAATCCAAGGGCCACTATGACCTCCTAATGGTGATTATTTTCAGAAATTCTACTTCAGTGTGTCAATAAAGTTTTTCTTTTCTGGAGCTTATTGCACACTGATGTTTAATCATATTTATTTATTGCATCCACTATTTTACAGAATATTCTGACTTTTCACTGTACTATGTCAGGGAATACCTAAGAGAGGTATCTTGTTTTCCTCTTATTTATTGAACACTGGTGTTCACAAAAGACGCTTTAGAGTTTGTGGACCTATCAAATTTTTGTAGCATTCCTTATATAGATATGCATTAAGCATACATTTTGTGTATATCTTTCTGTATTTGCATTTATGAAATATATATATATGTAGACATATAAATCAAATTCTGCTATAAGTAATAGTTAAAAGTGAGACTATAACTTAACCTACTTTTCTACTTCTTTTCATTTTATTGGTTTGTACTTCACTATTGTACTTCCATATTATTCCTTTTGATTTACAGTATTTGATTTTGGTTTTAATTTCTCTTCCTTGAACTGATGTAGTCTCCATGAAATTCAGAATCAGTATGATTCTGGTGGTCTTTGTGTTAATTTTTTTCCTAGAACTGTAGACTGACCCTCCACGTCTTGGACAGTGTTATTTATTCTTCTATTTTAAATTTTGACACTTCCCCATTAAAAATAATTGTAAATGGTCGTCTGTACTAACAGAATTTATTGTGAATTTATTGTGAGGCTGGGAAACATCGTAGTTGCCACTGGTACTTTCATAGTACAGTCTTTTCTATGGCCAGCTGCAGAGATAATTATATTTTAAATAGCATGGCTGTTATTCTGTAATCTAAGTCTGCGCTCAAAAACATGAACTCACAAAGAAGGTCTCTTGAGCTCCTGGGAAGCCAATCCTTAAGGAACAAAGCTCAGCGTATCACTGAATCAAATGGAGGCTGAGTTACCTTGTGTGATTGCACTTGTTCCCACCAAAGAATACAGATTCTTTGTCTTGCACAGAGCTACTTCTGTAGGAGTCTGCAAGTGAGTTAATTGCACTCATTAGGAGATTAGAAATAATAGTTTAGATCGTAAGCAAAATGGCCCATTCCTGCTGAGCCTGAACATGCAATTTTATACATCACAAAGTTCAAATAACTTCAGTAAGTTTCTTATACACGAATCGCTGTTCACTCAGAGTCTGCAACTCATGTGAACATATCCATGCTTTCTGTTTTAAGCCCAGTACTGATCCCTGTATTTTGTCCTGATGAATTTACTGACCCACTGCTAAAGTATCCATGCAGAGGAAGACCTCAGCTTCAACCAACAATCTAAAATTGAATCTGTTCATGGTGTTCTCTTCTTCCCCACTTTTCTGGGTGACAGACCTCAATATCAGCTGAGGGAAAGGTCTTTTAAATATCTTCATAGACAGGAATAGCAATCTATACAGATTATAATATGAATAAACAGAGCGTGTTGCTTGAATCTTTGACTCATCTTTCTGTTATGAGATATATGTTATGAAACAGGATGATAAAATGCTCCTGATAGTGGTCCCTCACCGATTGCAGATGGACTTTCTGCAATTCTTCACAGACACAGAGAAGAAAAAAGCCAAAAGAAAACTCAAAACTAAGGTCAATAAAGAGATCTAAGTATGACATATCTCACAGAACGTGGTCAGTAATGTAGCCAAGGATCAAGGAAGAACCTGGTCTGTTCCATAGCTCCAGGAAACCATTTGTGCTACTTAAAAATGAAATCTCCAACATTATTCTGGCAAAATCACTTTTCTCTTTATAAGCCTGGGGTTTTTTTCAGTGAGCAGTTCCAACTTCTTCCAGTAGAAGATACCCATTTTTCCCCCCATATACCGTTACGTCATTTGAGTTTCTTGAAAAGCCTTTATCATGTTATAAAGTTGTATGTGCACGTAGAAGGATGTTCAAACACGTAACAATCAGCTGCAAATAGCTGTAGAATTCACACAATTTAGCAGAGGATGAAATACTTTTTTCAGGTCCTCCGACTTTCCCTTTGTCTGCTCCTGTGTTTCTCTACACTTACAGCCATTTATCTGAGCATTTTTTGTAACTATTTACACATACTCATTTCCATTCTTGAGCTTTCTAAAACTCTATGGAGAGGGGTTAGGGCAAAAACATAGAAACAACACAACAGATTTTATTTATGAAGTTCTGAGAGTAGTCTTAGAAACAGGGGATAACCTTCCAAAATGAGAAAATATTGGTTTGGGGGCAGACTGTCAATATCTCTCTAAAAAGTTCTGAACTGATGGAAAGTTGGAAAGCCCAGACATCAGGAATCAAGTAAGTGCTGCTTTCCTATCTATGGTATCTGGTACCTGAAGCAGAGGTTCACCATCAGCAGAAAATAACCAGGAGACTCTCATGGTTCCAGCTCCTCAGCAGATTTCGTCTGTGGAAGAAGTTCAAACTTACTCAATAGGTATTATAAATAATTCTGACAAATCTTGCAGAATTTTCTCCATTAGTACCTGCCACTTGGCTCAAGACAACGGAAGAAGGATATTTAGAGTCAAACAGGACATAAATACAGCCTGATCATTCAGTCATGACAGCTGTTCCATTCCTTGTAAATGCAGTTCTTTATTCATGCTAACTGAAAAGAAATTAAGTCAAAATCTAGATGGAAATTACAAGATGAAAGGAAAAAAGGTATTCCAAAGCTAAATAATAGTAATAGTAATAGTCATGATAATAATAATAATAAATCCTTATAGTGGAGGCTACTTCTATGTTGTTCCACATAAAATCAGAATAGTTTATTCCAAATTTGTTTTATTTTTAAATGTCTTAGTATTTTAGATAATATACTTGGTTTCAGGAGAATATTTATCTGTGCAGTTGCAGTTCCATGCAGAGTTTTTGTTTGCTTCAGGCTGTATAATGCTTTTTTAATAAGGCTTTAGCTACTTGAGAATTTTTGACTTAGGAGAAACTGCATTTCTGTAATGCATGGAGTAGCTCTGTATTATATAGCCAGCAGGTTTTTTGAGCATCTTTGATTCAACGAGGCATAATAACAAATACAAGTTCGTGAAAAAAAAGGAAGTCATTAAGGGTGACATTGTAGCAACATATATTTGCATGAGGGCTCTGGAAATAGTGAATGTATTTCAATGACACTACAGTGGCAGATACAGTTCTTGATAAAAAGCTCTTATTTAGAAAAAAAGCAGACATTGTGATATGTATAATGTTAGCTAAAAAGGAGATCATTGAACTTGGGCTTTGTGACTGCTGTTGTAATAAACACCTTGGACTAAGCTGAATTTCCAGTGTACTACTCCAGAAATGCTGCAAATATTTCTGTGGTTTTGGGACTTAAAAAGGGACAAACACATCCTCAAATTTTGGGCAAAAAAGAAACAGTTTAAATTGCAAGGTAAGGATTTTGTTATTTCGTCTCACCCGATGTCTGTGGTACCCTTCAAGAACACCACAGAAGTATCTGTGATGGAAACATGTATGTGTGTAACTTTGCCATGTGAAGTCCAAGGAAGCAGAAAGGAACAAATTCTTGACTAGATATTGGTGCTCCCAGAGCTGTGTGTTGTGGAAGTGGGAATGGAGCTTAGCAACAGCCCAACAAATAAATGAAATTGTCCTGTTTCCTGGAGATTCTGAGGTGAAGAATGGTCAGTATAGCTTGTTCTTTGGCAGTTTTCAGTCCATAGTCTGGGTTGTGTTTGCAAGCTGGAGAAGGCTAGTCTCTGGTATTTTCAAGTTTTCAGTACTGCAACAGAACCCAGGTCCATGACAGGTGCTCTACCTTAGGCTAGGAATTAATATCTCAAAAAATAAACTGGGATGATACTTGGTAACCTTGTTCTTTCTTTCACTCTCTTCCAGCCATCAATATATGTTTAGAAGCTTCCTGTTTTAAATGAGAGCCAAAGTCAGAGAAGGACCCACCTTTTATGTTTCTTGTATAATTTTCATGAGCTGTATTTTAGTTTCAGCATTGCAAGGCTCTGAGCTAGCACTCCATAAGTTGCTGCTGAGCATCTCACAGCAGGAAACTGTTCCGTGACATTGCAGGACCATTCGCACTCTGTTGTCACCTGTGGCACGCCAGATGGAGCTGACTGTGAGTCACAGTTTCACTGGCTGTGAGGCTCTGCTTGTGGGCAGGAACTGTGCCAATTCAGACGCCAGTAGCTACACAGGGACACCAGCAGAGATGGTCACACCAGAAAAATGTCTTTGATGGTGCAAGGTTGAGAAACAAATTTTCTTACATCAAAGAGATGCACGTATTTTTTAAAACTTTTAAAAACATTTATCCTCAATCTCTCAATCTGAAAAGGCAGATTAAAGGTGAGTGTTTAATTCACAGAGAAGTAGGGCGTTCAGTCAATGATGTAATTTATTTTGAAAGATCTAGAACATATTTCTCCTGAAGATTACCTTTTTGGGAAAAATCTATGAATATTAAGGAACATAATCTACCTAATGCCAGGGATAGAACTGGTGGATTGGGCTGCTCTATTTGGTAGTTATTTGTCAGGTGAAAAATATGGTCTGTGTGATTCCTCTCTCAGCTGGCCTAGCTGGGGATGTATTTGAAGTGGCAATTATTTAAGCATGAAGTTAAATTTTAATCTTGAATATTCAGTCAAGTTTGCTGAGCATGTATTGCTGTCTTCCATAGCTAACCCATGGTTAAATGTACTTTGCCTGAACAAATAATGGTACCATTTGAAGTAAATGATTCAGTTTATCCATTAAGGGAATCTACAATTGATACTTTTGCAAAAGCTGCTATTCAGAAAAAGCTTATTGTGTTAAGATTAATTCAGTACATTCCACCCTTATAAAAGCTTAAAATAATACTTTGAAATCTTTTGTACTAAACTAGCGTGGTTTGCTTTTTTGCCTTTTTTTTTTTCCCCTCCTTTTTGTTTTCCCCTGAGAGGAAAGCTTACAAGAGCATTCAAGTTGTATAAAAATGCATTTAAAATCACAGAAAAACTATTAAATTCTGAATAAAGTCTCTCAGTTCAGTTAGGGTATTTAATAAATGGCAAGCATTTTCCAAAGTTATTGAATTTTTCTGTTTCAAAGTTTTTGCTGTTTATTTATTTCTAGGTCATACCCTGAATTAGTTCCTGCCCTATAGAACTCCCAGAATACCATATGAAAACAACTGAAGAGGAAAGGGACACTGGCTCGCAGATGTACTCTGAAATATGAAAATTTTTAATAATGAGTATCCTGAGCCAAACCTTAAGATTGTTGTTGGCCTTTGGTATATACCTCTGCATTTCTGAATAGGCAGTACATATCAACAAGTGAACATTTCAGTAAGAGTGGTTCTTCCCACATTGCTTCTCTTCTGTTGTAATACCTGCACTTATTCCAAATTATTTTTAATTTATTTGAATTAATTGGTAATTCTTCATCTGAGGACAATTCTTCTAAACATGTGCTAATTTTATGAGTACAACATGCTGGTAAAATCATAGTTTCCTTTGGAAAGAACTTCATTTACTAAAAATTCCCCTCATTTATTTTTGCCATTTTTTTATCCCTAGTGGGAGTCAAGAGAACCTTTTAGTGGATGTAAGTGGAAGTTGTAATGGACTATAGAGGATGGAAATATTGATTGAATATATTGATTCATGCTTATTCAGGAAGATAACAGAACTAAATAATTGTTAGTAATGTGAACTGACTATTTAGACTGTAAATTCTTCTGCATTCTCGACCTAGGAGAGAGCCTTCTATAATTCACTTTTCAGAGCTTGATTAATTCACTAATTGGCAACGAGCTTCTCAACCTCAACTTCTTCCCTGGAAATCTTTCACTACCTCTGTTAGGCAGCATGGCTGATCAACAAAGATGGATTTTTTTTTCCCCATAGCCATTATCTAATTTTAATTTTTTTCATTTTTTTTTCTTTCTTCTCTTCCATAGTACATCTGATATTCCTAAGGGAAAAGAAATATACTTCTGACTAGCACATTACTATATTTAAAATTATGATTAAATGAAAAGAGAGCTGGAAATTATCATTACTTGAATTTTGAAAATTATTCTTGGCAAAAAACACAGTACTGTGACAAGAAGATCAGGTTATTAGTTACTATGACTGCAGTATTAATTGATTGCTAAGCTGAAATGCCATGGACCATTTCTTACTTATTCCCACAACTGTCAATGAAAGTTCTACTCATGGAATGAATAGAATTAAATAACCCAAGCCTCCCCCTCTCCTTCCCACGCATATCTGTTCCTCGTATTGCATGTACTTAACAGGCTAATGATATATGAGAAAAATAAGCGTATGTAACCCTGAAATTCTGACTTTTTGTTGAAAAAATAAGTATTTTCTGTGGAGCATTTTTGGTAGAGCTCTTTTTGTTGTTTTTTTTTGTTTTTTTTTTTTTTTTAAAAAACATTTTTGGGTGTTCCTTAGTTTTATGGCAAAAAAATAAAAAGTGTGCCTTGGAATCTATTAGTATATATATTTATTTAATTCAACTGAGATATTTGAGTTCATGCCTTCTAGCTGAATGAAATTTGTCTCAGCAGAGTTTTCCTTAAGCCTGATTATGGAACAACTGTCTAGCTTTAAAATGCCCACAATCTCTCATCTTCAGGTTGGTTGATTTGGAGGATGAGGCTATGGGCCTTGTAGGCACTCCATTCCAAATACTTGCCAAGGCAGAAGCTGTAGCCTTCTCTTTAACAGCTATAGTCACATGCCCATTCATTTTTCCAATGACATTTTTGAACCTCTGTGGCAGTTTATATGTTTTGAAATGTCACAAAATTATATTACAGTTTACAAATTACATTTTGCAATTTACAATTACAAGTTAGAATGCAAAGTTTTGCAAAAACTCCTGTAATGTTTCATAGGAAGTTCAATAGTTTGATTGTGTGCCTTCATTTTGAACCTGTCTTTTGATTTTTTTTGATCTTCATCATTTTCTTTTTTAAAGGCATAGAATGCTAGAATGGGTTGGAGTGAGATGAATGACTAACCTTTGTTTCCTCTCCTTAAATGTTGTTTCAGTTAGGCATCTGAAAGAAACGAATCATTTTTGAGAAGTTATTAATCTTATGTGATGAGGGATCTGTAAGATTTTGTGCTTGAAAATTAATTCTGTGTTGCACTTGCTTTCCTAGTAATTTAAGTTAGAAACAGAGCCACTGGAGCTCTCTCTCCTCCCTGGCCATTTCTTATCAGAGAGCAGTGGCCTCATGAAAACTACAGATCGAATAATCGCTTGTCTCAAATACTACTTTCTCTGTTCCGTCTTCATGAAGTAACTCCTGCTTACTGTCATTTACAGACTGAATAGTCCTCGTACTTCACAGATGAATGGTTAAAAAGATTAGAGAGACTGCAGTGAGTCTTAATTTGTACTCCAGAGGCTCGTATCTGCAAAGCTTAGGGCTTGATCCCAAATTTAGATCTGCATCTGATTATAGCAAACTGATGTAGAACCCTGCTTCCTGCTGCACAGGTGATGTGGATATTCCACATCCCAGCTGCATGCTCTGAGGCAGCATAATGCCCATGGTGCTATAGTTGCAGGAATGTTTGCATCTCATTTGAATAACAGTTGGAATAGTTACAAAAATATGTTTAGGTTTTTTACTTGTTAAAAACATACCAAATGCCATATGTTCCTCAGAAATATGAATGTATTGATTACTCCAGTGATATTTCATAACAGTCTTAGACTAATATGGATTTAAGTGGACTATAACAAATGTTTTAGTTTAGGCAATAAAGCCAATATATAGCCTTTGACCTTTGGCCAGTCTGAGCATTGGTTCAGTTTTGCAAAATAATTTGCTCAAATTCTTTCCTCCACACTAGTCCTGCTCTTCCAAATTAAATTTCTGATTTTTGGCTGTCTTCCCACTGTCAGAAAATTTCATAATTCTTGTTCATTCTACTCTTCTTGTACTCCATGTTAAAGAGCCTTCCCAGTCTGATAATTTTATGCCTCTGAAAAATAAGAATGTTTCCACTGTTCTTTCAGTAAACTGGGGAAGGATGAGGGGTGCATTTAAATTTTTTAACCACCAGTTGAACAATCTCATAAAATATACTGTCTGCCAGGTGCACTGCTGAAACTGAGCAAAAAATACACTATGCTCACTGTTCAGCAATAATTTATAGGATTCTTCTGACATGCTTCCTGTTAGACATCTTCTTGTAATCCCTCAGATAGGAGGGATTTGGATGGAGAGTCTTTTGAACTGCAGCACACTCAGGTTTTCCTTATTCATACATGTTTCAGAAAGGCAGCACTAGAGAAATAGACCTGTGTAAATAACATCTGCAATTCAACTGGTACCACTTTCAAGAAAATATTTTGAAAGGGCACCATGCTTTGCACATATTCAGTTCATCCTGACTCTGGGGTTTCTTGCATAACTGAATGAAGGGAAAATTATCTATCAGACTGATATATATGTATATTTCAGTCTGATATCAGACTAAATTAGGGATTTGTTTCCTGGAAACCCCAGCACTTTGAGTGATAAGGGCAAATAACTGCAAGCAAAAGATTTATAGAAGTGTGGAATGGAAGTGTTGAGTCTGTTTAAATAGAGTATTTAGTTACATGTTTCTTCTAAATAAACTGATGACCTATAATTCAGTTTTGTTGAAGTGAAGTTTCTTTTTAATACTTCTCCTATTTTGCAAGAGTTATATATATCTTTTCTAGCTTTTTGAACTGCCAACAGCTGTGAAAGCTGACTTGCAATCCAATCTTGTGTAATATCTTGTTCTGCTATGACTTTGTTACCCTGCCTTCAATAGGAATACAGATCTCTACATAGAAGGAATTAATTCTCTTCAATAAAGGAATTCATTCTCTTTTATGCTTTTATTGTGCTGGAATAACATGTTGAGCACATGTACAGGGCATTCATTGACATGCATTCACCACATCATTGCTATGTAACATAATTTGATTTTGCATGCAAGTATCAAAACACTTCTTGTACCATTTTGGGGGACAGATCAATAGACCAATAGTGTTCTCAGTTGTAGCAGCAACCCTGCTGACATTTCTGTCAGTTATTATTTTAGAGATCTTCTTGGGATTGTATAGCTCATTGATTACACTTCTATCCACCACTGCTCTGACAACTTAGTAGAAAAATCTTTTCTTGTCTTCAGTTGAATAATTTGCATTTTATTGTCTTTTACTTTCTGGAACAAGAGCAGTGGGAGAGAGAGACAATATTTGCTGTGCACTGCTTCCCCTTGGTCTCAGTCCATCTGCCAGAGAGGACACTCAGTGATGTGCTGAGTTGGTCCTACAGTCGACCTCAGCTCCTCTTAAATCAAACTTTTTAGCTGTTCACCTGTCAAGTATTCCTCTTGTTAGGCCCAAGGTCTTGTTGGTTACCTTGCATTAATTTTTTATAGGAAACTTTTGGACACTGAAGATGAGCTCTCTGATATCCAGTCGGATTCAGTCCCGCTGGAAGTGCGGGACTGGTTGGCTTCTACATTCACGAGAGAAATGGGAATTGTGAAGAGGAGACCTGAGGAAAAGCCCAAATTCCGAAGCATTGTACACGCTGTACAGGCTGGGATTTTTGTGGAAAGGTGAGAGCTTTGTTTTCTCTTTACAGCAAGTACTGCAACTATTCACAGTGTCTGCCATTGAAGATCCGTTAAATAGTGGGATGAACTGAAGCAAATCTTTGCACCAGAATTTATGCTTCGGTTTCTGCAGCCGCTCCATTTTTCTATACAGAATTCCAGATGAAACCTCTAAATCTGTAAAATCTCCTAAGCCTTGGAAAATTCTGGGAATGAACTCAATGGCTTTGTAACTTCTACACTAAATTGTACCAAAGACTGTTCTAACATTAAAGAGTAATGGACTTGCAAAGGGGCTTTTCTCATAACTTCATAAAAGATTATGTAAGTCTTTGGGGTCAGACCCTTGAATAGATTCATGTCATTTCACAAACTCTGAAAGAACAACTTAAGAAAGATAAATTGCTCCAGTATGTTTCTAATAGTTCATTTGTTCTTTTAGGATGTACCGAAAAACTTCAAGCATGGTTGGTTTGGCTTATCCAGCTGAAGTGATAGTCACATTTAAGGTGAAATAAGTTTAATTGTTGTGGAATTTGAATGTATTTGCACTTATGCTTAGTGACTCTTAGGGTCAAATGAATATTTTTCTACTGAGTGTACCCTAGCTATAGTTAGTACTACAGAAATAAGCACAAAGAGCAGAGAAAAATAATAGTTAAGCATTAAAAAATAAACATATGATTCTGATTAATTTGGATATCATTTAGATCCTATTAGAGCAATAGAATGAAATTTGTATAGAAGTTCTTATAAAAATGTGAGACAGTTTTATCAGCTCCCAGTGGTACCACAATCAGTGTCTCAGACAGCAGCATTTGTTTCCTTTTTAGGAAAGAAAAAGGAGATAGCACTGGGATAGAGCTAACAAAAGAAGCTGAAGCTTATGGAACAAGTACAGTATTTGCTGTAAATTTAAGGTATTACTCTAGTTCAGCCAAAAGATAATCTTTTATAGTAAGCTGAGTTCCTTTGTCTATGAATGCAATTAAAAACTGGTATTTCTTGAGAATGAAGTACCTCAACTTTTCCCCTGAAAACCAAACAATTATACTGTTCCCAAATTGCTTTATGTTTAATGACATCAGTGTTAATGACACTGCATAATCGCTTATTTGAAGGGTGGTATTCAGAATAGCTCCATAAGATTGTATAGACAATTTGTACAGAGAAAGTTAAACTTGAAAGATTAAGACCTTTGATTCAAAGCATGCTGAGTGGCCTCGGTCATGTTGCAAGTGTTTATTCATAACTGACGCAATTCTTTTCTTCATTAATATTGAAGTAGCCATTAATGTGTTATCTACATTAAGAATTTGAAAGAGTTGGATAATAAAACCACCAAACTCTCCCTCTTCCCTCTAATTACTCACCAAATGGATGGAAATGTAAATGTTTGTTGTTTTGTTTGTGTTTTTTTTTTTTTTTTTTTTTTTTCCTTTTCTTTTTCCCTCATCTACAGGATGTTGATAAGTGGTCTTTTGACGTATTTGCCCTTAATGAAGCAAGTGGAGAGCACAGTCTGAAGTTTATGATGTACGAGCTGTTAACCCGATATGACCTTTTGAGCCGTTTCAAGGTCAGGAACAACCCACAAATAAAAATATGTATGCAAAAATATGCATGTCAAATTTAAAATAAAAGAAAACCAGCATTGATTTTTTTTTAAATTGTACAATGCAGTGTAGAATTTCAAAGAATATGGTAAATGAAATAATGTAAACTGCCAATAGTTCTACCAAATTAAACTTCACCCAGAACATGAGAATTTTTCTGCAACCCAAAGAATGGAAAGCTATGTAGACCCTTGGCATGTCATTTGTGTTACATAAATAGATTATGTATACAGACTATTTACTCAGCAAGTCTGAACCAGTGTCCTATCTTTATAGACCAAAAATTATTAAAAAAAGGCAGAAAACCATAGTTAGTCTTAAATACAGTTTTTATGGTCAGAATCATGGTTTGTTGTTCACCGTTGTGCAGGGGCTTCATCTGAACCTTCCTCTCCTAAACAACCTGGGGGATATATAAAGAGAAAAATTGCATTTCCAAGGTGTTTGTAGGGTATTGCAATACAATATGGAGTCCTTATAGCCAGCTTTGAACGGATGAAATAAGAAAATGGATCAAAATGATAAATGTATTCTTACCAAATGAAAGTTTTCTTATAGTTTCAAAATCTCTTTGCTGCAAAAACTCTGTGTTCCTTTTGAAGAGGCTGTCTCACCCTGAAGTTTCTTGAATATTTTAATTTTAGTCTGGCAACCCAGCTTTTTCCAACAGGCTTCATTTGCTTGAAGTCAGAACCACGCCAGGGCTACCATTATAACACCGACATGAAGTACACAATGCTACTGTCAGAGTGGGCTTAAGCCCATTCTTGGTCCCATTGTTTATGTTGCAAGGCTTTTAAATAACAAAAAAATTATTAAGGTACATGTAATGTCATTAAATGGGTAAAGTGATTTATCCCCAAGTGGCAAAGTAAGCACCACACAGCCACTTCCCTGCTCACTCCTCTCCCCAGAAGGATGGGGGAATGAGAATTGGAGGCGTAAAAGTGAGAAAACTTGTGGGTTGAGGGATGTACAGTTTAATAACGATGGCGATAACAATAATATAGAAATGAATATTCATTTCAGAGGGAGCCCAAAGCCCAGAAGAAAGGCTGCCAAGGGAAGCAGTTGCCCAGCAGCAGCCCAGCGCTGCCCCGGCAGTCCCCGGGCACAGGGCCCGGCCGGGCTCCCCCAGCGCGGGGTCGCTGCCCCTGGGGCCGCAGGCAGCCTTGTCCCCTGGGGCAGCAGGGCCAGCTTCTGGTGCCCTTCCCAGCTTCTGGTGCCCTTCCCAGCTTCTGGTGCCCTTCCCAGCTTCTGGTGCACCCAGGGCTACCCAGGGGTGGGAGGGATCGGGGCAGGAAAGGCCTGGACTCTGCAGTCGCTGCTCAGCAGTGCCTAAAACATCCTGGAGTTATCAGCTCTGTTTACAGCACAAATCCAAAACATTGACCCATACCAGCTACTACGAAGGAAATTAACTCTGCCCCTGCCAAAACCAGTGCAATGCAAAAATCAGTGGGACCAGATAGTACCCGTACTTCACGCAGTGCCTGGAGGAAGGAAAGTCATACTATGACATTAAAGCAAACCTTGTCTCAAGCAAGGTAAAACTGGTGAAGAAAAGGAGATAATCCTCTTGTTAGACTATCTGTCATGCCTGTATTATAGGTGCATGCCTCTATTATACTCTGCATCCCTGGTGTAGACAGACGTGCCTTGAAAACCATTTGGTTGATCGCTCTGCAGTGTCTTGTGCATGGTGTATGTAGAGAGATAAAACATCTACAGAAACTCTGAGGAAACTCACTGATGCATGTATGATATCAGACCTTTACATTTTAAATTTTTCTTTTATTGTTTGCCCACCAGAACTCATGGTATATTATTTGTGATTCGTTAATTGCATGCTTGACTTTGGAGCTGTCGCAGGAAAAAAAACGATTATTTTAATCTTTTCTTGTCTGTAGATACCTGTTCCCAATCTTATTTCTTTTGCTGAAGCTCTTGAAGTTGGTTACAGCAAATACAAAAATCCCTATCACAATTTGATCCATGCAGCTGACGTTACTCAAACTGTGCATTACATAATGATTCACACTGGCATCATGGTAAGGAGCATTGTGAAGCTCAATTTACTTCTTTTCTCAGACTCTGCTGTTTTGAATAAATGTGTACATGTTTCTTTTCTAAAGGAAAAAGCTCAGTTGGAAATTTTGCAGCAAGCGATTCAAGAACTGCTGTTCAGGCAGTGAACTTTATTTCATTTTAACAGCTCTTCCAGGCTGAACTTCTCTCAATGCAGAGGGAAAGAGGCAGCTTTTCATTGCCTGGATTTAGGTATTTTGGATCATATTTAATGAGCTAGATTTGCAGGAGTGGGCAGGTGAGAATTTTTTACTTTCACATCAGAGCATGGGAGGTGTGATCAGGCAAGGAAGCTTTAGTATCTGCAGAGGTCCTGGCTGTCGAAAGATGTACTGAATCAGTGCAGGCTTAGAAATACATAATGGGATGGCTTGGGTTGGAAGGGCCCTTAAAGACAGTTCCAACCACCCTGCCATAGGCAAGGACACCTTCCTCCAGACCAGGCTGCCCAAGACCCCATCCAGCCTGGCATTAAACTCTGAAACTGCTTCTTCTTTCAGTTCTTAACCTTCTTTAGCACTGCTCTTGCATGCTCTATGTGCCTATAGTAGGCAGGCTATCGCATTTGCCTTGAAACATCACAATATTTTTAATTATTAGTTTGGGAACTGAAATGAATCCGTGCAAGCATTTTTATTTCTAGACACTTATCTTAAATTTAATGCCAGCAATAGAATTCTCCTATCAGCCTGCTAGGCAAAAGTAAATATTGACTGAAAGAAAACGGGCATTGCTGTCAATGGCTTTTTGATAATTTGTCATCACTGTGAATACAGCTGTTTTAAAAAAACCCAGTGAACCAAAAAGCAAACAACAAATGAAACAGCTGGGAGGAAATAGTGTGTGATTTCTGTTTGCAGAGCTGTCAAACAATTCCGGAAGACTTTGGAAAGGAAAAATTTAGAGCTGACTCTGGATGTTTTTGCTCCTATATATACACAATAAATGATAGTCAAGCACTTATCTTAAGCCTTTCTCATTAAAATGCCCTTGGCTTCAGGGTGGGCAAGGAAAGGCTCCAGGCATTGCACATTTTTATTCTAATGTTTGAAGGAAGTATTTTGCTTGTAAGTGTTTAAAGCTTATTTTAACTCTAATACTACTAAAGTGAAGCCTGAAGTCTTCACCAGCCAAGATTCTTTTTCAGATTGAGAGGATTTCTTGAGAAAGCACTTCCATATCAGGATGAAGCAGAGGCTAGACAGCTCTTGCCAAGAAGAGTCCAAACCAAAGTCGTTGTATTCAATATTTACCTATCAAAATAATATTTTAGTAAAAGAAAATTCTTGAAGACATTAAATTAACTTGCAAGAGTTAAGTGATGTGAGCCGTGTCTTTGTTGCAGGTATACACCCGGATCAGTAACTTGAACTTACCAGGAGGAAAATCCTTTTGTTTTATTATAAACATCCCTCTGGTCCATTGTATCTGTGTCCCTTTGCCCTTCAAAAAAACCAATAACATTCAGATTTTTCTTGTGATGCCAGAAGAAAGCTCCAACTTCCAGAGCTGTCCTAGTAATCCTGGGACATTTAGCCATTGATTAAACCACTTTGTGTATAACTAAACACTGAATAAAGGAATCTGTTTCATATTTGAATATCTGCTATTTCATTGGGTGCACATGAGTGTGAGAAAGGCCTTTCTAGAATGAATATTATGGTATTAGCATCTTACCCTTCTAAAAAATGTGATTTGAAGAACTATTTTCAAAAAAGTTTAGATTTTACTTCTGCAAAATCTTATTAATGTTGCAACACTGCAACATATAAAATTAGTCCAGGTTTAATTCACATTTTAATTGCCAAATTAGGATATTGAATTGTGATATTTCTCTGCCTGTGGCAGGGGGGATTGGAACTAGGTCTCTTCTAACCCTAACCATTCTATGATTCTGTGGTGCTTTGATACTGGAAAGTTCTTGGAACGAAATCTAACTAGGACACCACTTAGTCAAGAGTGCCTTCAAACAGATGTACTTGCCAGGCAGAAGGAACATTTATGGAAATCAGTGTTTGAAAGAGGGCCTAGTAATTCTGCAGCTTGCAAAGTATTTCTCTCCCAAATGTCACTTGCATTTTGAAAAAGCATCAGTATCATGAAAATGTTCTATTTAACTCGCTGTGTTTTTTTTGTTTGTTTGTTTTTTCTCCTCCCCTGTTGCCTGGTTAACCCTCCAGTACCCTACTCAATAACAATTTGGAGTTTGCTTCTCAAGCCAGCAGTCTTCAGAGCACGTTCACTGTAATGCTTTTTTTAAACTCTTCTGTATTTCTAATAAATATCTGGATTAGAGTAAATCTGGTGCAATTCTAGATCAAAATCCTGTGGAGTTTTTTGGAGTTTTTTTGTAGACTGGTTTGCAATTTGAGGTTTGTGTGCTTTCATTGTCTCTTAAGGACCTGGTACTGACTCCAGATCCTGCAGAGTTGATTTCTTCCTTGTTTATTTCTGAAACACGTACTGCAGCAAACATGTCCAAAAGCTGGGGTTTAGGAAATCTTTTGCACAATGTCTGTTGTTGAGGTCATATGTTTTGTACCTTTTATAGGAACCTGGAAAACATTTCTACATTTGCCAAAAAAATTTGGCTGGTCAGAGCTCATGCTTCTCCACAAGCCTCTAGAGAGATTCTGGTGAAGAATAAGACATATTCAGAGCTGCTGTTAAAGAAATAAAACAATCATTATATTTTTCAGAAGTTGCTGCCTATTTAAGAAAGAAGATCCAGCCACCTTGGATCAATGTGTTAGAATATTAGGTATCACAGATGGCAGACAGTCTATTAACCTTCCCAAGAGATTAAATCCCAGATGATGCAACTGAAATGTATAACTCAAGCTTGCATTTATGAAGTTTCCATCTTTATAAAGATTTAGGAATCTGAGTCTCAGGGAATACATCTTGTGAAGAACTTTTGAGTCATCGATCATCTTCCCACCATCCCTTTTCTCCTCCCACGTACCTGTATTGCTCAAAGTAAAGGAAAGAATGTCTTTACTGCCAATAAGTGCACTGTGAGACTCCATTTCTTACTCAGTTCTTAATCCATCATTGTAAAAAAAAGTTTCAAACAGAACTTGTAAGTTGAAATGTATCAATTCACATATAAGCAATACATAATACTTCCATGGAAGACATAATTTATATTAGCTATGAAACCAACAAGACATAGTATCTTTCAGGAGGGAAGCAGGTTTCACCTCTTCTCAATCTTGCAGACCCCCAGGTACTCGGTTTTCCCTCTCCCTTTCAGAAACACACTTATTAACTCTCTCTGTAGGAGTTTTTTCCTACTTCCTTAGAAATCCTTTAGCTAAAGTAGTTCTCTGGTTCTCTGATTTGATTACTGATCTCAGTTTTGACTATACTACTGCGTGTAGAATACTTGCTCTTCTCTATGAATGTGTGAAGTCTTTGTGTAGCCCATAGATACTGTCTGTGAGGAATGTTCTTCTGCTTATGAATGCATTGTCTAGAAACTATTTTATTTGCTACAAAAGCTGACCTTTGAAAAGGCATCTTAAAGCAAAGTTCATGTTTAGCTTTCATTATGTTTTCTGTGTTTCTATTCTATTCGGTATGTTGAAAACATTGTGAGAGCCAGGACTGGTCATGGCCTGGTTTCTTGTGACACACAATGTGATGAAGGTCGTTGTTTCCATTTTTAGAACTGCTTACAGTACATTCTCATTCCTCTGTCTGTGACCTTTTTAAACCGATACTGCTGCACCAACAGCCAGTACTTGTTCCTCAGCAGCCCTATTTTGTCACTGAATGGCCTATTAAAATATTCTCATATTGCTAATATGAATCTTGACTCTTTCCTTTCTTCTTCTTTGAAAGAAGAGCTGCCATTGGCAACTCTTACTACATCTGGCAGTTTATACATTTCATATCCATTTATATATCCACGTATGTGCATATGCAGGTGCATAAAGTTGAGATCATTCTTTGATCCTTTAGTATAGCTTACTTGTACACCAAAACCATCTGAAATATGTGTGGAAATGCTTGACTAGCATTTGACTTAATCAGTCCTATGACTGTGGGGGTTAATTATCATATGATTTTTCTGCCCCCATCTTTGGATGGTGTAAATTTTCTCCTCAAGGACTTTTTGTCATTCAAGAAGTAGAACTTGAAAGAAGATAACAGAGGTTATTTTACAAACTGAGCAATACAGAACAGCCTCATTTAGCAAGAGTTATAAAAGGATTCAAAACTCTGGAGTCTGCATTATTTTGTATACGTGACCTACATTACCTTTTGTTCTGTGTAACTGTATACTGGCCTTATGCACTTTTTCTTTTTTTCCATCAGTACAAAGTACGATAAAATTTAGAACAGAAAAATCTCCCATGGGCCTAATTTTAGTGCTCTGTACACTGGTAAAACATAGATAATTCTAATTTTGTACCTTCAATTTATAATTAACTGTATATAGAATTTACTAAAAGACAAATTATAACCTAAACATCATATAAGGTTTTTTTAAGATTAATATACTGTAATTTGGAAAGTGCCATGTGTGGGCTAACAGATTAGATACTCAAAGCAGTTGCAAAGTGAACTGTGTAATTCTTTTGATAACTTCTTATATTTTTGGCTGCCAATATTTACTTAGCTAGTGACCATAGGGATGTTAACTTGGTGTCTCAGAGAAATTATAAATACAGGGACATATTTTATTGTATAGTACTGAAGTGTTATGGTTATATAGTTATCTGGAGTAAGGCAAGAGGAAGGTAATGCAAAACATTTTCAGTACTGTGGGTTTTAATCTGAGTTAAGATATTATCAAAAACGTGACTGTGATTTGTTTTTCATTTACCAGCACTGGCTCACAGAACTGGAAATTTTAGCAATGATCTTTGCAGCTGCCGTCCATGACTATGAACATACTGGGACCACAAACAATTTTCATATTCAGACAAGGTAAGTGATGTGGCTTGCAGTTAATTCAGATCATTGCTGAAATGTTTCATAACTCTTACTGATAAAACCAGGAAGTGGCCAGGTCAGTCCTCGACTTCTGGCCAGTTAATGGGATCAGTCACATGATCAAAAGCTGGGGAAAATAATAAGGTAGCTCCATAACGTCTGAAATAATTCCATTTTGGAGCTGATATGTCGAGAGAAAATTTGAAAAGGTTCAGAACATGCAGAACATGGACTTGAAACCCCCCCACGTCAAATTATTTCATTTGTTCACTTAAATCCTGCTACTACTGACTCAAAAACTTCTTCTACTGTACCCCCATAAAAATGCTTCATCACTTAGAGCAATATGCTTACATTTTGTTTCACTTTGTGTAAAACCTTAGAGGGTCCTGGTGCAGAGGGAGAAACTTTCAAGTACAGCTTTAGAAATACCTACCATGAGCCATCTCCTAGCATGTTTTGAAAGCAACTGCAGAAGATATGAAAAAGAATTCTAGGGAGGAATCTGGTTTGAAAGGCTAGCTAGTGTTCTCCTGCAGGTGCAGCATGTCATTCCAGCTGCTGTTCCTGTACAACAGCATATGGTTCTTTCCCTTAAAATATTTTCATCTCATCAAAGGAAAATCCCTGACCAATCTCTTACTGAGTGAAAAATGGTACATCTGATACTCAATCCAGTACAAACCATCTTATCTTCTCTTACACTAAGCTATAAGTTGATTTTAGTATCCTCAGCTGAGGAGTTTGCTTTAGCTGCTCTTTAGGAAAATAATCAGCATAACACTGGCATATTCTAACAAAACAGCTCAGTGCCAGGAATGTTATTACTTTGAAAACAAGCATCCTCACACTCACTTATATGGATCAATTGCCCAACGACTACATTTAAATTAAATCTATGATATAGTTTTTCTCCAAGATGTGGCTTTCAATAATGAAAATTGCTGGATTTGCAGCTGAAATAGGACACAATTATTTTCTCCGTCAGCATAGTCTGGCTAAAAATAAACTTCAGTTAGTAGTTCCAAGTTTATATTAGTTTCCTATTTTTGTCCTTAATATTTTACTGTGAAACACTGCAAGAGTGGAAAACTAATTAAGCTGATAGCCTTTGAATTTTACTCAGGCATACTTGCAAGCAGGTATTTGTTATGTGATATAACACATTCTTCTCTCCTTGTGTAACTTGTCCCTGATGTGGCATCTCAGACTGTGATTCCAAGTGTCTTTTGCCTGAGGAAAACTGATGGAATGGCTGCCAAAATTGTAGCAAATCTCAGCACTGCTTAAACCTAGTCATAAGTAGCTATGTTGATCAAAGTGTGCCTCATAAACATATGTGATTGGCATAACACAGATTTTCTGATGATTTTAGTTGGATTATGGATGTAAACATATAGATTATTTAGGCTGGCTATGGTTTGTTTCCTCTAAATAAGGTTTCCAATCCCATTTTAATTATTTAGATTCCTTGGTACCATACATGATAATATATATTGTTGCTCAACAGAACAAGAGGTTGAATTCAGCTTATTTATGTCAGAGTAAGCTGCACTGCTAAATCAACACACCTTTCTTCTAGTGCAGACTTGCCACTGGACCAAATTGAAATATTCAGGAGTAGTTTTATCAGAATAGAATTGTAGCAGAGAGGTGACTCCTGAGATTGCCTAGCAGGTCAGATCAGGTCTTGGGGGAGCAAATTCCCTAAGAATTGACAATGTTTGAAGCAAAGGATGATAAATCCACACCACATCAAAATTTGTGAATGTCTTGGTGTAATTTTGGAATTGTACATTAGTCTTTGATTAAGCAGGAAAGGATGTTGTTACATGTGCTAAAGTACAAGTCTGTCTTTAGGAAGCACTTGAGTTCCTCCAAATAGCAGCTTAGCATCTCTGCCATCCCACTGCAATGAGCGGCAAGGTTTCTTTGTGTTTCTGAGAAAAGACGGTGTCTGTTTAAAACATATGAAATTGAAACTTTTAAATACTTAATTATTTACAGCATCTTCTGATAATGAGTAGCATAGGCCAAAGTACATCTCTCAGAGCGGGGGGAGTAACTTCTTAATAGTCATGCTATGTGTGGAGCCTTGCTGTTGGTGAACACATTGCATTTTAAACAGTTGTATCATGGAAGAGTACTCTTGTAGCCTAATTAGAGCATTTCTGATGCTCTGCGATCCTACCTACAGAAAAGAAGCTCAAGGATCTAAACAGTTTTTGCCAAGTTAGGTCACATCAATAAAACATCACACGTTTTAAAATATGACTTTCCCACAAACACTGTATACAATGGCACAATGATAATTTTAATGCTTTTAAAATGGAAAAATTATCAGTATTTGATACAGTAGAAACAAATAAATATAGTTTCTTATATCTATCTCTATATATGTATATATAGTCAACATTTGTCATAGAGAATTCACCGTCCTACCTTTCCCAGTGCCATCATCAGAACACTATCACAAAATCTGCCTCTTTTTGCCCACACCAGGTCAGATGTCGCTATACTGTACAATGATCGCTCTGTTCTTGAAAATCATCATGTAAGTGCTGCTTATAAACTCATGCAGGAAGAAGAGATGAACATCTTGGCTAATCTGAACAAAGATGACTGGAGGTAAGGCTTGCTGTGACATTCAAAAATACTTCCAGTATTTAAAAATAATAAAAAACCACCAGGCCTTCCCTGTGGAGTCTATTTTAAGAGTTCAAATTACAGGAAGCTGATGGTGATGGAAAGAGCAATGGATGTTCAGAGCCTAGGGAAGGCTGCTGTGGTGTTAAGAAGCGCTGCTTGGGAGACAGTGTAATTTTCTGAGTGAGGTTGTGAGGTGCAGTGCCGGTGTGTGTGGACAGAGTCCGAGGTGAGGCAGCTCATCAGGAAAACCACAGTGCTGCCTGAGCTGGGTTGCCTTTGTCCAACATAACCTGTGGTTTGAAATCACTGTGCAGAGTCACACTCTGCTGCTAGCTTGAGCACTACTGCTCCTGGGATTTCAGCATAGTCACGTCTCAGTTAAGCATTAAAAAATGAATTGTGAGGACAGCCCAAAAATAATAAAGGCCCAGAAGTACTATAGAAGTTTCTTTTTCTTCTTAATTTTAGTGTAATTCCTGAAGAAAATTTGGCCAGCTGAAGGAATAAGTATCATAATTGTTATATCACAAATAATAAGACCTGTAATGATAAAATTCAAGTGTTAGATTAAGACTCTCTCCATTATTAAAAATGAAATGTTATCTTTATATATAATTGATGGATACATATTGTATTTAATACATGAGTCTTCTGTGTGTTTCTGTAAACACAGATATTATTCAGTGGCCCTAAAAAACCCTTGCAGATGGGTGGACTGTGAAGTTCAGAGAATTATGTTCCGCTAGAAGGTATTCCCAATGTGAATGATGCTACCTTGAATAACAAAGCTAAATTCTGCTTTATTTGTATTGTTCACATATTCCTTCATAAATTATACATGTATGAAGGAATATGTGAACACCAGATCAAATTTTGCAGAGGTGTATCTTTACAGATGGACTGTTTTATGTGGTAGATTTACATGATTTTACTTATTTACATGATGAGAAAACCCCTAAGGAAAGCATTTATTGGTTGTGAGTCTGCTGGCCCTTCTGGGTTTCAATTAATTATTATTCTCTACCAGTTTTAAAAAAATATGAAAGGCACTTATGATTTTTTTTATTTAACACACAGTGAAAGAGCAAGCGTACAATTTTTAGTTCTTTTAAAAGAATTCCTCTTAGAGATCTAAAAATCATTTAGATTTAGTTATGAGAAGGTTTGTGTTGCACATTTAGTTCTGGAGAAATTTCTCCAGAAGTAAATTGTAAACTTCATGGATAAGTATCTACACACCTAGATTTTCAATGCCAACAAGAGCCAGCCTTGCTCCTATTGAAACTATTTTGGGCCTGATAGTTTTGGGGCTGATAGCTCTCTATTTTCGCTTGTCCTAACTACTGAGTATGGAGAAGATTATTGTGCCAGTACACAGACATCAGAAACCTATCTTCTATCTTTTAAACAATAATTTTAGGAGGAAAATTGTTTTCAAATCTTCAGAAATGTTGCCTTAAGTACACTTTTGTGAAGTGGTATTGTTTCATCCTCCTACCAGAGGATGCTTCCGAGTAGAAAGGGGCTGCAATTCTTCAGCTAAATTTCAGTCCAGGGGTGTTCCAAGGATGGCTTGAAAACACTTATGTTCCTCCCCAGTCCTGGCTTCTTCATCACTGGAGACCACCATAAATATCTGAGAATCTCTGCAGCAACATACAGTGGCTCCAGCTGATAGAAATCAGGCTGCCAGCTTTCTGCCAGTACAGTTTATCCCAGTCATTCCCTTTTGTTATTCCACTGAGGAAAAGAGCAAGAGGATGAAACCCAAATATTTGCGAATGGAAAGAAGAACCTGTGATTTCCGGGTTGTGATGCTCATATATGCTGCTCCGGTGAGCTGCAAACAAAAGAAAGAGGGAAATGTAATAGGCTCTCTTCCTATTTCTGAAGCATATTTTTCTCTGAGTATATTGTTTGGGCATGTCTTCCCGTGGTTCTTTGTCCAGTTCAGTTGTGGACCATTTAATCTAAATTTTTTTTAATTTTATTTCTTCATGGTTTTTGAACCTGTGATAAACTATCACATTCTTTTGGAAATTGTTCAGTCACACACTGGCTCTGTTTACTCTTCCTTTTCCACCTCTTCTCACTTGAACCTGATTATGTTTTTCTAGAAGATCTTACTTTAGTTTTGGAAATTTAGCTTGTATAGAATGGCTACACAGATTCTATTATAAGCAGCCAGTTTGAAGCTGGTGAGATTTGGCAAGCAGGGAAAAGTAGAATTTATCATCTCTTTTTGGGCATATTCAGTAAAATGTAGAAGAAATGTATGAATTGACTAATAAGCTCAAGAAGCTAAACTAGGACATTCAGTTCTGTGTTTTGTCACTTAGCTCAGCAATTACAGTCTGTACCTTGAAGAAGCAGTAAATTCCAAACTGCTGGTCTGTGCCAACCTGCACAACCTGTTGCAGTGTGATACTTCAATTTAGAGGGTCAGTCATGGAAATGACAGTTTCTTGGTATTCATTTCCAATATCCAGAAATTCCTGTTACCTTGTCATTTCGGTGCAATGATGGTTCTGGTAGCCACTTAACAGAGACTTTTCAATTTTCTTATTATTACTTGAGTGAGCTTCTTGGATCTATACTGAAATTCATGCTGTTAAACTAACAGTTTTGAAGGTTGCACTGAATCAAGTTGGCAGTAAATTGAAATGATAATCTGTTCAACTTTTTAATGTACTTCCTGGCACTGATTAATTTCTTTACTTCTGTCATATCTATTTTCTTTAGTTGCAGCAATTTCATTTTTCAAAAACTTAACACTGCTGACTGTTTAAACTGAGGTTCTGCTAATTTTTCTAGCAAGATGAAGCAAAATGATTGAAATTACTTTATAGTATTCCAGCTTCTCTTCTACATGTTAACTTTAAGAAGATAAATGTGCAAATAAACTGCCAGCTTCAATTAAGGTTAAAACTTAAAACTTGGGCTTCTGGTCTGAGCTGGGGAACACTGCTAGCATTCTGAGGATGAAGTCCTTTGTGGATAATACATGTGACATTCATAGCAAATTTTCAGTCTTTTCTTGACTCTGAAAAAATGTTCCTGTCTTTGACATTGTTTTGTTTCTTTCACTTTGTGCTCTTAAATAGATAAAGAGGGATCCCCACTTCTCCTTTCTCCTTTGATTTACCAGAGCTCCAGCACCCCATGTGTAATGTCTTTGTAGGGGGTGTGGCAGTATTAACATCTCAAACCATCCCAGTCATAAGGCATACAGTGAGATATTGCCTGATTTTAGGGGAAAAAAAAAAAAAAAGAGACAAACCTGTATGTATTATATATAATGTAGAATGAACAATATTCATTCACAAAGTGCTTTGAGATTCTTCTGTCTGGGGATTCCTATAACATGAAGATGAGGTTTATGTCTTCAGTTCCCACCTTGCTTTTGCTCATCTTGGTCTGTTCCTGCATTTTTTTTTTTTTTTTTGTTATGGACAAATCCAGGTAAAGCTAGTTTCTATGTATTGGCTAACTCTTTTTCAAGAAATTAATGTGCTACTCCTTGTATCTTTATTACAGCATTGTTTATGTAATTTTTTCATATAGTCTTGCATCTGTTTTTTAACAGTATCCTATCCATACGGCTTATGGTGTGGGAAGGTTGAGAAGGGATACCAGCACAGAACAGGACAGTTTACTTAAGTAAAGTGGAGATGGTGGACTCAAACCCAGTAATCTGATTTTGGGCCTGAAAGATTGCCATGTGCTGTGCATCAATATTGTTACCGCTTCTCTTCACAGTATGACAACATCTGCATGTCTTTTTTGCCATGGTAGCAGGTACCTGTATTATCCTGAGGCTTGTAGCTCAGAGCTGCCTAGTGAGAATGGGGGAGATTTCTGTCCAGGAGTTGCCTACAACCCCAGCTGAGGTCTCCCACGATGTGGAAGTTGAGACAGGTGGTGGTTTTTTGTTTTGTTTTGTTTTTTTTTCCCTAGGAAGCAATTTGGTAATAGGATCAGTCCACGATTAACCTTCTATGTAATGACAGCAGATGAAGCATTTGTAGCTCCAGTGGAGCTTTACCTACCATTTCCCCATCAGGTTTCAATTTGCTATCCTCCAATTAGGGTGGATATGGGCACAGGCAGTCAACGAGTGCAGGAATCTCTCTTTTGCTGTTAAACAGATTTTTAGTGGCCTGAAATCTTCAGGAGTGTGTGACAGGACACACTGTGCTATACTGTTTGATCCTTATTCAGGTGTTGTGGATAAGAGTTTGGGTTGGTTTTGGTTTTTTTTTCTGCTGCCATAGCAATATGAATAAACTGAAAATGTGGTTTTGCTTCTCTGTGTGTCTTGTGTTGTAGGGATGAAGAGTCTTGTGAGTAGGGGTGCACTTATTTCTGATTAGTCCAAAAAGTTCAGACATTGAAAGTTCCTAAGTACTTTAAATCTCCCATGGAAAGGACAAGTGATAATTATCTCAGCTGTAAAAACAACAGGGCTTAACAATGCAGAGCCCTCATTTCCCTTGTGATGTTAGCTGGTTTTTTTTTGTTTGTTTTGCTTTTATTTTTTAATGGGTTTGAGAGTTCTTGAAGGGTACACTTTCAAAGCAATGTGGAGGAGGAACAGTTGGGATGCAAAAAAAATTAGTATCTTATTATGAGGTCCGATAAGGTAAGGCATTTTCTAAACACAAGTTGCTATAGCTGCATATTATTGAGTGGAATTGAGAGCATTGCGTCTTTATCCGGTTACATTAAGGAAAACCAGGAATATATGCATAAAAATCAGCAACAAATATCTGCTTACATATGTAATTAATTTGGATCAAAAGAAGTCTTGATAGTCTTTATAACAAAGTATTGTGATAGCCCTAAAGAAAACTGCAAATTACCTCTTTAAAGTATAGTCCTTGGAAAAAAACGGCATGTTTTTTGATTTACTTAAATCAAACATATGAATACAATATGAAACATCAGTGAGAATGACTAAAGTAGGATTTTACTGTTGTATTTGAGACTTGGACTTCGTTAAGATTGGGGGTGTGCTCATGAAGATATATGGTACATAAAGGAAGGTTTGATGTAGTGAATTCCTCATACATATAAGCAGCGCTTGTCCTCCTAGGCAATTTAAAAAGCATATAAATGAAACCCACTGGACTCCTACATGGCCTATATATGATCCTTCTACATCAAGGAGACGGAATTTCTTGAGTCAGTAATTATTGTTGACAAAATTAATTTAATTTCCTATTCACAATCAGAATAAAGTTTCTTACATGATTTATGTTTTATTAGGTTCATATTGATTTAATAGAAAGCTGATGGACAAGGTAACATCTCTAATCATAATACCAAGACAGAAATAAATTATTAATCTCAAACTTGTTCTGATTCATTAAATAGGTATTGCAATACTTTTGGAATGAAATGGTTTGTCATAATGATCTAATATTGGTGTAATGTTGATAGTATTTCAGATGTAATACCTCCTGCTCTTCTGAGCGTTTCACTCTTCCAAGTGTTTCCACGGCCTTCTTCCTAGGTTTAGTGTTATGGACACCCTTTACTAATATGAGGGCAGTAATAATGTAGCCTGTTGTGCGGTGGTAAGCCCTGAGAACAGCTTGTTTTTTGAATACACTACTGCTGGAAAAAAATTAGGAATGGCTTATAATGGGTGAGAGAACTGCATGTAATATTAGTTTATGCACTAGGAAATAGGATTTACAAAACAGTGTGACTGAAATAATGACTGCAGAGTACATTTTCTGAGGTACATTGCTTTCACAGAATCCCTTTAGGATACAATGTTCAAGTCGTTAATAATTTATTTAAATGCTTTTTAAAATGTAATAAAACCCATGATGTTGTTTTGAAAGTTATAAATTAACAAATACTGCTTAAACAAATGTACCATACATAGAATAAATGAATTTTAATCAGCCATTTTACTTTTAATTATTCTTAGGGAGTTGCGTAGCTTGGTCATTGAGATGGTCCTGTCTACAGATATGTCGGGTCATTTTCAACAAATTAAAACAATGCGACACACTCTACAGCAGGCACAGGGGTAGGTTATTTTCCATTCTTCTCATTATCTGTAGTCTTTCAATGAGCTCATATTCAAGAAAAGAATTTAAATAGTTGCTTTTGTTTTGAGATAATTGGAGCATGTCCTTGAATTGGCAGGGTGGACAAAGCCAAAGCCATGTCTTTGATTCTACATGCAGCAGACATAAGCCATCCAGCAAAATCCTGGGAGCTGCACTACCGGTGGACCATGGCCCTGATGGAAGAATTTTTTCGACAGGTGCCATTTTTAAAATCCTTTAATAAATCTAGTTCAAGGAGCAATGGTTACACGATTGAATATTTTCTTAAGTCTACCAGCAAGGTTGCTGTCGGTTGTGATTGACAAGCATAGTCAGTACTATATATTCTTTATTCTTCATACCTACCACTGACATTACTTCAACTTTTATGTGTGTGGATAAGACAAAGTTGTTATAGCTCTCTATCTATTTTGGCTGATATCAGTTTTCTGAGTGTTGTAGTGTTTTTTTTAATTATTCTTTCAATTATAATATAACTTGTCAAGCTCAAGAACTTGTTTTCATTCTGTAGACAGGGATCTATATATGCTTTGAATTATAAAGAAGCACCAGAAGGGTAGGATGAGAGAAAATAGGAAGAACTCATGTTCAGCAAAGGAGGCAAAAAGTTATCTCCATTCCACATTTCCGAAAGCCCTTGTATTTCTTTTCCTTGCTAGTATTTGCCGTGCATGTGCCACATAGATCTGAAGGTGTTGCTTTCATACCAGCCTGATCCAAAGCCAGAGGTTAGAAAGTACCATCCTGTTAATTCTGTGACCATATACCCTGAACCAAAAATGAAGACATACTGTTGAGGAAGCCTTTTCCTTTCTGTGAGGTACTGAATTCCAGGAGAACACCCAGTAGATGTTGGTGTCACTGCTGTCATTTTTGGACTCACTTCAGCAGGCAAAACAAAAAACATTCCTCCAGAGGGAAAATACTCTCCCTGTAATCAATATTTGCAAGCATTCACATTGTCAGCATAACAGTTACTGAAGTACAATTGATAATCAAAGTCCAATTTAGGTATAACAATTTCTAGAGTTATGCACAGATTTTAAAAAAGATTAATACAGATCAGAGAAGAGAGTATGTCTTGCTCAGCTACATTGTGTTAATTTTGGTATATGCTGACATTTTCAAATCAGAAGGGTCACACTGGAAAAAGGGACTGGATAATAAATAAGGAAGTATGTTAAACTGTGAGGTTGTTAGACCCATCTGCCATATAAGGTTCCTGCTCAGGGTCTGGAGATTCTTCATGTGAATTCTCAGTAGGGAGCATCAGGACACCCTTGGCTCTGGGCTTTGCACTGAGGAGGCAGACTGGAGAGCTGGTGCCTTAATAAATAATTAATGGACTGAAATAATGAGCAGTCATGAATTTGTGTCTACTTCTGTCAAGGGAAATTTTGAGGATTTTGAACTTGAGAGCAAAAAGGAGGAGCAGATTGCTCAAGAAAAAGGTCATAAAATGACAGATGTAAGAACATTTTAGACACAGAGAGACAGACTAGATGGGGCCCATGGGACAGTGAGACAGTGTGTCCAGCCAAGTGGAGGTACCATTAGCAGTAAATAGTACCACACTGGTCACAGAATGCTAGGACCAGCTGATGTTTTAGTTATTCCTTTAATCTATTCATTAGAAGAAGTAACTGGATCCCAAAGAAGCTGCTCAAAAACTCGAGACAGCATTGAACAATAGAACAAGTAAAAATGTCCATGTGTATGCAACTCAGCAGTATAAAATACAAAACTCTTCCAGTCTACACGGGAGTGTATGAGAAAAAGAATTGTTTCCATGTACTGCTAAGGACAGTGTGTGTAGAGTTGTTCCAGCACTTTCAAAGTGTGATGAAGCATCAGCACATATATAAATGCACTGAGCAGTGCAGACACTGTAGGTCTCCTACTTCCTAGATGCACTGGGTTGTTCTGCATCCTCTGGTCTGTTGATCTGAGCCTGTCTCATGGAAATCTCTGGGATTTCCAAATCTGTTCCAGCCAAGATGAAGCAGTCCAAATGTATATAAACCCCCGAATTCCTCATCTTCTTTTCTTTAAATATAGTAATTCAACTACTGTGCCTTATGGGAAAAGCAGCAGATTCTGAAACAGCTGATGCAAATCCAATGCTTTCACAGACAGCTTTCAAAGTAGGGAGCACCAGCAAAAAAAAAAGAACATTCACCTCGACAAAAACTTAAACTACAGCTAATGGTTAAAATATGTGCCAGTGTTACCTTCAGGAGAAAAAGCCCAACAACACTTTAAATTTAAAAACAACAGCTACAGAAAATATATTCCAATACTAAGGAAAATCTGAGTTACCTATTTCAAATAGAAGTACAGCCACCCATCTCAAATTCTTAAAAGTAAAGAAATAAATAGATCAAGTAACTCAAAGAAGTGCCCATAGCATTCTACTCTCAGTCTGAATAGATCCAGTGACATTAAAAGAGAGTTAAAAGTGAGTCCAGGGCCTGGACAAAGCATTTTTTTACTCTTTGTTTTGTATCTTGTTTTTAAATCTCATTAAATTTTAATGACTGGTTTAAATATCAGTGCTGTGTCCATTATTACAATTTACAATAGTCTTAGACTTAAAAAATACTTAAGTATTAATTAATATCATGTTGATTGAAAGTACTTCATAATTGGGGTAAAGAGCTGCTTGAAAACAAAAACAAATCCAAACTTACCCATAATTGGAGTGGAATTTTTAAAAATACCTTTAGATGAGAAAGTTGCAAAATTAATATTACTTTAGAAATCCTGCATTCAACCATAGCTGAAGCAGTTAGAACTACCCCAGTTTATATGATATAACAATCTGGCCCCTGTATTTACATGGAGATGCCACTCCCACTGCCCCTAGTAGCAACATGTTCCACACTCTGAGTTCAAATTATTAACACTTGAATATAAAATTTAATGGCCTTAGTGATAAAGCTCTCCACTTTCACATGAAATGCAATCTGTGAGCTGCATCTCTTCCTGTCGCTGGATTGTTTTTACTGCTTTTATGGTTCTAAACCTTTCCCAAATATACTTCAATGATACATGATAAAAAGACTAAGGAAGGTTGCCCCCTTTATCCATCAGCTTCTGTTTTCCCAGTTTTCCTTGGGAGAATGGTAAGTTCATGCAGTGCTTCCCAGTGAAGGATCATCTAACAGCACTCTCCATGACAAATGTACAGGTTTATTTGACTTGCAAGGCTAGGTTTTCCTATATCTGTAATGCCAGTGCTTCTGGCAGCCAGAGCAGCAGCAACACAGATTGTAACCTCCCTTGAATGATGTCTCTTCAGGGTATTTTTTTGTGTCATTGGACTTGCTTTTCAAAGTTTTGCAAATCAGTTGCTCTACCATGCTGAAAATGGAGATGCACCCTCCTTTCTGTTACGACTTGCAACAAGAAGACTCTTCTAATCTGCTAAGTGATAAAAAAAAAATCAGAGCGAGATTGTGCAAATCATCCTTGTGATGAAACTGAATTGGTATTTTTTGTGGGTTCAGCAGCAGAGAGTTATGCCTGCTAGTGAGAATAAATTCAAGTCAGTTCATACACTTGACCAGAGGGTAAATCCATTGAAGGATTTTTACATGCTGGATGAACCAATGTAATAGAAGAAAACACTCAGCATTTGGCATACTGTTGCAAACATGTCTAAGTATCTCTAGTCCCATTACATCTGGGATCAGCAGAACTAAACTGTGAATACAAGGACTTCATATATTTTAAACCTTGTTGGCAGATGCCTTGCTGTTGAGGAGAACTTGATTGCAGTGAGTTTCTTTACATAAAAGTTGCCAAAAGTAAGTCAGAATTTAGACTCTTAATCAAAATTTGAAGATCTGTCTGTGATTTGTTTTTATTTAGGAATATAATTTAATGAAGTGATCTGTTGAATAAATACTATGAATATTCAGATTACTTTGTCTCTCTGTCCCTCTATCAAATATCTGCTTATAATAATAAACATTGTTGTTTACAGGGAGACAAGGAGGCTGCTTTAGGTCTTCAATTTTCCCCACTTTGTGACCGCAAGTCCACTTTGGTAGCTCAGTCTCAAATAGGTAATGACAAACGGTGGTGGTTGTGGTGTTTTTTTTTTTTTTTTTTCTTTTTTTCCCGTGTGTAGGAGCATGTAAATTTACAAGGACATTTCATTTACCCATTTTGAATTTCAAATTCATTATATGGAAGGTATTTCTTTGCACCTATCTGTTCATCAAACTCGTGTGCTTTTACAGCGGAATGGTGCTGGTCTCAAAAGAACATGATGTCATTTCACCATATGTGAAGGAGGGGTAGGAGGGGGATTAACCAAGATACTGGACGTGAGCCCAGCTTCTACTGTACGTGCTTTAGTCAGATCATGTCCTCAAACTGCTTATCTCTTGCTCAAGAACTCACAGGTCTGTCTCTATCATAATCTGAAAGTACCAATTTGTAGATGCATCTCAACTTAAAGCTAATTAATAAATCAGCTCTCTGGACTGCAAGTAAGCCTGCCAGTGTCTCAGGGTCAAATTACAGAGGGTCAAGCCTCCCTAGGTTGCCAAGGACCACACTGCATTCTGTCAATTTACCTATCCCTTATTCCATTTCACTGGGATGCTTGAGCATCATATCTACTGCGGAAGGGAAGCTGGATCCTAGACTGAAGCCCTGTTGCTCACCTTCATACTGTGTTGCATGGTTAGAGCGTGAAGACATCTGTAAATTCATTGCTAGCTCATGTTTTAACATATTTTTTTCTGTTAAGTGCTCAGTAGAGAATAATGCTTCATTCTCTCACTGTGTCATTCCATACTGTGATGAGCACTTTAGAATGTAAAAGACATTGTTCAGAGCTGACATCTCAGAACTGTGGGATGAATGCTGTCTCCTAAGGATATTACTTGTTCTCTTCACTGATTTGACAGAACCCTCCTACACACTGTGAAATAACACTTTACCTCCACAGAATAATAAACAGCAATTTGAAATATTAACTCCTTGGCAAGAAGCTCCGAATGGTAAAGGAGACAGCATGACTTATAGCACACTGGCTCAACAGTAGCTTCCCTTCTATTCAATAATTAATTCTAGTTTCAAATGGTAGGTGTATTCTGCAGTGCATAAAATTTACAAGAAAAAAGAATTAAAAGCTTTAGTTATTAATATCTACTTATATCTATATAGCTCCGGGTGGTGTTTTTTTTTTTGTTTTAATTGTGCTTTTTTTCTTTAAGACTATACTGGTGGTATCTAGTATATTGAATTGGGACTACAGTTAAAAAGTCAGCTCAATAGCAAGTATTAATTTTTAGATTTGAGACTTGTGGAAATGTAAAACCTGATTTTCTATGTTTTTCTTCTTTAGGATTCATTGATTTCATAGTAGAACCAACATTTTCTCTTCTTACTGATTCAATGGAGAAAATTGTAATGCCTCTTATAGAGGAAGCCACAAAATCTGAAAGTCCTGCCTTTGGGACCCCCAGGTATGAATAGACTGCTTTGTTATTGAACTAAAATAAGCTTCCACAACAGTCGTAATGATGTGATTCTCAGAGTCATCTCGGTTATTTGAAGCTGGGAGGTAACAAACAGCTGTGCAGTATTGCCACCCTGTGGGGCTGCGTTGTATTTGCAATGGGCTATTTTACCCCATTGACTGAACAATTGTACATGTAAAAAGGCAAAACCCCAATAATGATCAGAATAAACACATACAAAACATGAAATTTATTTCTCCAGTTTTTAAAATAATTTTTGCGATAGGCTATTGAAATTCCTGTACCTATAAGGCAAAGTGTAATCTGAGCGACTCCTTGCTGAAAGCGTTGTTGGATAATCAGATACTGCCTTTACAAATACTGCCTTTGTTATCATATTTTTATTTCATTTTAAAACTGTAATTTGAGCTTTCACTGAGGTTACTAAGTGATAACTCTGTAAGTCGATTTTTCATTTGCTGGCCATTAGTTAGATTTCAGTTACAGAAGGGTGAACCTAGCTCTTTCCTATATTTTGTTTACTGGAAGCAAGTAGAAGTTACTAGAAGTAAGTATTTATGATGGTGTTCTTAGTGCAGACTAAGGTATTACTGATAACAAATTTATTTACATACTTCACAAATGAGTGATTAGCAGCTGCAGGCTTCTTGTTTGGTTGATGCTTATGACTAAACGGCAAATGAAAAAAGGCTTGTGATCAGCAAAACTTCCTCATGTGAGGATAAGGGAATAAAGGGATTTTTTTTCTTTGTATGGATTCAAATGCTACACTTATGAGAAGAGTGGAGAGCCTACAGCATGATACAGAAAAGTCTGAGCCAGAGAATTGCACACACGCTGCTGTGCGGACACCATGGGATGGTGCCTGGCAAACATTAGAATTATGGCCTATCCTTTCCACTGTATCCCATTCAACATCTCTGGAGCGCATGGCAATTATGGTTAACTCTTCCTGTGAAGTTCACTGCAATTATTTTTTGATTACTGGAAACACATTTGTATGCATATTAACATCTGTCTGTGGTAGCAATGAGATAAACCATGCAGCGAAGTTGAGTAAACAAAACCTATTAAGACATGAGTACTCGGACCATTGGAAAAAGGTATTTTTTTTAATTCTAAGAAAAAAAGAGCATTCATTCTTTTTTCCCCACCATACACATATATGGATAATTTCACTTCTACTTACCTGTAGATGTAAAGTAACTGCAGTCTCAATTCAGGGGATTTTAAAGCCACTTAAATCTTGCTTTGACTACACTTGAAGGTTTGTTGCTTGGAGAGAATTTTCAGCTCAGGCAAGGCTTACCTGATATATACATCATGTCTTAAAATGGGTCAAAAAATAACAATCAGATATCTTTCCTGTGAGACCCAAAGATACCATTCACCATTCAAAAACACAGCTAAGAAGCTGCTCCAAAATGGCTGCATAAACATTCTTTTAAGAATTGGATTACAAGTTATGTATTTTCAGCTGCCACAGCTTTTCAAGAATTCCCTGGAAAATGGTCAGCAAGGTATCTTGTATCTTAAGCAAACTGGTAAAAACAATTTTTTCAGGTTAGTTCCAAAGCAACTTGATTGGCATGAACTGTTTATGTATTATTAGAATTGCCTGACTGTGTTTATAATTTGGGTTGTTTTTCCCTTGTCCAGCCAAAATAGTTTGGGAGCAGTAAGCAATGCTGAAGCACAACGACGACCTGGGTTTAAAAGTACAGCTGATGGAGGAGCTCACGCAGAAAATTCTCTAGCAACGGTAGATCTAAGGGGCTTCAAGGACAACCTGATGAAGATCATTCAAACAAACAAAGAAAGATGGAAAGAATTAGCAGCAGAAGGTATGATATGTTCATAGGAATTTTATTAAGTGGAATGTTTAGGTTACTCCCTAAGATCTCACCTACCTTCACTTTTTAATTTCTATCGACCTGTAAAAATACATAGTTGTCTTGTACTCATATATTTTATGTCTTAATGTTTGTTTTAGATGCTCCTATTTTGCTCTCCCAAGAGGTCTAAGGAGGTGTAGGTGGTTAGGGGATGAGAGTACAGCCTATGAAATAAAGCTCTGTGCTGCACAGCTTATCTTTAGAGGTTTAGAAATGTGCATTCTTGCACTTTTAATTGTAACTGATACTGACATCTGCTTTAAATACCAAAATCAACAATTCAAAGTGGTGTGTGCTGCCACATTTCTTCAGAAACATAGAAGTTGTAATTTGCTATTAGAAATGCTATTTTTTTCCCAGCTGTATGGAACAAAATTCAGTATTGCAGGCTTCCTGGGACTATGCTGTAGGCAATTATTTAAATGGCCCAGTGGATCTAAAGATCTGGGCAATCACTGCATGCATTAGGCCCAAGCAAGCCAAAAGTGACTCTTCATTTGCCAGTAGATAGTTAATAAAGCCAAACCTGTATTGAGCATAATTTCATAAGCCATATTTGAAAATAATCTGAAATTGCACTTACCTAAGTTTGTTTTTCAAAACAAAAACTTTTGTTTTCATTTAAAAAAAAAAAAATGTTTTTCAGTCACCTGGGTGATAAATGTTGAAAAGAGCTTATAGCTTCCATCCAGGTTACGTGAACGCCATTTGGGAATATTTTTCTGCAGTCTGTGTTATTTCCTAGTAGTACCTGGAATATTTCAGTATAGAATTTCACTGCTGAGGCAGGTCTTGCTGTACATGACCTGACACTGACAGCTGGGAATGAGATCCTGGAGCCCAGTGCCAGCTTTGTTTTTCATCGCATCATCCAAATCAACATCTTTTTTTCCCAAAGAGGTGTCAGACAAGACAGAAATACAGTGCTGAACAGTGATAAAATCTAACTTAGTGCTAAACTGCAAATGAATATTCTCATTAGGAGGATATTAAGAATGAGCTTCCATACATATTTTGTGACAAAGGTTTGAAAGAGTCAGGTGGAAGGGGCATCTGAGGAGAAGATTCCATTAATATTGTCCCTTCTTCATGAGAAGGTTTATAAAACCAATTGCTTACTTTGGTGCTGCCCAACTAATAATGGCTGGTCAAATTAAATAACTGCTAAATTGCAGCGCTCAGTAATAACAGAAGGCCATCAGAGTGCCCAAGGCCACTTAGCTACAGCCTGCAGAAATCAAGTAGCCCTGAGCTGGTGACATGAAAAGTCCTTCAGTGTGGAATAATGGAGAACTTGTCTGGGAGTTTGCCATTTCCAGTTACGTAGAACTAACCAGTTTGATTCTGGTGCATCAACTTTTTGATGTGCTGTTCTGGAGGTGTACAGTGCTATCAAAGGATGCTGTTTCCCCTTCATTCACAGCGCTTTGTTGTGCCCTGTAAATTATTGATATATTTAGCCCAGTTTTGCTGGACGGCTGACAGGCATTGAAAACATAAAGCTACTTGCAGCAAGAGATTTAAAAATTATTTTGGGTAAGATTGCAGTCAGTATCAATGTGATGCCCAGCAAAATCCAGGAAATTCTGGGCATGCTTTGTACTCTGACAGAGATGTTAATGTTCAAGGCTCCATGGATTTTGTTGAGATTGTGGTTGTCTTAACCTCCTTTTCTTCCATCAACTTGAGTAATGAAGCATGTCTAAGTACTTCCTGAACAGAATTATGGAATTGCAGTAAACCATACATTAGGGAAGCTAATGGGTAAGTGAAAATAGCTGGTGGCCAGAGCCTGATGAACAATATTGTCTCTGTGTGATTGCGGCTGAATCTGTTTTTTGAACCACTCTCTGAGGAAAGGATTTATAGAAATCTGCTGCCACAAAGAGGCTGCTTGCAGCAGCGTTTGCAGTTGACTGGGGCATGGCATAGAGACCTTCAGGGTGCCTGATTAGCCTGTAGAGGAAACCTTGTGAATAATGCAAATACTCTTGAGTACACATTTATAATTTGTTAGTAAACAGATAGTAAGGTGTTGGTGGTGGGTTTTTTTTGGTTTTTTTTTGTTTTGTTTTGTTTTGTTTTTTTTTTAATTAATAGCCATGAGGTGGATTATATAGCTTTTTTGGAAGTTATATTTTCCATTCATTTGGAATGGAATTTCTGCATCCACAGTCCATACGTGGGCCCTAAGGACTGCTGTAAAAGAGATTTTTGTTGAGTGACAATAGCCTTCTATAGAACACTTTCTGAGGTAGCAGGTAATCCTTGTCACTTAATGGAAAAGGGAGTCTTCTTCAACTGCTCCAGTATGTCTACTCTGAAGCTGTGCCCTGCAAAGGCTGAAAATCCTTAATTAGGCTGTGAAAAATTAGCATCTAGTAAAGGATAAAAAATACTGCAATACATCCCCCTTCCACTCGAAATTCTTTTCAGATTAACCAAGTTTGACTAAGCTTGTAAGTGAATAACCTGAGCCCTTGAACTTCGGATGATTAGTCCCATCCTGTCTAGATCTCGTGCTACCTTCTCTGACTCCATGCTTGATGAAAAACCTTTAGGCTGCTTTGGGCATATGTATGAAGTTAGTAGGAGCATGTACTGAGAGAAGAGATGTCAGAGATAAATCACTGCCAGGTGAAAGAAGTGCTATCGTTGTTCCTAGGAAGATAATTCATGACAAGTCCCAAATTGCTGAATGCAGTGAGGAGGTCACATGTATGAGGACCGTATTGTGGTAGTAAACAGGCTGCCTCTCAGTGTAGATCTTCAAGCACACTTCCTGAGCTGACTATGACAAACAGAGCTTGTGCTGTTAAAGGAACCATCTGCATTCTTGTCAATGGGCTCTGCAAACACCAGATATTGTTCCCAGTTTAGTTCACAGCCTCAGGAGAAGCTGTCCGTATAAAACGTAGTACTGCAGATGCACAAGGAATACAGAAAGGAAACTAGCAACATTCCATATAATTTCCTGAGGATGACCTGAACTCATGCCACCTTTTCAGGAGAAGAGTACACATATAGCACTGGTGGGAGGCAGTCAGCTGGAGCAAGGGCTCCCTTAGCAAGGTCTGGCTCCTGTGCCAGGCAGTCCAGAGGAAAAGACTAATGCTCACTGATGGTGTTGCTGACAGGGAGGCTTCCCTGGAGATGCTGGCACTCCCTCTCCCTGAAATGTTGAGACTTGATTCAGAGCCAGCAGCTTGTGCAAGGAGCAGTGTGCTTTGTTTTGGGAAGGCCTGTATTAGTAAGGGAGGTGTTGATCTACCTGAGCAGCTGTTTGGAAGCCTCCTTAACAGAAGGCTCAGCAAATAGGATGGTCCACGTGCTAAAAAGGCCATGTCTTGTGTAATTGATGCAGAGGAGCTCAGTGCTCTGTAGCCTAAGGGTCTTCAACCTTCCACCACTGGAGAATTAGAGGAATGTTTCTCAGGCCTTCCAGGGAATGCTGTTAACAGGAAATTACCATAATGATCAAACATCTGGGATTCTAATTTGAAAGCCTTGATGTTTAATTAATATTCCAAGCCCCAACCACCAGATAATCTGTCTCTGTTCAACTCAACAAGGTGATAAAGATACTGTTCCATCCCATACTTTTTTCAACACATATTGTTGATGGCTGCTGCTGTTTGCAATCATTGTATTGTAGCAAATGGACAGTAAATGTGTTCACAAGTATCTGAGAGGTTCTTTCATTAGAGAATGTGTTCTAAGTGGATTTTAAGGTCTGAAAGTTATTGACCTATTGAGAAAGCTGTAAGAAACACAAAACTTGTTGGGAAAGATTTAACTATCGTGTAAGATCCTTCACGGTGTACTTCTTAGAATATAATTGTAACACAATTATTAAATGTTTAAAAAATGCAATGTTTATTCCTTTATTCATACTTAGTTTGTTCTATAAAAATGTTCCAAAGAGTTACTAAAAAGTTGGTTTGTTCTTGGCAAGCTCAGGCACTCTTAGCAGAATGCAAGGGTATAGACTAATAATCATGCTTGCTGATTTACATGCTTTAATCTCTTCAGTAGATATCATTGTAAATAAAGTTACAGGGATAAAAAAGTAGCATTATTTTGTGTTTATAGTGAACAGAAAGGGGCACAGTCAGCTCAGGACACTCACCTGAGGTCATATAACAACACAAGGGGATGCAGAACAATGCACCCAAAGTCCAGCTGCCAATTAAATGGGCCCATCTTCAGGATAATACAACAGCAGATGTATTACAAACTTGCTGCTTTTATCTTATACTTACCTAACTCTTCTAGAGAATCAAGTGTTACAGGACCTGACCCAAGTTTGCATTATCTGAATGGAAAGACATCAGTGACAAATGTTGTCCTCAACATTTTTGGCAGTGCACCAGGCTGCATGGCTCGAAAGTGTAAGCCTGGAATGAGTGACTTCATCAAGGTGGGATGAAAACTGTGTCAGGCTGAGCGAGTCTCTCACACTGGCCTCTGCTTAATTTTGGTGGTAAAAATGTGACAAAATAACAACTATTGCATCTTTTGAGCAGAGATCAGCTTTTTTTTCCCCCACGGGTAGCAATTTTGAATAACAAATGTCTCTTCTGAAAGACCTGTGCATGGTACCTGCAGGCTCCCCTCGGGCACTTTCAGTTCTGCATACTTCCAGTCACAATAACCACAGGGTTCAGTTCCATTTTGTCTGAAAGATTTTCTCTGCAGACTCACTAACAAGAAGAGAGTAGCAGCTGCTGAAATGTGAAAATCTGAGAGTGATGATCTGATAGCATGTTAATGTGACTTAGCAGCCGCTAGGAAGGGCGGGCCGTGGGAGGATGTGTGTGACAGTCACAGAAGCTGACTGACAGTTTGGCACATGAAATCTACCCTAATGGACGGTTTTAATCTGTTGGAAAATAATCAATTCAGGAGGCTAAAGGAGTCCCATCTAGTATCGGTGACAGTGATTTTAATTGTGGTGCTAAAATGCTTAGGTCATAAGCAGATTTTGAGCTAATTCAGAAATGTGTCAAGTGGGAAAAAGAAAATTTTTCGGCATGGTCTGAGTAAGTGCAAGGAGTGGGTTGAGCAAGGAGTAGGAAGAAATGCTTGGTATTGGCAATACCTGGCAAATCACAGACTTAGGAATGGTAACTGACCTAATAATGGAATCTGTTTTATATCTCCCTGGAGTTCATATCAGAGAGTTGGCCCATCTCTGCACATGACAGTCTACATCATGTGAAGCACCTTTTCCCTCTGCAGGCTCATAGAAGCATGTCCCTTCCACTCCCTGTCCCAAAAGTTCCAGCAATCAAGCGCCTGTGCTTACAGCTAAACAGCAAAAGAGGAGTAAAAGGTGGAGGTAGCAAACCTAGGAAACCATAAACTCACAAACTATTTTTAACCAAATACTTTAGTGAGAAGTTTTGATTTAATTAGCTAATAATGCTATACCATTAAGTGCCACTGGATTACCTGGTTTGCAGCGGTTTTATATACTCCTATAATTGTGATGAAATTTGTGTGAGGAGTTGAAAGTGGAAGGAAGCAGTATCTAAATAACTCTGTGGGTTGCAGCAATATTTTCTTGGTTTGAAAATGGCAGGTTGGTTGGGGAGAATCATGGTTGCTTGGGAACTTTTGGACGTGTCTTTAAACTTACTTGGTAGTTCCAGAGGCACTAGGATCTGTCCTCTCCTTCTCTGCAAAATTCTGATTCTCTCTTCTGGTCTTTTCATTTTCTCTTTAAAATGGCTGATGTGAGAACATGTCTTCTAGAAAGGTGCATTTCCTTCCCATGTTGTCCTGGTTTCAGTCTTTTGTCACTGCTTTCTGGAATCTTGCTTTATAGTAAAAAAAAAGGCACACAAACCTAGAAATCAAAGTTTGTCATAGTATACTCAGAGAATCCAGAACATCCAGCAACATTCTTCATTACAGAGTCCTCAAATACTTTAATTCTTAGTGAAGATTAACAGCTTTTCTCTCTAACTCAGTAGTTTGTTAATTGTTAAAACTTTCATGTCATCGTGTCTTTCTTTAAGGGTAAAGAATTGTAGCTTTTATTTCAACACAGCCAATGAAAATACCAGCATGATTGAGCAGATATTTATTTTACTGGGGTTTTCTGTCACTGCCATTAGCTGGTTTGAGATATCCTGCTTGCCCATGGCTTTTGTGGCTTTCCTCTCCATTCCTGTAGAATCAAGACGCACTCAAGTGATGCAGTTGCTGTAAACAGGAAGGTAATTCATAACCCATGTACTGTTCAGGCCATAGCAGCTGAATGCTCTTCTGTGTACTACAGAAAGGTGAGGAAAAGAAAGCTGATGAACATATACAGAAGAGAAAGTTCCAAAATGTAGCAAAGCTTCCTCACCGCTTGGACCATGTCCTGGAAGTGTTGTTGCACACGTAGGCAGCAAAAAACAGGGCTGATGAAAAGAAGTGTTGTAGTTGATTATACAGAACCTCCAGGGCCTTCGTGGTACTCTGGGGTCACCACAGAGTCATACAGCTGGGCACTAGAGGTGGAGTCTTGTGACAGTTCTAATGTTTCATGGACGTTGTAGTCTTTGATTGGACTGATGGGGAATCGGTGCTCCCATTCATTCCATCAAACAATTAAAAAAAATGACTTAAAGAAATCAACTGAATTTTCTGACACCTCTTAAGTGAAAAAACAAACCAGAAACCCCTAGTTACTTAATGGGAAAAGAGCATAATCTGATTAAAAGAAGAGAGGAAAGAAGTTGTCTTCACTTGTTAACACATTTTCTGCAAATACAAAATTACTGAGTACCGGAATTTTTCAGCTATTCTGAAATTTGGTTATTGCCCTATGAGTCCTACCAGTTTTCCAAGCAAAATATTACCTTACAGTTATTTTGCCAATAGTCCAGCCTAATACAAGGGAAGAAAGACACCATTCCTATCATGTTTACGTGTCAAATGCCATTGCTCCTTCTCATAAAAAACTGTGCTTTTAGACAGGATTTCAGAAACAGCACAGAAATGCAGAAGAGACGGATAAACTTGAGTCACCCCTAACAGACCAATTAGGAGAAGCCACTTATTTTATAGAGGAATTCACATAAATTTTACTGAGTAGCACTTGGATTCTTGTAAAAAATCTTGTAAAGAAAACAAACCCAACAGCCGAAAAATACATAAACAGGCCTGGCTGCTGGCACTTTTGTCAAATTAAAGCAGAGAGAGCAAAACCAGTAACAACAACACATAGCCTGAGCTGACTGCCCTGCACAACGTACTCCTTTATCTGAAAGGCTGTGACAATCCCTGAACACTTCAGTGCCTGACACACCCCAAAACCCCCCAGATTTTTCTGAGGGCCGAGACAGATGGTTGTTTAATCTTTTATATTTTATTAATCTAATTTATTCTTATTGAATATAGAGGCTGTTGCAAATGCCAGGTTACCTGGTTCATTTAACATACTCTCTTTCCATCTCTGGCTGGCTATGGTAATGTCCCCAAAGGAAGAGGGAGCTTGCTCTTCTCAGAAGCCCAGTGCCAGGTCCTGGCCTATTTTGGCTGGCTGGAGGCAGAGGCTGCCACAGTATTTATTACCATTATTCCTGCACAGCAGCGGGGGTCAGACATTGTGCCAGCTCTGTTTCACTGGTAGGATTGGTTAAGCAGTAGCCTGCTTGAATTCTAGTTATTCGGTCACTGTCCCAGTCTCAGCCTCATTTAGACTGCTAGGTAATTCTCTTTCATCAGAGTGATATAGGACAGCAGAAATAATGGAGAATTCCGAGTGTTATATCCAGTATAAAGGTCCTATGTAATATAGAGTACAATTATTAGCTGTTATAGAAAGCAGAAATCTATATTTTTCCAGCACAGTTGGCATATTCCACAAGGGGCTGACATACCGTAAGAAGTCAGTATTTTTCATCTTTCTGGCAGTGGATTAAAGCTGAGTGAAGCAAAGCAAGTCAGAACATAGAGTCTGACATCCAGCAGGTGAGAAACTTAATATTAAGAAAGCAGAGGGGGGTCTTTATGACACTTGTGACACACAGGATTTTGTACTTAAGGCTTCTCAGCCTCTGTCACTCCCACCAGCCACTCTTGGTGGTGCTCCTGTAGTCTCATGCCAGTTTAAATGCAAAAGGCATCTTTTATCTGGTATATTATCAAGTGTATCTTGGTGCAGAGATACTTCATTTCAAAGCTCCATCCATCAGTTAGTCTCGAATTAGAATTTGACTCTGGTTTAGGTATCCTTAAACACAAAAATCAGAGATCATCTCAGTCATGCATAGTCATAGAAATTGGAGGCCATCATGGCGTAAGTCAAGAATGGGTCATCAAAGTTTTTATGATTAAACTCTTAATCTTCATTTACCAGTTTAAATTTGCTAGGGAGTGAATGAAAACAATTTTATGTTTAGATATTCAGCTTTATGAACAAAAAAAAGTAGTGGATTTTGCATGTATGAATATTCTGAACTTTCTAATATGAGAATAAAAGGATCAGCCATCCAGTTACACTAAGACACACCTGAATTCTGGCTAGAATTTTTCTCACAACATTCAGTGAGAAAAATACTCTCTTCTTACTAGCTTTTTGGTTAAAAATCTCACCAGTGTGAGCTACATTAATATTACAGTTTTATGTGTGCTCATAATTCAGCTTTGCTTTTTTTTTAACTTACTGATGCATCTGAACAGCATGTGAAATATTTTATCTTTGAAATTAATTTTTTTATGAAGCTAAGGAAAAATGCTGTAGTTCTGCCATTTGGAAGTGACTATGGCATGTAAATCTCTTTCTTAGGAAAAAATGACTTATGTAGGTAGGTTATATCCTGAGTGGCAGATGCTTTAAATTGTCTCTAGACTGAACATGCATCAAGTTCCGCATACATATTTATCAATGGCTTTAGCCCAACCTCTTCTTTTCAAGAGCTACATTGAAGTCTGTAGGAAAAGACTACCCATACAAATTTCAGAAGATTTGAAATCCAAACTAAGCAGGACTCTGAAGTTTGCGCAAAATGGTTTAACTATTTAGAAATTGCTCAAACGTTAGAGTTCTTGACTAAAAAAAAAAAAAAAAAGAAAAAATACTAGAAAGTATAAATAACAAAAGAAGGAAATTAACCATCCTATGCTTCTGCATGTCAGTTCAGGTTTGAAGGTGTTCCCTTCCATCCCATTTCATAAACCGAATTGTACTTCAAGTGGAACTTTTCTCTGGATTTAGGAAAGTGAGTTGGTGCCAAATGCTGACAGCAATAAAGATGTGTTTACAGTCAGGGATATCTTTCAGTTGTCATGTGCAATCCCTTTGTGGCCTGGATTTGTACTGGTCACTCACAGCCAGAGTTTCTGGGAGCTGCCAGTTGAACTCAATAAGGATCTCAGTGCTTGGTTTTTCTAACATCCAAATTAGGAATTTTATGCAATATCATGCAGCTGGTTTATGCCCTTATCATTCAAACTGCAATGCTTTAACTTTTTAAATTGACAGTATTTGGTATCTTTCATACTAGTGCACAGATTCTAAAATCTAAATTTATGAAATACAGATTATAATAGCAAGAAAATAGGCCCTCCTTGAAGATGGTACATTTATTTTTTGTTGGGCTCTTCACCTACCATCATAAGTTTTCCATTCTCTGTTCCTTTTTCATCTAGTTATTCCTGGAGCCACCTCCCTGTGCTGTTCTGTTCTTTCTCCTTTTACTTTGGGGCATTTCATTTGTACTGTTCTCTGCAATAGAGTAAGGAGTGGAGCCTTCCACAAACATTATTTTTTAATGTTGCTGCTGTCCCCTGAAGCACAGTTTCCCTCCTGTATGTTCCTTCCTGCTCTAGATGTGCGTTTAGCCAAAAGGGCAGCAGTACAGGACAGCACGTGCATAACCCCCTATAGCTTGTTCCAGCTTGTCCCAAACTTGATGGTTTGGACTTTTCCAGGCCGATAGGCAAATTTACTTCAGGGACTCTCCTCAACTCTGATGCCTGCCCCATCCCCAGCACGACGTTCCCCTCCATGCCCTCTGTCTCTTGCAGAAATGATGAGTTCTGCTCTCCTAGTCCTGTGCTGGCAAACACCACTGCAGAGAGACATGCCTACAGCAAGTTCCTGTTCCCATCCCTCAGGTTACTGCTGTCTGATGATGCTCCTTGCTCTGTATTATGGCCAAAAAAGAGGTACCTATTAGACATCAAACCAGAAAGAGGACTGCTATGGTTCAGCTGCAGTTGTGCAATCAGGAGCAGAAATCTGACCCATATTAAACACAGTGGGCATGGTCTCGTGCAGAAAGTGATGTTCACAGTGTTCCTGTGTGCAGCTCAATCTATCACTACTCTGAAATCAAAAAATTGTGGCATATCCTTCTTATCTAATTCACCTATTTTGTTCCCTCTTTGTAGAAGAACTTGTGAAAAATGTTGGTGAACAGGAAAAAGACCAAAGCAGAAATTCCACAGATGCACAGTTACAGGAAGAGGCAACAAGGACACAAAATGAGAGTAGTCAGGGAAGTGATGGTACAGCCTGTCCTCCCAGATCCATCGTCCTACAAGTAGTCTCTTTCGACACTCCTCTGAGTGATGAATCCAGCTCAGAAAAGTGCACTAACTCTGATCCGAACCAGAAAGATCTCAGCGATGCCCAGCAAGAGACACAGAATACAGACCCACTGAATGGTAATGCTTCATCACAGAGCACCAGCCAGTCTAATGAAGCTGTCCAGGGTGAAACTGCAGCAGTGTCTGGAATCTCCCTGTCAAACATCAACAGCAATGTAAAAAATTGAAATAAGGTGTCTACAAACCACCAGCATAGGACAGTTTCTTCAAGCCTGTGTAGAAGTGGTAGTATCCTAAAACATCAAATAGAAGCATATCAACGAATATCAACTTCTTGATATCAGCTATTTGGGACCTACTAGAAAATTCTTTAAATTATATATTTTAGTTGAACTAGAAGAATGGTTTTAGAATAATTTAAAGATATATATTTACAATTAAATAGCCATTTGTTACTGGAGAATAAGGTAAACTTTCAAAACAGAACTATCTAACATTTTCTTTTTGAATAAGTAATTGCGCTATTAATATTTGTTACCCTTAGTTTGGGCACCTAATATGATTGTTATTTTGTAAACCACATCCTTTGTACCAAACATAGTGTGAACCTAAGAGTTGAAGTTAAGTAGATGGAATTAGCCAACGGTAGTAGTCATGGGACTGTGTCATTCTCTTAATTAGGAATATCAGTCTCTTGACTGTGGCTGCTAGACAGGTGGAGCAGCCAGGAAATCGCAACAGTGTCAGAGTATGTTTTTAGAGTGTAAGTATTTTAGCTGGAAATTGCAACACAGAACCAAGAGCAACATGCCCAAGCAATGAGGAATAGCTGTTATCAAAGGAAGAGGAAGTCTGTGTCTTCATTTTATTTTCTGAGTTTGCTCGTAGTTAGAATAAGCTTTGAGGCATTAGGGTAATAAGAATAATCAAGGATATAATGGCGCTTCTTTTCATCACTTTTATTGCAAATGTGAAAGTCATTAATGCTTTAATGACAGTAAGCCCTGCAATATTGTGCCAGAAGTATGGCATTGTCTGAGCAGCAACATTGAAGTGCTTATAATGCTTAGCTTACACATGAGTATATGACTTGGCATATTTCTCAAAAAACCTTTTTATGGAGAACTCCCACTTTATATTTCCGCATTCCACGGCTCCATGCTTTTATTGTTGACAGGTTTTTTCCATCAGAAATAACAGATGGTTAATTTAGGGCCCTAAATCAAAATATTTACACTAAAATTATTTTCACAGCATTTGAAGTTGTCTAATAACTGACATTTTATCTTTTTACATGTATTTTTTACACCAGCTTTGTATTAAAGCTCAACTTAAAATTTAAGTTCCTTAGAGAAATTCCCCATTTCCTGGATGAGGAATGCAGTAGGAAAAGCTGCATTTTTTGTCTTGCAGACTTGGCGGAAGGCAGTGGTGGTGTAGCTGTACTTGTGGGTCTTTAGATGGCTGACCAACAAAAATGATGTTTGAGAGATCAGATACAGCTCAGCATGCAGTTAATTCACTCTGTTGCCTTGTCAATCTTTACATCCCACCTTTTCCAATGAGAGCAGAGATTTCTTATCTTATAAACGGCTAATCTCATTTGTTTTCTAAGGCAGGACATTTTTTAGAGAATGCATCGTACTTTGAAACTTCAAACTGCAAAATTTATGAAATGGGTAAGAAACCATTAGGTTTTTAATAGTGTTTTTGCGCCTCTGTTGATGTCCAGTGGATCCATTTTATAACCAAGAGACACCATACGTCTATCAGGACATTATTAGCACTCTCCATGCTTCTTCCAAGAAGAAGACTTCTCTGCTTCTGTAGTTTCTGTACTGGGGGTACGGGGGCAGAAGGCTAAGGGGACGTCCAGAGTGCTTGCTGACTCCCGCGGTGGAGAAGCGAGCCCCTGCAGCTGCTAGACCTGGGAGGGTGAGATAGAAAGGAAAAAGAAAAGCAACATGGTTATTCAGGTTGAAATTTCCTATCTTAACTGTCATCGTTCTGTCTTTTATAAAAAGCAGAAAATCCAGTTAAGTTTTCTGTGATTCAGTTATAAAACAGTTGGGGAATATAGGAAGATGATGTCTGTGCATTCTTGGGAGCTGTCAACAAATGTTTGGATGTGCTATGATGAGGGGGTCCCCCATTTAAAAAAAATTAAAAGGGGCTGTTTTCCTTTCCTTGTATCACATATCTTTCTAGGTGTTCTTGTAGAGCATCACATTTTAGCAACAGGAGTATCTCTGCCCTGGGTCCAGGCTGGTGCAAAGGGGAGACTGGAGGGTTGCTGTTACAACCACTGCAGTTGAGACTGAATGTTGTTTTTCTTCACAATACCTTTTTTCCTTTCCATCATCTCAGTTTCATTTAATTGAATGGTAGAAGATTAAATGAAACTATTATAAGGTGATTTTTTTAAGTGGTAATTTTCCTTTTCTTCTGAGTGATTTATTAATTAGAACATTAATTTTAAAAACTGCTTATGTTTAATTAAACAACTCCACGTTTCAATGATTTATGAATACTAATTGGCAAACTTAACTTCTTGCTTGTAATGATATCCACATTAATCCTTAATATCAAAGTGCAAGGAGATAATAAATCTGTGATACAACAGATTTCCAGTAGCTTCACTCTGTACGACAGGAGAGGACTGCCCAGCCCCGTCGGGGTGCAGCACATTCAATGTCACCAGTCAGTAAGTGAGAGCCTCTGGAGAACAACCGGGTTAAACAGCCGTGGGCAGATCCACACCAGCAGCATGCTGGGTTTATGATTCGTGGTGCTGCAGGTGCCGTCAGGGGATCATCCGTGCCATGCGAGTGCTTGGTGACCGCTCGGTGCTGCGGTGGCCCACGGAGCTCAGCCAGTGTGGAACGCTCTGTGTCCCAGCAGAGCGGGTGCAGATGGCTGTGCTGCCTGCTTCCTGAGAGCTCCCTGGGTAAACCACGGCCCTGGCACTAAGGGAAGGCAGCCACGTTCGTGCGTGGGATAAGGACCGAGGGAAGGTTAGATTAAAAACACAAATAATGCGTTTATAGAAAAGATACGGTTTTTAAGATAACAGCCATTAGCAACCACATATTTTTATCACATAAAAAACTTGATGCAAAAACAAAAAGCTATATATGTCTTAGAATTAATGTTTAGTCTTTGAAATTTGTACCACAATGTAAGAAAGATATTAAGCTATTAGAGATCATCCAGAGGAGGCCGCAGGATGGGAAGGGTCTGGAGCAGAAGCTGTATGAAGAGCAGCTGAAGTAATTTGCTCTGTTCAGCCTGGAGAAGAGGAGACTGAGGGAAGACCTCATTCCAGTTACAGGTTTATCATGAGAGAAGAGGACGAGCAGGTACTGATCTCTTCTCTGCGGTGACCAGTGACAGGACTCAAGAGAGCAGACTGAAATTGCATTGAGGAGGTTTAGATCAGATATTAGAAAAAAAGTTCTTCACCCAGAGGGTGTTTGGGCACCAAAACCAGCTGCCCAGGGCAGTGGTTGCAGCACTAAGCCTGACAGAGTTCAAGAAACATCTGGAGGCTTTCAGGCACATGGTGTGATTCTTAGTGAAGGTGCTGAGCAAGGCCAGGAGCTGGATGTGATGATCTCTGTGGGCCCCTTTCAACTCAGCATATTCTGTGCTGAGTCTTAAGGCTTCCACGAACTCAAGTGTCTAGTGTAAAATTTAAATATTTAGATAAATAGCTTTTACTTTAATACTTCTTCCCACCTTCCCTTTTTTGTTTTTGTGGAATAATAATGCTAACAAAGCTAAATCCCTCCATTAAGAGCCACAGGCTGAAAAATCTGTAGACATTCTTGTTCTAATTAATTTTATTCCAATTTTGAGACTTTAAAAGCCTTTGAAGTATTGGTTTGTCTGTATTCCACCTACACTAAATTTATGTAAAGTAAGGGGTGGTGTAGGATGCTTCTTGTGGGAATGTGGCCCATCTGCTTGTGGCTGCACTACAGAGTGGGCAGCACACACTCTGCCACCATTCAAGGTAGTTAAACAAGGGTGAAATCAGTAGCAATAGATATTTGTTTACAGTGAAATCATGGCAGATTCGTAGGTATTAATTTTCTTTTTTTTTTTCGTGCTTGTTCTCTTGAGTTTTCTTTCCTCTCTTTGTATTCTCTTTTCTAAACTGTCAGCCTCTTCCTCTTGCCATCATCTTTCAATTTTCCTTTCAGATCACGCATCATCTGCTTTCCCTTTCAGCTACTTCTGCCTTTGTTTTCTGGCTTTCAAAAATATTCACCTCTCTATTTTTATAACTTTTAAGCTTCTCCCATGTAATCTTTTCCACTTTTAAGACTTCTATCCTTTTTCTTTTTGACATTTTCCATTCAGTGTTCTTACTGGTGGATAAATCCAGTGGATAAAACAGAGAAGTTACTATATGTAGTCAGTAAATAACACTGTGAGTTTGCTACGTTGCACCCTGCCTATCATCTCAGTGTATAAATTGCTCATCTGTACTCGTTCAAAGCAACTGAAGAAATAGTTTAAGCAGCAGTTTAATTCTGTGATCGTCTATTTGAGATTGATGATGTATTTCTTAGTTTGAAAGCTGCTTGTGTTACTCTGTGTCATTGCTCCTATCTGATTGAGTTAATTGAATTCTTAGAACCTGGCACCGGCATCTTTCGTTATCTGGGAGTAGCTTAGACTCTGATTTGAAAGCCTACAGTGAAGAGGATGTAAGCAGCCTTTTGCAGGGGGTGAATTTTGACTTTCAGTAAGCTGGAAAAAAAAAAAAAAATGAACCAAACCCACTTTATTAACACTCATGTAAAAGTCTTCATAGTTTTGTTTCATGCTGTGATTTATTGCTTTCATTCTGTCTTTTGCCTTGTGGGTAAACCATAATGATTATTTAATTCAAGCTGGTGCTTATACTGGTGAGAAAGCAACAAAGAAAGCAGTGACTGAAACCTCATTTTAACCTTAAAGTATCTTGAGGAACTAAATTCCGTCTGTCGCTCGATGGCTGTGCAGATTCACTTGACTTGGTTAACTTCCTCATTCAGGTTCCCAGTCACATTTGTTTATCTTCCAGGTGAGCCTAAACACTGTAAGAAGTCAGAAGATATTGTAAAAGCCACGGAGCAGACAGAAGCACTGGTACAGAACTAGACTTGCTATTTCTTAAAAGCTTCTGACATTTCAGGCAGGACAGGTAATTTGGTAATTTCTTTTTTTTAATGGGAAGTGTTTTATACCATAAAGGCTCGCTTAGTGCTGTTCTTAGCTTCTTTGTTCCCTCCAAGTCGTCCTTATATTAGAAAATTTTGAAATGAGGACACAGAATACCCCACTTTCAATGTCACCTTAAAAAAATTCAATATGAAGAAGGAAAACCCAATACTTTTAAATCACTGAATCCTTAGTGTCAAACTAAATGATCATGCAATAAATCATCCTCAAATCAAGTATATGGAATACTGGAAGTAGTAGTATCAAAAGTCTCTTGTTTATGAATTTTCATTTGACCTCTGTTGCAGGAGAAAAGAACTCTAGCTGTTCCTACCTCATGATCTCAGAGGCTGTTATCTGTCAACCTGTTCTTCGATCATCCTATTTCTGTGGAGAGTGATTGAACAAAATGTTCAAAAATGTAAAATGTAAAACCCTGAGCTGGTAACTCAAGGCACTTAAAAACTCGCAAGATTTCAGTTGTTTATGTGTTGCTATTTCCTCTTCTATTCTGCTTTCTTAAACTAGCCAAAAGAATTTTTTCAGCCAAAGTTGGACCTTGCTTTGTTGCATCACTGGTACCAGACGTTTCCAGTTAATCATGAGATATGTGAAAACAAGATGTTTGTCATCTGCCTGGGATTGCTGTTACGTGTCACTGCTGCTGGTGTCCATTGAAAATGGAAAATCAAAATGAAATGTGTTTCTAGATACTTGTTCATTCAATCATGCTGCATGCACCATAAAAATCCTACTTGCTAGCTTCCTTAAAATATCTGGAAATAAATGTTTGTAGACTGTACGGGGCAGTTGTAAAATTATGCTGAGCAGCCTGTGTGATTGAAGGTTCTTCCCCATTGCAGTGGCTGCCATATGGACAGAATTGGTGGTGGACAAATTTGAAAGTATTCGAAATATCTCTTTAAAATTAATTGGATAGCATCTGGTGTTAAAGATTAAAATATTGTGAATTCTGTAATATTTTGAAATACATCAGCACTGGTGTCAGCTCTACCATGAAGCTGGTACTTATTGTTTTGTAGGATGGAAGAAACATCAACAGAAATACATGAATATTGCTTCACTTCAGCAGAATGTGGTGTTGCCTCTCAGATAGAATTGGAAGGTAGCACCGAGGCCTTATGTCATGGTTTATCTCAAATGCAAAGGTGACAATATGCATCCTGCAATGTCTTTGCTAGAGTTTGTTCCTTTCTGAAGGGCAGCAAAAACAGCAGCACACAGGCAGTTACCTCTGCAAGAAACCTCAGAATGAGCCCGCCAGCCCAAACTGTGCCCAAAAAGACACTCCATTTTCATCTCTGCTTCCCCTGAGCTGCACATGACCCCTCCTGATTTGTCTGGGTGTCTCACACAGCTGCAGCCCACCTCGTTTCCCTCTGCTGGAACCTGCCAGGAAACTTCTAGGCTCCCGTTCAGGTTGTAGGCACTCTGGTGGCTTGGGTCGCTGCTCTCTCTGTTCTCCTTTTCGGACTCTGTGGTTATTACCTCACTGAACAAAAAGTCTTTCTAATCAGCCATGGTCTGCTCTGAAGGGGAATCCTGGGGGCAGTGGCACTCTCCTCTGTGCCAAGGGTGATTGAGACCCGTGTGTTGTTCATCTGCTGCTTCAGGGATCCAACCGGAGCTCAGCGGGCATCGGGCTCCACCTCAACAAGGGCACGCTTTGTCCGATTGAAGAAGGAATCACAAAACAATCACCTTTGCTGAGGGACCATTACATGTCCAAACCTGTTGACTCTTTTCTGACAGCAGAACAGTCAAAATTGAGCTGGGAACAGTGTAAGCTCTGAGTACTGGGACAAGGGCATGCCAAAAGGTGGAATTCCTGTCATTGAATATGTAAGCCATATATGTGCTATGCATAAGTAGTATGCATAGTTTTAACTTAAGAAATGTTTGTGCATATAGGATGTAAAAAATACATTTAAATTGTTTTGTGTATCTGATCCAAGGCTTGTATTGAGCATGGACAAATCTCTGTACAGTGCCGTTAACGAATGAAATGTTAACAGATGAAATTGTATCATAGATGTTATAACGCAATCAATATTTTTTGCTAAGAGTTAAGAATTTATATATTCTCTGCTGGTGTTTGAGCAAATTATCAGTAGCCTGGACCACTCTGTGCACCTTTGCATCCTTTTTGGGAATGTCGGACTCCTTTTTTTTTCCTTTGTAATAAAATGTAAACCATCTTGTGGCTTCTTATTGTCCTTATGACAAAAGAAGAAATTTAATGGTCATATCAGACTTTTTTTAACTGTAAGTTGCCGTATGCTGTGGCAGTGGAAAATCTTCTTTGATTAAGATCTGAGAAGCCAGAAACTTATTTCAGATGAGTAGATCACCTATAGTTCCCACCAAATTTGAAAAGAACAAAAGACAACTACTGTTTTTAAAGTCTAGGCCAGTTAGATATTTGCTATTGACTGTTTTTCAACTTGGTAATTTCTGATTCACTGAGACTGAAAGTCTGAAACAATCAGAATTTAATCTTTATGTTGTATTTTCAATTTCAGACTTTTCCCATAGTTGAACTTAAAGTATTTTTCTGTTTCTCTATCCCTTTGAGATTTATTATTCTGCAAAAAACTTCACCTGGAAATACAAGCAGAAAATAGAAGAGATTCTGCAGAGAACTTGAAGCACCCTGTGGGGCTCTCAGCATCCTGTTGTCATAGTGAGCACCAAGATCTCTCACTGCAGAAGCTAGAAGGAGCTCCTGGTCTCATGGGAGGCGCTTGTTGCCTGCAGATCTCATTCATTAGGAAAGAAGAGTGATTCTTTTCTATAAAGAATCCTATTAGCTCATTTGTATTCAGATTTTATCACTATGGTAGATGTTACTGAAATACAAGGAGAGTCCTTATTTTTTTGTTAATGCGAGCTGATTCTCTTTCTTTCTTCCTTCCTTCCTTTATTCTTAGCAAGATTTTTCCTGGACATGACCCAAAGCTTGGTGTGTTGTTTGGATGAGGAGGAATTTTCTTTGATGGAGAAGACCAACACGTGCTGGTTAAGGCTTTGGGCTGGGTGAAATTTGGGTTTATATGGCAGAAAGGCTTCTTGAGGGAGCCTCTCCCTGAACAGCAGTTTTATCTGTGAAACCTGTAAGGCTGCACTACCAAAACACTGCATGGGGCCCCAAGAAATGGTGTTTGTATCTGCATCTCTCCCACAGCATTCTGGGCATGTGCCCTGCATTGAGCACACTGAGGAGCTGTAGCATAAATGAGCCCTCAAGAGTTTTATTTTGTACTTTTATCTTGAGATATATGACAGATATATTATGTAAATTGTTATGGGTTATGATCTAGACAGTATTTTTTAAATTTAATTTTCAAGAAGGCAGTCTGCAACTGTGTGGGGTTTTTTTCTGCTGTATTTGTCCATATTTCCTATGATGATATTCCCAAATAAATCTGATTTGAGGGCAAGGATTGTGAAGCTCCTGAGCGTTAGTTACAAATTTGATTTCCTGGAGCATTTTTGCTGATTGGTACATGATTGTCTTTGAGAAGTGACAGTACATATATTGTCATTTCCAGCCCTTTCACCCATTTGGGACTCCACAATCTTTCCATTACTGTCCCAGTTTGCTACACAAACTCACTCTCATCCTCATAGCACATTTGAAAACAATTTCTTCAAGCAAGTCTTGCCTCCTTAGCCTTTATGGCTAAAATAGCCCTTGCACGAAGAAAAACGTAACCAATAAAATATTTTTTACACAAAAAATTCTTACTGTGGTGGAAGTAGAAGGAGCCACTGGGATGTACTTGTTAGCAACAATTCTTCAGGAAGGGTATGACTTGAAGAGATACCTCCATGGCATGGTGCAAACTTTATAATCCCAGTTCAGTGTAAGTGGAATTAAATTCTACTTGGATTGAAAATGAACGGAAAGAATCTCATAGGCTCAAACACGTATCAAATCCTGACTGGGTACATGATGAAAATAAACCAAGACAAGTACTTTATACCACATTCTTTGCAGTTCCTTTTTTCCAGGTGCTATCTGAGCTACATGCAAAGAGGACCTTCTTCTTGTAGAGATGCCAGAAGTCAAGCCACTACTGTGATGAAAATCATTTCAAATTAACAAATCACGATCACTAGCGGTAAGTGTCTAAAATGTGTATTTTTATCAGACTATACAGTTATTGTATGAGAAAGAAGAAAATGTAAGTATGACTTATGTTCTCCAGCAGCAGATTAGAGATTTCTGTGCACAGCAGTTTAGCAGACAAAGCTTTGTCTGAAAGGAGAGCACATCCCTTTTAAAGCTTTTTTTTTTTTTTTTTAATCACAACCTTGAAAAACAGTATGGAAAAACGAGTGGAAATGAATTTAATGCTACGAGTAAAAGAAAATGTCCTCTGTCAAACACTATGCAAACATTTAGGCTACTTCCCTGCAATAATTTTACTTTCCTGGTCGTTTAAGTATTTAATGGGTCTCCAGAGACTCCTTTTCCATGTTGCAGGGCAAACATTCAGAAGTTTTATCTAACTGTGAATATCTTATTTTTCCCCTGGGAACAAGGAATAAAGTCATAACCATGGAGTTATAAATGGAAAAAATCTCTTATAAAACTTTTTTGGGCTGAACTTTGCTGCAAAATACTTTCTTTGTGCCAAGGCAAGTCCTTTGAGTGGAGAATTGTTGTGGAACTTTACATTAGCTGAGCTTGGACAGATAATATCTTAACAAAATCAGCTATTCTGACAGATTACATAGTATATGAACTTTAAAGCTGTTGAGTTTTATGTGTTTGCAACACCCTGTCATTATTACAGACCAGAAGTAACAGAAATTGTAGCTAAATAAGGGGGCAAAAATCAAAATGGTAGGTACAGTCTTGGCTGTAAGATGGAACAGTTAAGCAGAATAGAAGTTTCTTCACTTTTATTTGGGCTGTAGTTTTAAAGCTGTCTCATCATGGCATAGGGCCCAATGCTGGTGCGCCTACAAGCAACACTCCTGAACCTGCAAGAAAGACTGTGGAACTTGTATCATAATACCATGAATAAACTTTGAGTTAGTTGAAAGTATTGGCTGATTATTTTTATAAAGCCTGATATGATTATCTCATTCAAAATCCAGTGAGCCAAAGGGTCAAATTCATCTATGATGCACTTCCATGTAAGCCAGAGAGATGGTGTCATTATACCAGAAATTAGTTTGTTAACTGGATAGTGATTGGTTGCCTCTTGCTTTCTCTTTATTCAACTGGCTTACAGATTTTGTTTTCTGCAGTGAAGGTCTAATGTCTCTGCACAAAGCATGTGTTTAACTTTAGGCCATCTTGAGTTCTTTTACTGAAATTGTGCTTCCTTATCTTTGGGGCTCAGCTTTGAGAGAGAACGGTGTTTTTCTTACTTCTCAGAAATGAGCATTCACCTTTGTTGTTTGGGCGTTCAGCAGTAATTCACGACTGGAATTAATGGCAGCATATTTGGGTCAAACATTTTAATAAAATGCATGATGCGTCTTTATTTTAGCATTCCCACCTGGAGAAGACTCCTATTCTGCTACGCTCAAGGTGGTTTGGGATAGGGCAGAACTGTGACCCAAGTAGCTCTGGAGGACATGTGTGTGGTTTCAAGTAAATAGTAGATACAGGAGCATGACTGCAGAGTTGATATTTCCAGTAAATTAGAGAATAAAAATGTCATGAGCAATTTAAATATTATTTATAGTTGACCTTCATGTCTGTTTTTAATATTCAATCTGCTGAGTGTTTAAAAAAGCAATTAAAAGTCCCATATAATGTTAAAACCCTTGATAAATGTAATAAACAAATGACATATTCAAAAGAGAGAATCTATGTCCCATTAGGAGAGAAAAGGAAAGATGAGAGCAACATATGGCAGTATAATTAGAATGATTAGGGAAGCAAATCAACAGAATTTATGCTGCAGGGAAAATGTAATAAGAAACCAACACACTTTCCTCACTGCCTTGAAAACTGCAAATATCGCTCTCTGAAAGGGAGAAGATGCAGAACGGATCCCTGGCATTTAAAGCTGTAACTTGTGTTCTTCTGCCATTATTAAAGATGCACACAGCCATCTGCAAACCATTTATTTTTTGCAGAGTTCACATTGTCCCATTGCTTTGATTAATAAGGGGCAATATTACACCTCAGCTGCTTTTCAGAAAGATGCTATTTTGGAAACCTAATTAATACTCATTCCACAGTTAGCTTGAGGTGTTCGTTAGTGCCAGATACTGAGTTCTTATTTGTTTCTCATTATGTGGAGAGTATTGCTTCTCAATGCCAGCATTTTTGTTTTGCATTTTGGAATAACCTTTCGACACTCCTGCTTCCCACAGCCCTCCCTTCAGAAGAGCTAATAACACCTGTCATCATTATTTTCACATGCCTGTTAATGTCTGTTGAAGACATTGTGGGCTATTTACATAGATAGACTATCCTGATGCAGAGCAAATATTCCTGCCATTTTCTGAACAGTTGGCCCAAGAGAAAAGCAAAATTTTGAAACTTGGCAATGCAATTAAAATCTCAGTTTGCCACTAAGGGTCAGTATATACTAGGCAAATGAATCGTTACAAGATTGAAAGAGTGTGTATGGCCTCGCAGAAATACCAAATAATTTTTCTGCCCTAAACCTCCCCGATTATTTAGTAAAACCCACAGCAAATCTATAGCAGAATATAGACACTGAACTTATATAAACTCCATCAGCAGACTTTGATGAAACTGGAGATTAGTAGCATCTCACCAAGCAGCCTGAGGTTTAGCAGAGGGTGCATAAATACCTAGCTTGAGATTTGCTCAAAGCACTGCTATCCTCACTGGAGGATAAAGGAGAGACGATGGCAAAGCAGACGGCATTTAGCATCCACTCAGTTGCCAAGTACAATGCTGTGCATGAAAAGGTTAAATGTAATTGCACATGTCAGGAATCAACAGAACAACTGAGGCTCTTTCTGGAGCTTACTCTTGTGCTGAGCTGCTATAGAAAAAATAATAAAAAGAGTGAAAAAAGAACATCTGTGGGCCTGGGCACTTTCACGGATGCAATAGGAGAGGAAGAAAGGGGAGTTTGAGGGACAGCATGTTTTAAATATGCCCTTGCATTGTCCCCCCAGGGTTAGCAGACAGACAGTGCTTTATTTTCTGTAGGAATAAGGTCCCTCGTGAAATAAAAAAACTTGTATCAAGAGAAAAGAAATGAGGAGGGAGCCACGCACTGAGCAGAACATTTTGTTATACAGTGCCGGCTGTACAAAAGCAGACCTGCAACCTGCAGGAGCCCTGCTTGGGTCCCTCCCCAACCACCACAGCCTACACCAGCCAGCTCTTGAGAGAGCCACCCAATGCTTCACCTTCTAGAGTAAAAGAGATGGCTTTTTTTTTTTTTTTTTCCTTTTTTTTTTAAGGAATGAAAACTACCATCAGCAAGGCCTTCCATGTTGTGCAGATAAACTGGAAATCCCTTCCTCACTGAGTTGCCAGGATCCTGGACACCATGGGAGACCCTTGCTCAAGCACAGCCAATAGAACCTCTCCTGCATCTGTGCCTCGGAGTCAGTGTTGGATGTGACACTATCAGTCAAATAACACCAACAGTGCAAGAACTAAAGATGATTTTTCCGTTTGCATTACTGGGGAGCAATGATGGTACTATGGGAAGACTGTTGGTAAATCCTCGAAGACTTCAACAGAATTTTTAGTGATCATAGAAAAGAAAAAAATAAGAAAAGCGAGAAATCCAGTAATTAAATTGATAGCAGGATAATAGAAGATTTCCTGTACGCTACGCATCGGATTTCACCAAAGGAAAGCATGTTTCAGCCAAAACCTATGGTCTTTCTCAAGCAAAATTCTTCTGACTTTAGTGGAAAGTATGGTTTAGAAAGCATACTTTAGAATGCTTTAGAAAGGAGTTTTATATCCTGACTCTTTAATAGCCACTTACATATTATCTGATTTTGCACCTGGACAATGACATATGCCATTCTTACCATATACCATTCTGAAAATCAAATACAGTTCAAACTAAATCTAGGTGGGGGTTTTTTTTGGTGTTTTTTTTTTTTTTTTTTTTTTTTGTTTTTTTTTTTTTGTTTTTGTTTTTGTTTTTGTTTTTCCTTTTATTTATAAAGTGTAATTATACTCAGGTCCAACAGTCGACCTGAAACAATGTGTTCAGTGATGAATTCTCCAAGTTCCTGTCGAGTGCTTTGTGTGTTGCCTTTGAAATGCTGAGATTCCACAGTGTTCAATACCTTGTCCTGGTGTCCAGTGTTGTAAATCACGCTCACAGGTCCTAGACAGTTCTCATCTGCAGCCTGTGGGTACTAATAACCAGTAAAAAGCCATTAATATCCAAAGAGCTTTATTAGCTAGCAACACAGAGGGACGGTGTGAGGTTAAACACCGGTGACTGATTCACAGCTTAGGAGTACTCTGGCAACGAGCAATTTTGTGAAGAGCCTGGTGCTGTGCGAAAGCAAAGCCATGGCAAAGCTGGGACCGGAGCCCAGCGCTTCTTGCTGCCATTCCAGACCTGACTTGAGGCCATTCAGTTTCTGAAGGGTCATTTCCTTCTTTTTGTTGTTTGGGACATAAAAAGCTCTCAGTCCTGCAAGTCTTGTAGCGGCTTCTGTATAATTGCAGAGTCCTTCTTTAGTCCTTCTTGCACACCGTTGCTGAGCTGGAGTCATGGATCCTGTCTGCAGTGTTTCTACAGAAAATGGAACCAAAGAGGACAGATACAGAGAATACAGATGGAGGGAAAATTGGCTCTCAAGTATAAAGAAATGCTAGTTGACAGATCCTGTTCTCAGCAGGTCTTCGTGGAAGACCTCAGATTGAGAGTGAAATCACCATGCAAGGCATAGACAAAAGGCTCTGTGTTTTCCTGTATTTCATCTCCTTCCCACCCCCCACTATCTCAACTGTTTAAAAGAGAATTCCAGCAATGGAAAGTTAAACTGAGGATAAAAGTTTTGTATCATAGGCAAACAGTTAATACAAAATGACAGTGAATTCGTTTAAAAATCTGCCATGGACTGAAAAGCCTAAATAACCTGTTAACTGTGACTTTGAAGAAGCATGGTTTTCCTTCTCCACCTTATTCCATTTTATGCCATAGAGTTTGCGCGCTCTAAAAAATGAAAAGGATGGTATGAACCATGCTGATTCTAGCCAAAACCCTGGGGCTCAGACACAAGGTGAACTTGTGCAGCTGCTTGTGCTGTCTCTCATTGGCTCAGACCGAGCCAAGCGCAGGGCAGGAGGGCTGTGCCCTGTCCTTGCTGCAGGTGACAAAGGGGCATGTGGCACTTCCCATGGCTCAGCTGGGGCTGGGGCCCTGCTCACAGGCCTTGCACACTCCTGTGCTCCTCCCACACTGACATGTTTTCTAATGCCTCCAGGTAACAGTGATCTTGTGTAGAGAGAAATCGTTTTGGCTGCTGCGACAAGGCAGCCTCAGACCAAAAGCCAGCCAAGTATTTAAGTGTCACATATCCAGGGATCACAGGGAAGAGTGTCTTTGCATTGTTCTCTAGACAGTCACCTCTCCTTACTTCATCGCTTTCTTTTTATCCACATCACTGTAAGTAACTCTGCCAACAATGGTAAAAAACTGCCCTTAACCAAAAGGACAATTTTATATGAACATATCTCTGCAGCAAGACAAACCCTCTGTAAAATAGACAACCTTGTCCAAATTAATGTATTATTTATTTTGTACCTTTTAAATCACTTTTATTTACAACAAGCCTTAGATACAGCTCACACGCAGTAGTTAAGCTCTGGCAGTACTGACGTCAGGGAGCTAACACGTTTGCAAATAACATTTCTAAGTCATAGAAAATAAAAGAAAAAAAGACTTTAAAATAAGTGTTTGATCTCTGGGAAGAAGGGTCAGGGAACAGGCGTGCAGTGCCTGCAGAGCCCCCCGGGCACGGGGAGCGGGCGGGACAGGACACGGTGGGGCCAAGGGGCTGTTCAGTGACTCTGGGACGGGGCTCGGGGCAGCTCTGCGCTGGTTAATGGCCCCACTCCTCTTCCCTCTCGCCAACACCTTCTTCTTCTTCTGGAAACACTGAGTCGCTCTGACTCTTCAGGTGCTTAATCCCTGAAAATACAGAAGTCATGGTTAAGGTTGTATTTAGCTTGCATCGGGTATTTTTTTGTGAAGGAAGAAACAGAAAACCAAAATAAAGGCAAGTTTAATGTCCATGTTCACTCCTTTTCTCACAAACCCCTTAGTTCAGGTCATTTTATGGTGTATTTACAACAGAGATATTCTTTTTCTTGAATGAAGAATTGCTCTGAACAATATTTGCTTCTCTTTTTTCCTTGGTAAGCCTTGGTCAAGTTTGTGTTGAGCACCGTTCCAAATCTGTCCTGGGGCAGAGAGCCTGACAGAGAGGAGACTGCAGCCGCCAGAGCTATGATGGCACTGGATAATTTCTTACATGGAGAATGTGCTCTTATACCGTGAGGTGCTGGATGAAAAGGGTAACTATCTATCACAGGATATTTGGAATTTCAGGTTTGAGGAAAGTTACGAAGTACCTACTGCTGGCTGGTTTCAGCCAACAAGTGAAGTAGACTTTATGAAAACTGAATCAAATTACAGAAATGTTCAGTACAAGCAAGCAGACTTCAATGAATCGGCCTAATCCCCTCGTCTCTGGTCCGCCTGGTGTGATAGAATTTGAGCTGGAAAATGAAGCAACATCAAGACAAGAAGATGACAGAGAGAGCAGAGATGAAGAATTGTTATTTTCAAAAAACCTAAAGGGCAAATGCGCAAGGTTAATGTCAGGATCCCCCAGTTTATGACAAATGAAGTGGGAACGTAAGTATTCATCAAAAATGCATGATTTGAACAAAAGTTAAGACTGAATTAGACTATTTTCTGGTGCCTTAATTGTCATTACATAAAAATGTTTTTGATTTAATTAAAGATCTTACATAGTTCTAGTAACAATTTCTAACTGTCGGGAAAAACAGTATCCCTTTTGTATCATCTCTGTGATGAGGAGAAGTGTCACCACAGCTGCTTTATATAATCAATGCTAGATAATCAAACACCCCAGTGTGCAACCTGCAAGTCAGAGCGCATGTAGGGGCACAGTTTTCCAAAATGAGTTTACCCTTGAGGGGTGAGAGCAAGATCCAGATTACTGCTAATTGTGAGTGAGAACAATTGATGATGGTGTAAATCCAAGTTTTGGCCCCAGTGTCACTTAATCTGGAAGTTCCTACACTTCACTGTTCATGTCCACATCACTCCACAGTACAGGGAAGATTTTTTCCAAAAAAGTCTCAGCATAAGTTATTGCAGTTCCACGAAGTCACAAGTACCTGAAAACAGTATCTTACAATGGTTGTACAGCAACCAGCTCCACTTCTAACAGGAGCCCATCACTCTGTGCTGGGCTCTGGGCTGCTCTCTCTCTTTTCTTCCACACAAATGACAGCACACAGTCTCCTGGGAAATGGTTGTTCCAGCATAAACCAAGCAAATACGTTAATGCTTCAAAGCCACAGTCCTTGCAAGTGTGCCCTGCAATAATCAATCCATTTCCAATTAAGGAACTGTGATACATGAAGGTGCTCAGCTAACTACCAAGCTCTTAGCAGCTCCTCTTTAGCAACACCCTCTAAGATAAGATAAGTAAGCAAGATAAACACTTTAAATATGATTTCACATAGCTGTAGTTTAATTGACATTTGTTTCCAAGTTATGTTCTGTTTTTAAGGTAAATTTGTCTCCTGTTGTTTCCTCTGCACTTACAGAGCCATTTCTTGCACAATTCACGGTACTCATCTAACAGCTGCTGCTCAGTTCTTCAGACAGCAATAGCTAGGAACCAGAGTGAATAATTTTTTTAGGGAGCTTTTCAAAGATGAGAAGGGTAAATTTATGGATGGGAAAAAAGGTATGTGATACATGATATGATGAAACCATGGAACTGTATTTTTTGTAGGAGTGAAGACTTTTGGTCATGTGGTTTAATTGCAGTATTAAATATGAAAATAGTAGGAAATTGAGAGAAATTACATCAATGAGCATTACCCATTGATTTTTGCATAGCAAGTAGCTATTGATCTTATTTAATGATTTTTTCATAACCTCTGTTCTGCAGCCTGTCTTCACCTCTGCCAGTCATTATATGCTACAATGTCCCTTGGAAGTATTCTTCACTGACCAGTAAGTGCTCAAGACTTCACGTACTTGTGTATAAGCCTCAAGATGCACTCACAGCATCAGGTTGTCAGGATGACCTGACCCTTGGTGTGGCATTATGAAATAAGATGCTCATCTACACAATGAGATAAATTAGTGTAAATTGACATAGAGGCAATGAAATTCCTCTCAGTACCATCTGAACGTGTATGACAAGAAATGCTGGTAACTGTCCTAAAAAGATGAACTTCCTGCCCAAATTTGCAGACTTTTACAGTGCAAAAAAAGGCCTGGAGTAATAAAAATACTTAGTTAAATGACAACAGTCACGCTCTTGGATTAAAAACATCTCCAGCCACATAACATTGTAGTTGCCCACAGTGGCTGCCAGGGGTGCTCAGAAGGCGCCGGAGCTGGGCAGGTGCACCCTGGCACATTCAGCCACGGCTCAAGAGCAGAGGCTGGTGCAGCTCTCCAGCGTGACTCCGGTGGGGTTATTCAGGCTGTGCCCTACCCTCTGTCAATATGAACCATATGACGAGCAGGTAGTGAGGTAAAACTCTGCCCACAGAGTGTATTGCTGGATCAGTTCAGCATCTTTGCTTAGCAATATCTGAATTGTTTGCTGAAGGGTTACATTCTGTCAGAGACTGAGTAAAAATTCATTTCTCAGGTCACCTCAACCATTTTTACAACCTCAACCATGGAAACGCTAATTTAGCACAAAGGATATTTCCTTCTCGTATTTCCAATCTTTGTACCAGTAACACAGCTCATGCCCTCAGCTTTCTCAACCAGTAACCAAGAAGGACCAAAATTCTGTAGTTTGGGGATTATTTCTGTTCACTGATTGAACACAGTGTAAAGATGAACATGAAGATGTAAGATTTTACTCGTAGCAAAAAAGCAAAACAAAGCCAGGATATTTTAGAAGAAATTTTTTATATGTAAGAGCACATCCAAGTTAGAAACATCAAGGTACTGATTCCACGCAGACTGCACAAGCTTTACAGTATAAGTTGCAGTAGGGAGGACTGCAAATGCTGGTCCCTGGAGTTACCTGTCCCATCAATGCCCCTTTTCCCAGGCAATGAATCTGTGGGCTCTCAGTTTCCCGAGGCGCTGTGCCTGCACTGTCCTGATGCTGCTCCGTTTCTCTCACTGGGTCCCCTGCCCTGCTCTGCCCTTTCCTGGTGATGGGGTCTCAGGGTGCCATCCATCCTGCCCAATCCCCTCTGCACCTGACCCAGCCCCTGCTTCACAGCGTCACACCCCTCCTGGGGCTCTGCTCTTCACCTGGGATGTCTGGCAGCAAAAACCCCCTTCCACACCAAGCACTGCCCCTTCTCACCACTCCCTGAAATGGTTTCATACCCACAATGTGTTCACACTCATCCTCATGCTACTTTAAAGCAAAGTCTATCTGAGCACCGCTAAAGCCAGCAGGACAAGGACTGGTTTTTCTCAAAGGGCTTATATTTCACTGCAGGTAATTTAATCCAATTCTTGTTGATAAACAAACCCAGAATTCTAAACCAGATTGAGCAGCCATACACTAATATAATTTGAACTGCCAGTTCTTTTTAGATGAAGTCACTGTTTCAAAGAATATTTGTAGAATTCTAGGTACTTATAAATTATGAATGAGAATGGGAAAGATTTTTGTCATTTTTGTAGTCATATCACATCCGTGTTGCTTCATCAGCAGCTGTCTTTTTGCTTTTCTCCATCTAGCCAAAGCACCAGCTTAGAAAGCTAAATAGGGTCCCAAGACTTGAAATAACCAAGTGTTCCTGAATTAAGTATCTCCTGGAAAAAAAAATCTTTAAAATATTCAAGTAATTAAGGCAGCTCCCTATCCTATTTAACACTTCTTCCTTCACTCTGCTTCACTGCCCAAGGAAGGGTGTTGACATTTACCAAACTCAGGATTGAAGTCTGGTTGGCAGATTGAATTCCCTAAAGTTTGAAGGGTTATTTAGTTTTATGATTTGGAGCTGATCCTCTCTCTATCAAAAACACATTTCCAGATTTGCAGAAAGCAGTGAAAGGCACAGATAAAACAGGTTCATTTTCAGCATTTCAGAACTCAAATCACTTTGAAATTATCGTGCAAACAGACCTGGCCGGAGAGGATAGCAGCCAAATAAAAATGTCTCAGCCAATGCTAAATGAATTATTTTCTAGTTTCCTTCAAAAATGAGAATATAAAAAGAAATATCATATGCTCATCCCACTAAACAGAAAAAAGGTTTATTCTTTTTAATGGTACATTCTGGTTTGCATTTACCAGGTAAATATGTTTTGACTTCTCTGAAGTGTCCTCCTCATAATGGTTTTTTCCCAAATGAAGTTTTGATTTAAAATATCCCCAGAAAACAAACAAAAAGCCCACAACCCCCAAACAACAAAAAACAACCGAACAGGAAAAAACCCGCAAACTAATGTCATTAAATCCAGCAAACACCGCCGTTCTTTGGCTGAGCTGGGTGCAATGGAGAGCACTTGAGATGAGCCAAGTGAAGCTGGCAGGTTTTCCAGGGCAGCCTCCTCCATGTATAGGGATAGCCCTTGCAGTTACAGGAGAACAAGCAGCTGCACCAGCTCAGGGGCAGCTTTGGGGCACCCAACAGCAGCCTGCCCGTGCCAAGGACAGTTACACAGAAGGTGAAGGTGTCTAGTTGTGAATTGGAAGAGACTATTTTCTGACTGGTTATAAGGAAGAAATTATTCCACTGAGTATATTTAAGTACTGGTGGGATTTCCCAGTGACAGTGTGATGTAGCTCTTCAAGGAGATTTTCAGCCCTGAACTAGACAAAGCGTTGAACAACCTTGTTAAATTTGGTGCTAATTCTGCCTTACACATCAGTTTGAACTATGGACTTTCCCAAGGTTCCTTGCAACCTAAATGACTATATGATTTTATGAAATCAAAGCTCAGTAAATGCATCTTATGGTTTATAACAGAGTATTAACATCAACTGTGTTGGCTGCATGTTGATCCACCTGGGAACTTCAAATTTTTTGGAAAAGCATTGAAGTATCTGCTGCACCAGCCAGACTTATTTCAGGAGTAAGGTTCCTCTTCACTCCTTAAAATCATGGGGCCAGAATAAATCTGTACTGGCTTTGGAAAATATACAGGTGCATAATTAGGTCACGTGGTTCATCGTGACCTATACATACACATATGTGAAGTATGTATTTTTCCCAAACACAAGGGATGAAAATAATCGGATTAAAGTCAGTGAACGTGGAGCATCTCTTGCAGATGACAGATACACCCATGAGATCTCCAAAATCTCACATAGAAGCCACACCCTGGCTGTGGCCCAGTGCATGGAAATACAACAGAAAAAACGTAATTCCTGAGAGGGTGGCGCAGAGCTGCTCCTCTGCAGATGAGTCCTGGCACTGGTGCTGAAATGGCTTGTCTTCCCTTGGGGGCCTCAGGGACACATCATTGCCTCAGCCCCTGCCCCTGTGTGGTGCCTGAGGGTGCTGACAGAAGAATATGCTCAGCTGCCTGCAGATGTAACAGGCCAAAACCACACTGTGCTAATGAAACCAAGGCCTACGCCCCCTGTGCCACAAAGAAATGCCTTTCTTGCTCAGCTTGGCATCTGCTCCATGCGAGTAACATGGACTCTCAGCACTTCACAAGATGTTTTGCCAGATGTTTTGCAGAAACATCCGGTGCTCCCTGTGTTGTAATGTGCTCCCTTCTGCTGGTCAGTGGCAGTGGGAGAGCCCAGAGCTTGTCTCTGCCATGAGCACCACAGTCCAGCTCTGACAGACACAGGACACAGCTCTGAAAAGCATCAAATGCTTCCTGCTCTTGCCACCTCCAGCAGAAGCCGAGGACAATCTGAACCTGCAGCAGCAACAGAACACAGCTTCACCTGCCTTCATTCTCAGCACTTTCTGCTTCATAGAAGTTTAGAAAAATCCAGTTTCATCATCTTCAAATATTCATTGTCAGGTGCACACCAGCTACACTGCCTGATTTATTCAAATGCAAGAATTACGTGTATTGTCTGCTCTCTGCCCCGTTTGGAGAAGATATCAGAAACACAGCTGTTGTTACTGGTCATGGAGAAACTCAAAATTATCACACACATCTCCTAGGCATTTTGACTTCCTTGATCAAAAATTTGGTTCTTTGGCTAGAAAGAAATGAAATCTTACTATATATATATATATATTTTTTTTTTTTTTTAAACAGTGGAATTACAGGAGGGCATATATTCCATGCAAGAGCAGAACAGAAAACCAGTAAGAAATATGCTATAATTTCCCAAAAACCTATTTTGAGCTTTCTCTTGTTTCCTCTTTGCATAAATGACCTGTTATCTCTCTCCTTCATCTGTACAATCAGTTCCTGAAACCTTTAATTCATTTTTACTTAATCGAGTGGTTTAGATAAGCTCTACTTGCATGCAAGTCAGAGTTCAGTGCTTAAGTTTTCATTAGTAACTTTTAAAAACAATTAACCCTATCCTTCACCCTACCTGCCTCCCCTTCTTCTCCCTCTACCATTCAGCTCACAAAAAAAGATGCTCACTGGTTCCACCTCATCAGCCCTCTCCACTCCCATCCTCCATTTCCTTTGATCCAGTTGCCCTTGGACCCAGTCTCAAAGCTTTCTGGCCAAGTGCCCAGCGCCCAACCTCTCCATCTCTCCCAGCTGGCTGATGTCTTTTCCTCTGACAATTTTTATCCTGCTTCTCCTTCCCCCTGGTTCTGCTGTTGTGACCTTTCTCCTTGCCACTCTCTGATAGTCATTTTCCCTTCTGTCCAAAGTAAAATAATTTGTGAATTAATTGAATGAATTTTCTATGCAAGCTCATGGAAGTTGAAGACAATACCTCAAAGTGGTCAAAATCAAGGTCTTGATCTGCAGTCCTGTCGAAAACGTTCATCTACTATGAACAACACCATTATTTTTCCTGATATTTAGGCTTACACATTTCTGATTTCCCCTCTTCTCTAGATCCCCATATCCAATTGTAATCTGGGTATTGCATCTTTTTCTTGCTTAATACTTCCCATATAGTCTTCACCATTTATCCAGACTTTGAAACTCTCCTTATTCTGGGGTCTTCACTACTACCACATCTCCTTCTCCAAACTTTATAAATGTACCTTTTCTCCTGCCACTACTTTCCCTCTTGAGTTCTCTCCATTGATTCCCTCCAAAATATTTCAGACTAATGGTAGTTATTTATGCTTTGAAGGAAAATTAAATTTCTTCATATATAATGGCCATCATCCTCATTCATCTCAAATCAGGAAATGATACTGCTCTGTTTCTCAAATTGCTAGGCTTTTTGATTACTTCATTAGCATTTTCATTCCTTCTCCTAAAATTCTGGAAAGGTACAACTACCTGCATCCATGGTTACTTCCAAATCCTCCTCAAAATCCTCAGTTGTGGAATTTCAGAAACACCCTGGGAACATTTTTGCTGCCAGCTTGCTGAGACAAAGACTGTTGCTTTCCTCCCTAACGTTCTCTATCTGCTCCTGGGCTTGGTAGCTACACCCCAGCTGGGAGTTCCCTGGTGCAACAACCAGCTTCTGTTAAAAGTTTGAACAAGGTTTCTGTGGCATAGACCAAATTCCTGGTGTGGGTTCCTGGAAGCTTCACTAACTTCAATATGACATGACAGGAATTGTGGCGTACAGTGATCGGTGGATGATTACCGAGTATGAACAAAGAGCCAGACAATGACGGATGTTTGTATGCAAACACAAGATGCATTTTATATACCTTTCCTTGTGTTTCTTCACCCCCACCTAGAAGAATGGCTTCAGTCTGACAAGCTGGCATCTTTTGTCTCATCTTCTGACGCTCATGTTCAATAATCACACCAGATGATCAGTGGCAGGAGATTAATCCTGCTTCCAAGCAGATCTGGCAACAAGAGCCCAGCCTGTCCCAAGGCAGCCACTCTCTTGGATGGTCTCTGAGCTACTGGCAGTTCAAAGAGTATCAAAAAGTTATCTATGAAATGACAGCAATAAAACACAATAAAACACAGTCCCAGGCCTTGACAATTCCCATGTGTATGAGTGAGTGAATAGAAAAAACACGAGGGAGGGAAGGCAAAATAAAAATAAATGGATGTAGAATATTTTGCTCATAGATGTTGGTAACTGCAAACAGTATGCTTGATACAGCCTTTGAGAGTTTTCTAAAATTTGGGTTTTTCTTTGTTGAGGAAGACTGAAAAATGGTGCACTGTGCAATGGTCTCAGGGGACTTTGAGTAGTACCCATCCCTGTAAGTTTTTCTTAAGCAAGGTTTCACAGAAGCTTAATAACCAACATACAAGGGTCACCCTTAATCCTGTGGCAAATGAGTTTGACAATATCCAGGTCTTTTCTTGATCACAGAGATCTTGGTCCCACTCCTCCAGAAATTAATAACATTTTCTCTTACTATCATTAAAGAAAGAAGAGTCAACACACGTAATAGATGTTAAGTTCCAGTTATAAAGACAAACCCTCAGCTACTGTTTATTTGCAATGAATTTATGTAAAATACTGTAAATTACGGTTGTATGTGGCTTTAAAGTTTGAGATATGCGATAAACAAGTTGATACAGAAGGTAGGTGCACTAGATAATCTCAAACTCCTGTTTAGAGTAGCCTGGAAAAAGCAAAGTCAGGCTGTCACTCTGTGATTTATAATTGATGTGGTCTTCAAATACCAGCAGATATGGTGGACCTCAAACATTTAGAATGAAAAGAATCTGGACCACCAATGTGGTAGTTTAAACTATGCTGACATCATAGCAATATATAAATAATAACTTCAAAAACAACGTGTTGTATTATTTTATACCTCAGCTCAAATTGAGAAGGAGAAAAGAATTCTCATGTGTGTTGTGATTATGTGATCAAGACATTATTCCGCTTTGCAGGTTCACATACTTTTTTTTTTCCTCTCTCTCTAATATGCATGACTAAATCAAAACAAAAGATCTGATGCATTGGCAAATATGATGGGTTTATGTAGGTCACATATCTGATCTGGAGCAGGTCACCATGGTCCCACTGAGGTTTGTGAATGATCGTTCGGAAACCCAGCAACAAAGTATGAAGAATTTCCTAAATGTCTGCTGGTTGCTGCTAACTCTTCTCTTAGCTCAAGACATACAATCCTCAGTTGTCATGGTGAGTCTTTTAAATAACAAATGTTGAGGCTCATTTGAGGCTACTTTCAGTCAAAAGGCTCACTGTTAAACTATCACAATGAAGACTGTATGAGAGCAGCAAAAATCATGTTGCAAATGTCTGGCTACTTTCCATTTTGTTCTCTGAGACATCACTTTCCACTTTCCATTTTTCCCTCTCAGAATGGCTTGAAGCAGCAATGGCTCCTTAAGAGTAGCATGAAGGAGCTCCTTGCACAGAAAGGCTTTTGTTGGCCCTCCACAGGCTGGCCAGAACACGCACTGGAGAGAGGGGCCAGCTTTGCCGTGGCTGTAGGGACTGCATCTCCCACTTACAGTAGCCTAAAGAGTAAACAGAGAGGTTTTTGTTGCCCCAGGCAACTTCTGCTAGTATGGAAACATCTTGTTCTGCTGGTCCTTCCTTCCCTTGCTAGCCCTCAGACTGCAGAAGTCAGCCAGTCTTCAGAGTTCAAGTGAAGAGCAGAAGCTCCTGCAGTCAGCCAGCAAGTGGGGTGACAGTCCCAGCCCAGCACTAATTACCCCCTGGAAAACCAGAACATATTTCTTAGCTGATTCTGTGGAGGATGGCTCTTGGTCAAATACCTCAAAAACCTGATGAGAAAAACATGCAGAGGTGCTTCCATGTCAGCAATGAATCCGGGCAGTACTGCAAGGCTCTCCTCCTCAGGGCTCCTGGGCTGCTCTGACCAGGCAGCTGGGGACAGCAATAAGAAGAGGACTAGTTTTTCAGCTGACACTTTTCCATCCCAATTTTTCACAGCTAAAAGACAGGCTTAGTACCGCTGATAAGTGTTCTTGAATTCAACCAACGCAGGCAGACCTTCCAAAGTGCTGTGCTTTGATGGGTCCTGGGAAGCTTGTTAGATGGTGAGAATCTCCTCTGAGAAGGCTCTTGTCTGGAAGCCAGATCTTACTGGGCAATGTGTTTATTTGCTGGTAGTGCTAAGCCCTCGCTTTTAACATCAGCACCAATTTCAGTCAGGCAGTTGTCTGCCTGAGAGTAGGTCAAAATCATAGCACTGGCAGAATTGTTCCCTTATGTCAAAGGATTACAGTAATTCCACCAAATAAAAGGCCACGTTTTCAAACCCCTAATCAGCTGCTCCATAATAACAGAAGTCAAAAGCTCTGCTACTGTCAAAAATTATGTTTTAGAACTCCCTGGCCTTAAAGGTTTGTGAGTAGCATCTTCTAAACACACCGTCTTTAAATTAAACCATTTTACGCTTTCACACGCAACTTCTATCATTCTTAGGATTAACCACATGCTTCTCTTGCCTATGTATCCAGTTGGAGCCACTCTGCAGCCTGATTATCTTAAGCCAGGAGGCTAAAAGTGAGAAATAGGTTTTACAGATAGAAAATCACAGCAGCAAAAACTTGGAAAAGCAGATGCTGAAGACAGCATGAATCAATGCTCAGTATTTCAGCTATGGAAGGTTAGTCTGTTTGGAGGTAGAGACAAGCCAAATTTTTAAAGAACCTGAACTGAAGGATTTTGAGCTTTTTGGACCTTACATGGGCTGACACTTGCACCTAGTTGGGCTGTGAGGCACTTACTGTTGCATTGCGGCAGCAGAGTGGCATGACATTTCATTCATGCCACAGGTTTTAACTTCAAATTGAATTACATCCATTCAAATGGCAATTTTCAATAAGGTTTAAAAAATATCTTGTCTGGCAGAGCTCTTTGTATGGTGGGGAGAAATGAAGCTGGGTGGCTCTGTTAGAGACCCTGCAGTGAAGGCAGCGCGTGGCGCTGGCCGTGCCTCGCTGCTGGGAATGCCCAGAGCGCGGCGAGCCCACTGCACGCTGCTGCTCTGGCAGCACAGCCAGAGTGAAAAAGGAAAATGCTGCTTATCTGCAAACCTCTGAGCAGCAGGAGCAAAGCCTAGCATTTTTTCCTGCGATTTACTTACAGTGATTATTTCCTCCCCAAAATGAGGAATGCACTTGTCTGTGATTCCTTGTCCAGCCAGCAGAGAGACTTCCAGAGCTTGATTTTTCACTAGGCAGTCTGTGACAGGCCCAGGGTAACCCCATGCCTGACTTGGTTTAAGCAGGATGGGTTAGTTTTTACACTTCTTTAGCTCTTGATAAGAGTGTGCTGGAGTAAGTCAGGCTCTAACCACTCATGGGATGTGGGGAATGCCACTGGAATGAAGGTGAAATGTAGTGATAACATCGCAGAGTTTAAGTCGAAATTAGTCGTTTAATATAATTCCCCTCCTTAAAACTGTTCTCGCCGTTCAACAGTGGAGCTGCGCCTAGGAGTCACCAGAGGGAGCCTGCATGCCAAAAATTCCACTGTCTTGTTAAAAAGTCTTCTTTCTGATTGCAAGGAAACGGAAAAGCTGAATTCACATAATTTCTCTTCATTGCTGATAAAAGCAAGGGAGCAGCCTGCTGCCTCCCTTTGCCTCCGCAGGGGATGGCCAGCCCGTGGTACCCCGGGCCAGGGACAGCGGCTCGTCCTGCGCTCGCCGGCAGCATCTCTGCTTCCCAGCCCTCCCTCCCACCGGCCTCCTCTTCCCTGAGTCTGGACACAGCCCCAGCCGAGCTGGAGAGGCTTGTCTGGCTCTCCTGCACCTCACCAGCAGCTCTGCAGGGACAGGAGCAGCCAGGGTGTGCCCTGTCACCTGGAGAGATGCCGCTGCAGGGAGCAGCCCGCAAACCCGCGCTGCTCCCGGGTTCACCGGACGGGCTCGCATTCGCTCCTTGCCGTGTGCCAACATACACAGCAACGGGCTGGCAGAGCCACGGCAAACATTCCAGGGGAGCGCTTTCCTTCCGAGCAGTCACTAGATCCCACTGCTCCTTTAATTGTACTGTTAGAAATAGTCTCTCTGTAAATTGCTCAGAGCCTGCCGATCATCTCTTCTGGCTATAAAAGATCCGGGGAATAACGCTGGTTGTTCTCAGTTTGTGTGAGAGCTGAAAAACCCGAAGTATCCTCCCTCCCTCCCTCCCTCTGTTTCTAGAAAAACTAATGGCTACATCAGATGAGAACTTTTAAACAACATCCTGCTGGCCTGTGCAGCTCACAGGAAAATGAACCCCTTCTCAGATCCATATGCTAGCTGCAGTATTTCCTGTGTTTTTCTGGTCACAGTCACACACATAATTCATGCGAGCGCTCAGTCCTAGCTGCAGGCCTGAAAGGATGTGGTTGAAATCTTCAGGCTGCTCGTGTTCTTGTCTCCATGCCAAAGCTCTGGTGGATGGTTTTGGGAACTCTGTGTTCTTGCTGTACTGGGCAATGTTGTATCTCAAGGGGTGAAGGAAGAGAGAAATTATGGAGGGGAATAGAACCACACGGCCTTCCATAGAAAATTTTTTGTTTTCAATAAATTCAGACCAATGGGCACCCACTTCAAAAGGAAAAATGATCAAATACTAAAAACCCAGAAAACATCCCCACCACAAGCAACACAGCACAAATGGTCCCTAATAATCAGAAGCATGGTTTCTCTATGTTTCTCTTAGCTTAACCACAGAAATAAGGAGTGCATTGTTCAGAAACAGAGATATCACGAAGCTAATGTGCCGCTGGGACTTCGACTCGGGTCAGGTGAAACCTGAAGTAAAAGGGCTGATGTCAAGCTACTGTCCCTGGAAGAGCAGCCTGTGGCCAGGAGCCACCATCATGGAAATCATTGCCCTGATCCCAGGAGGAGTCAGAGCTTGATGGCTGTGAGCCTGCACCTACTTGCACATGCTCAAAAAGACCAGCACAGCTGGTGGGATTGTAGCTGGAAGGTCGTGGGATGATTTTGCTGTGTCAGGCTAATGCCCCTGCTCAATGCACAGTGGTGCCTTTCATGTTATACAAATTCACTATTAACCTTGAGCTTGCCTGTAGTCATGCTGTCTTTTGAAAGCTTTGCCTTTTGGGGGTGGGGATTTTTATATGTGAAATTTGACTACATGGAGAGGAGACATTACTGGACAAAGAGAGACTGTGGAAATGTGCAGCTGGGTACAAATGCAGGGAAGGCTTTTCTCTATAAGGGTAAATTAAATGAGGCAGCCGCCAACGTGCTATGGGGACTCTTTAGAAACTTACTCTACTTAGAGAGGTACCTCTGTGTTTATACACTGCATCTTCCTCCAGAGCACCCCAATACAAACTGAGCAAGCTGCCCCGCTGTTTTCCCAGCCGTGAGCCCTGGCAATGCTGCAGGAGGAGCGTGCTCTCCCGGCGGGGCTGATCGCGGCACAGAGCCGAGAGGGAGCGAGGCCCTGACAGATGCACTTGCCCCACTGTCCGCACAACCCTGCCCCGCCCGTCTGGGAGATGTCAAACACTAAACAAGAGCAGCAATGTGTAATCTAGGTCTTCATTCTGCCATCTTGCTTGGGATCAAATTCCGCATTTACAATGCTTCAGATGAAACAGAGGGGCAATTATTATTTATTGCAGTAGGGCTCGCTGGAGTCAGTGCCTGCCATGTGGCTTGGTTGTTAACCTCCAGCACAGAACACACAGCAAGGAAATAAAATTTAATGCCTTGTCAAATGACTGGCTTCATGAGAATCTTACATCTTTTCCCATAAAAATATAATCTTTTCTTCAAAAGCGGCTTCAATTTAGAACATAAAACTGCCAAAATCTTTGTAATTTCACTATAAATACATCTTGTAATATAAAGTAACCAGAACAACATGTGCTTCCCTTTCTGGGATTTTTACTTTACATTTTAAAATATGTACTATGTCTTCTACATTTTTGTTCTATAGTTTTTTTATGTTGTAGCTCTTAAAGGTTGACTTTTTAATGTTGTCTGCTTAGAAACAGTATGATGTTCACACTGCTCTAATACAACAGTGCTTAATATCACTATTTTCAAGTCACAAATGCTATTTCACAGCATTTTTCTAATATTAGCTTCTATCATAAAAATAAAGTTGTACCTTTAGAAGGAGGCCGATTCAGCATTCACTACACAAGATTAGAAGGAAATATCACATATGTGTATTCCATGCTGAGCCAAATGAGGTCAATGGAAATACTCCCCCAGACTTCAGTCTGTGTTGGACTACACGTGGTAATTTCGGGACTGACATTAGTGCTCAACACAGCCCTTTCTTCTTCACTCCAGGTAATAGTGGCAGATGACAAGTTATAACACAAACATCCCGTTTTTTCCGTGGAACAGATGTCAAGCTTAGTCTCCACTGGACACCTTGGTCTCGCTACAGGTACTGCAATATTTATTGCAGCTAAGGCCAGAGCCATTTTGAAGCAGGAGCCGCCAGCTGTGCGAAGTGAAATGTATTCAAAGCTGCCAACAGTAAGAAATTAAATACAGAGTACAGCAGTGACTGCCAACGTGTTGGGGAGTACCATAATGGCGGCAGCCAACTGAACTGGAGATGGCAGCAATCAGATGTACCCCTGTCACCAACTCAGTGATTCACTAATTAATTTAGCTTGTTTTTGTCTTAATTGTATCTACTGTCATCATCCTACTGCTCAAGTCTGAGGAAGGAGAGAGGAGGGTGAGGAGAGGGGGAAAGACCCGGCAGTAGAAGGTAGCATCTTGGTAAAGACAGCCAGGAAATTTATTCAGGGCCAATCTGCCTCTAGTGGTGTGGTTGTATCCAGGTGCATCTGACTAAGATGTGGATAAAAACAGTATTTAAAAGATAAGAACAGGTAGTTTGGGAAACAAAGTTGGACCTCTTGTGACCTAATTAGGGACCAGGAAAGAATGTGATGATACAAAACTGCAGCATAAATCTTCTATTCCTGGTGCTCCAGAAGGTCCAGACAATTGTGGGCCTTCCACCCAGGAAATGAAATGCATTGATGGCATTTTGTCACATCACAACACATGACAAACAAGAGCAGTGTACATAAGGAACAAGGCAGAGCTTAGCCTTCTGTTACCCAAGAAACAACTTATTGAGGCAGATTTTCTACTTAGAAGAAATGTGTTGAAGGATTGGTACTACAAGACTAAAGAGCAGATGTTTCTCCAGGGACATGGCAGCTCTGCTAAGGCATTAGGGGAAGGTTTTGCCCCAACATCAGGAATTGCTACAACCAGTGGACTTTGACTGTTTTTCTGGAACAGTCCTCACCCCTGCCCAGTAGTTATCACAGCCATTTAGCTACTGGAAAAAGAAGGAGGTCCAAAATACACACTCAGGACTGAGAGGATAATTGAAAATCATCCCCATCTCCTCTTCTGGCCACATGGCAGATGTGCAGCACAATCATCTTCGAAAAAGGATCATTGCTGGGGAGATTGAGCAAATGCAATAGCCTGAGCCAGAGTGACTCACCCACACAGGAAAAGTTTGAGCACCAACTCAATTTGTGAGTTTTCACAGGCCTGGCCTTGATGCTCAGAAGACTGTGTAAGATGTCTGCTATTATGGCTAACATTAATTTCCTAAAAATTAAATTTAAGCGCATGTATTAAGCAGAAACAAAAAAAGACATGGCACTTTTCTTTCTAGAATAGTGTGGTGTTTTGTGTTCTTACACTGGTGTGTTTAGTTAACACTAGAAGCCCTCTGCAGAGTTTGCCACGTAAGAAGTTTTTGTAGTGACTGCTTAAGTCTTAAAAACTTCATTCTTGTGCCACTTGAAGTAAATTTAGGCTGAGGTTTTTGTTCCACAATGATTCTCATGGGCTCCAAACTCAGTGCTTACCATACTAACAATAATCTTTAATGTCTCCAGACTCTAAACATGTTCGTTGTTAACCTTCAGTCACAAAGTAATGAGATGCATCAGACATCATCAAGCTGGCCTAAGGGGTTACAAATTTGGATGAGGGCCACATACTGTACTAATTGCTTCTAATAAATTACATATTTCAGGAGGGACATCATGATTTTAATCATTTATTCTGCATGTTGTTTCCTTTGGAGAGAAGAACAAGCAGGCACTAAACAAGCAGAGCATCTGAAATTCATGGCAGAAGCTAGAAAGAGCTCATTTAATATCAACCGTCATTGTAAATACTAGAATTATGCATGTGTCAAATCCCTGGGTCTGAACACTTTGGGAAAAGCCAGCGAGTTCTGGTTGCTTTAATGACTCAAACCAAAATAATGTCTTTGAATGTTCCTTAGATTTATAACAGCTCTGATTTAATCCCATTTCAAATCTTGTAGCTGGGGCCAAGCTCAGGAAAAAAGACTTTGTTTTTATGCAAAGAAAAATACATTAAGAGGGGAATTTAAAGCATTTATTTCCCAAAAGGCTGAGGGAAAACAGTCAAATGTATCTCTTACTTGTGTGGGGAATGATTTTAATTATGATTTGATGGCTCCTCATTGCAAAGGTGGTCCAGTGAAGACAGACAGCTACAATAACTTTCTTTAAAGCTTGCTGGAATTAGCAGGATCTTGATCTGCTCTAAACAGCCTCTTGCAGAGTGAACTAAGATGAGTGAAGTTTTCCTATTTCCCTGACCTCTAGCACATCCAGGCCAGTAGACTCGCTGCTAATGAAATCCTCAAATCACTTGGGAATGTACACTTCCTTCACAGGGGGAGACCTTGATGTTATTTAAATAGCCACAGTATTAATAGCATTAGCTGGTAGATAACGTGGGGGTTTGGGACCTCTAGGGAGCAATGCAGGTTTGGGAACAGCTCAGGCTGTCTTCTGTTAGTCTTTGTAAACCCTGCTTCCCGTCACTGCCTTCTGCATTTCCTTCCAAGGTTAAGCTGAGCTACCAAACAAAACATGACTACCTAGGCAAAAGGAAACCTGCCTCAGCACAAGGGATGCCCTGGGATGGAAAGCTGCAGGGGCAGCTCTGAGACCCAGATGTGCTCTTTTCAAGTGGTAACGTGACACCAAGGAAGCACCATTACCTGGGGTAAGCGCAATCCACTTCTGCCTTGGCAATCCAGGGTGCTTTCACTTGGTTGGTCCCTCTCTGTCTGGGAGGATTATCATCCCATTTTAGACTTCTCTGGCAAGGGTGAGGGCAAAAAATGAGACTCCAGCAAGGCTTCCAGGGGCTCCTCTAGCCAGCCAAGAAGAATAATGAAGATATTTCTAAAGATGCTGTTTGTGGTTGGATGGATGGATGAATGGATGGATCTTTGTGCTAAAACAGCTGGACATCTACTTTGGAAAAGGATCAAAGGATTCTTCTTGGTTGGGTCATACAGAACAAGAAGCAGATTAGTAAATAGGAAAAAAGGCCTTATATAGTGAGAATTGACTGGAAAAGATTGCCCAAGGTAAAAGTGGTGAGAATTCAAATTGCAAAACATTCCTGTGGTTGTTTTTATGGTATTTTCCACAGGGAGGTTCAAGCCAACCTTCACACACGAAGAAGAAGTCCTTAAAGGATGAGAAAACTTGAAGTTCAGGCATAAAAACCCATGAATAACAGAAGAAAAAGTGAGACAAAGGGGAGATCTAGAGGTGATGAATCCCCAGTTAAGATTGCTGCTAAACATAGGAAAAAACTGTGACCAGAGGTGAATCACAACCTACAGCAAATACGATGGATTTGTTTGGTGCAACCTTCAGATACTGACTTTTGCCAACATTGCATGCTACATACCAGCATGGAATTAACAAACACGAGTGTGGCAGGTTAGGAAAAGAAATATCTGTGAAAGCAGAATGGAAAACCTCTTTGACATCCATTAGGTTTGGTAATATAATGCCAAGAAGCACACCATGCTGAGCTGTTATCTGGTTGGCTGGCTGAGTCCCTCTCCAGATTACTACTTAAATCAATAGCTCTCACATTGATTTTTCCAGCACACAGTATTCCAGTAAAAAGAACAATGCTCTGAGATGAGTCAGCTATTTGCTGTCTGTAGGAACTCTGGTGTGTTTTTGTTTAGGAAAATAAAAGCAGGAGCCAAAGTACACACAGATACAGAGTAATAAGAACCTGCCTGTTGCACCAGGTTTGCTACAGCCTGCTGCAGCAGCCACAGCCTGGCCTTGAGCTAGAGGAAACTTCTGTAATGATGAAACTGAAATATTTGGGGATGATCTTAGACAGCTAATAATGTTTGATTTTAGTTTAGTAAGTGCTATGGTAGAAGGGGAAACTATGCCCACACAGATATCATATAATGGAATCACAGAACCATGGAATGGTTTGGGTTGGAGGAGACACCTCAGATCATCTCATTCCAGCCCTCCTTCCATGGGCAGGGACACTTCCCACTAGACCAGGTTTCTCAGCGCCCCATCCAACCTGACCTTGGACACTTCCAGGGATGGGGCGGCCACAATTTCTCTAGGCAGTATGAACCCCTCCTCTGGGCAATTTAACTAAGAACTTGATCTCCACATATTTACTATGACAGGTAAAACCTCAGCAGCACTACATTTCCATTTACTGCCTATATTTTCATGTATTTGGATATCTCATGTAACACGTACCATAGTTCTGGTATTGTAACCTGTCACCACAGTTGTCTGATGTTGCTTCTGCTCTTTTCAACCACGCCAACAATTTCCCATTCTATAGGGGTTCCCATAACCACAACATGCACGTTCATTTCCTCTTTCTCTCTCCTGCTTAGCCATCAATTCAGAAACTAGCAACTTTTCTCTCACACAGTTTTGTAATTACTTCAAAAAACATGCAAAACCTGTAACAAAACTCTTTCCAGCTACTTGGATGTTTGAACTGAACGTAATAAGATTATTTTTAATATCCATCACACGAACTTCAGCCCATTTTGGCAAACAGAGTCTTTCATGGCAGCTGAGTGATATTTTAACTGTGGCTTTGACAAGTATTAGAGAACTGAAGCTACAGAATGAGATACACACAAGTGGCTGATATGGTAAATTACCGCATGACAGCGGCAGTATTTCACAAAAGAAATCAACTATCCCACCTTTTCTGCCAGGTAATAAATTGTGTTAAGCAGGCAAATGGAAATTTATGCATCTATTATCTATCAAGAGACACTTGGCAGGACGGTCTTTAGACTGCAGTCTGAGAATAATGCTGCTCTGACAAGCATCAGTCAGAAGTGCTGGTGAATCACCACAGATCTTGCCTCACTGCAAGCACCACCAAGGCAAATTCTGTTCAGAACTACATAAAGAGCAAGGCCTAAACGTAGCTGTTCTGATCCCAAGCGATATTCCTGCTGTTTTTGTAATATTCCTAAAAAGTGTGTTAGCCCTCAAAACTTGTACCAAGACTTCTCATTTGTCCTTATCTTTCCAAGAAACTCTTCACACTCCCTATGGTCGGATACCCAGCCCACAGTTTCGGTTGTTCTCCTTTTCACAGCTGCCTGGAAAGAGAGGCAGGACATGGGGAAGTGGTTTCAAATAAGAAACAGAGAACTACGTGGGGCCAGCACCAGTAGTATTTACATATTCAAAAAGCTCTGTCCATAGTTTGGCATGGAATTATCTGTTTTAGCAAACTAATCTAAGCATACTTTTCCCACCCCCCCGCCCCCCCCAACCAAACAAATTTGCCACTGTGCCGGGGGCAGGGCAGGAGCTGGCAGTACCTTTGAGGGCAGGTGGGGTGAAGACGCTCTGCTTCCTCTGCTTGGGAGAGGCGCTCTGCGACTGCGGAGGGACAAAGCAGAGAGAGGCGGTGAGAGACGGGCACAGGGAGAGCTCTCTGCTCCGAGCAGAGCTTCTAAAACAAACATATCGTGTACAACTGATGCCCGCTTTCACGGATACAGGAAAACTAGGACAGAAATATGTGTCTGATGGACAACCCAATACTACTGAAAACTACCCTTCACTCTATAAAAATATTGTTAAACATGAGATTAGGATAGCCTGTGCTTCTGACAGCCTGTGTAACTGATTCTTATAAGGCAAATAAATGTCTATGTATATTAAAATAGTCACAAGGTTTACATTAGCTAACATTCTAATCACAGTGTAATTAATGATTATATGTATAAGGTAGTACCGAAATATTAATATATACTTTTTAATGTAAATAAGTGGAAAATCCCTCCCGCTGTACATTTCAATGTGTTCTATTAAAGGTAAAATAATGATTTCAGGAACCAATCACTCAGCCTTTAACTGAGCCTCATTAGAGGCTCAGTGGTATTGTATACACTTAATGTGTTGTACTTAGACACCGTTTAACTTTTTGTGGCCCCAAAGCTACAACTATGCAGAAAAGAAAAATTATTCCAAAGTAATGGTAGTAAAATTACACAGAGCAATAACAGTATTATTATATTACACCAATAGACATGGAGTAATAATAGTACTACTACATTATACCGATGTTTAGTTAAAAACAAACGAGTATGTTCAATGCTAAAGCAGAGCAGCTTTTGCAAAATGAAAGCAGCTAAATTGGTGTCAATATTATACCAATATGAATTTTTTCTACATAAAAAGGACAAGAAAGCCTCATACATTACACCCTTAACTAGCTTTATCACTCTCCTAACAAAAAGGTTAAGGAAAAATTGGGCGCAGCCAAGCTGTTTTTCCCCACCTCGTTTTAACAATTTCTAATTGTAGTAAAGATGTTGCCTTTACCCAAACATTTGCTAAAAATACCTAATACATGGACCGTGAATTTTCATCTGATCTATTTCTTCATAGACCATGAGGAGACATGTTTCACACAAGGAGGGCTAATCCTAATCCTTAGTTTATCACAATGGATAGATTGATAACATTTATAAATAAAATATTGTCTTTGGAAGGGGAAAGCTATTTATAAACACTACGGGATAGCTTGGTGAACCTCACACCAGTAAATCTTCATAAGTTTATGTTGGAGTTCAAATTTGAACCAATCGATGCCTCTGTTGCTATTTAAAGTGCTGCCTGCTGCTCTGAGCAGTGGGTGAAGGAGAAAGAGATCGGGGAACTGGAGGAACTATGCAAGGGGAGGTTAAAAAATGAGACTGGAGGAGCCAGCTTTCAGTTCTTGTGCAGACATCATCACTGCACTGCCTGTTGTAGGCTTGACAAGTGATGGAGAGGGTGGGGACACGTTTGTGGTCCAGCAGGGACCTGCAGATCCACAGCAACGCTTGCATGGGGTGAGCTGGCAGGGTCGCCTTGGCTCTGCTGTGCTCCAACAGGGCATGGCAGCCTGGCAGAGGGGAAGCCTGCCTCTCCCAGCTCTACAGGGGGAAGGGAGAGCTGGCAGAACACACAACACAGCCTTACACTGCCCTGCTTTAAAATTGATGGTTCTTGAAAGGCTGTGTTACTGCAGATGGCATGACAATGTAAATAAAAGTATCAGCTGGGATGAATCAGCCAGTTTCCAAGAGTTTTTAACAATAAAACTATTTTAACAATAAATGTGTTAAAAAAAAAATAAAATCACTTACCTCTGCCTGTGAGATGTTTGTTCTCTTCTCATCTTTTTCTAGAGAAAAACACATGAAAAAAGTTAATGCAGAAGCATTTCTTGGTGCTAACCCTTGTAACTCTGCCATGAACCTACAGCACGGCTGTAAATAAGAAATTAACCTTCTTATTTACAGCTTTTCTTTCTCGTTTGTGTGTCTCAGAAAGCCAGAGGCCCTGATTAGCATTTAGACATAAGCACTGCATCCGAAGCACTTAACTCCCGTTTTTGTCCGTCAATAGCAGCGAGGGATGGAGTTCCTTCAGCAGCAGGTCCTTTGTCCTGGCTGGCAGCAGGGCTCTGCACTGCCAGCGGGGCTGTCGGGGGACAGGGCTGCTCTGCACACACTGAGCTTCCTCCTACAGTCAGAAAAGGTCTGGGTGGCAAATGGCGTGAGGCAAACTCACGAGTTTTGCTGCACTCAAATAACAAGAACATCGCCTTAGTTATTAATATACCAATGCTGGTGCTGAAGACTGCCTCACAGTAAAGTGCAAAATTATCAAAAGAAGCTTTACAAAGAGCAATCTTTACCTTAGGAATTTTATGACATTACCGGACTCAAATTTTTTCTGAAGCTTCTTACTTTTGATGCCTTAATTTTCTTTAGACTTTATGTATGGCAGAATTGGCAAAACTTGAGATTTCTAAAAAAAATAAGTGCCTCTGAGGATCTGTATAAACAACTAAGTAAGATTGCATGACAGAGAGGATGCTCAAGGTTCTTCCTGACCATAGCACATAACCAATTTTTGTATGAGATAAATTCTTTCACTGCTGTTGTCTTCATGTGGTTAATGGCCAGAAAGTATCTGTCTTCTCTTGATGATTTCACAAATATTTGACAAAGATCATGCAGGATATTTGATACACAGTAGTTTGGAGCTCTAAAGTAAAATGTTATTAAAAACACAGACATCAATCTCTCACTGTACCAATGGGCTTTCTAAAATTTTCCACTTGCAAATATCGGCGTGTAATTTTCACTGAGGTGTGACAGATCTGTAAACATAGGTCTGAGCAAAGAATCAGGTCTGGGCAATATCGTTTCATCTGACTTATTCTCTAGATATTGGCTGCTGGCAGTGTGCTGGGTATGGGGGGACGAGCCAGCCCATGCAGCTGGATCAATCGCATTTTCTGTTGCGTGCTTTACCATTGGCTCTGTGCATCTTGCAAACTTTAATTAATTTACCAGGTTTTTCAATGTAAGTATCTCCCACTACCTCTCTCTGGAAGATATTAAAATCACTCATACTCAGGGTTAAAAGTGTAGTTGAAAACAGTGCTGATTACTACAGCACGATCCCACAGATACGGATTTAGAGGAGGCCAGTTTCCTGCCACTGACATTTGTGTGAACTTTGGTAAGGTCACTGATCTACGTCCTGGACTTCCCTACCTGTAAATAAGTATAGCAGTGTCTATTTCAGTATGGAAGTGTCTATTCAAGTCCATAAAACACTTCGTGGTATGAAGGCAGGCTGGCTAAATGAGTGACTATTTATGTGCTTGCAGCCTTTTTTACTGGTTGCATACCAACGCCTTAATGAATCAACACTCGGCTTTTTTTTTTGCTTTTTTATTTTTTTTTAATTCAGGATATTGGATTTAGCTTAAATGCTGAAATTTGAATAAATCAGGAACTTTCAGCAAAGAACAATGAAGAGTAAGTTACGACCCATTCCTTCCGGAAAATCTAAATTTGCACAGATTAAAAATTTATTTTGTAAACCCAAGCTGACGCTTGCATAAGGAACAAAAACTGACATCAGTCGCTTTGTTGTGTTTCAGGTCTTGATCCTGAGAATGTGTCAACTCCAACCCTTTGGGCTTGCCATTTAGTGTTCTGAGTGAGTGACATGAAAATTGTCAGAACTGGAACATTTACAGCCTTTTCTTTCACCCAGCAGCCTTTATATGACGGGCAGCTTTGGGAATAAGGACTGGTCCTGTATGGAGTTAGAGACACCATTCATATCCACAGGGGAAACAGTGCCAATGCGGGGCATCAGACAACACGAACATTTAAGAACAACCTGTAAAATCACACAAAAAAACAATTCTCCAAATCAGTAGACAGAGGTCAGAAAGTAACCTCCGGGCCTGAAAGATACAAACTCAAGGCAGGAGCCGTGAAGTGTTTCGAGTGAGTTGTGAGATGAAAGGTACAGCTGATTGGAAGTGAAGTTTGGGCAGTGGTACATTTTGACATGAGTTTATTTTTGGGGACAGAAGGAGGATCACACACCCATTTTTGACAGGTATTTTGATGGACAAGACTCAATCAAGAATATAGGTTTTTAAGGAGTGGTGACAAGGAATGAGAACAAGGGAAACCTAAATCCCAGAACGCTGTAGACTGAGGCAGAGAGAATAAAGTAAATCCTCTGTGTATAGAGGAGGAAAAGATGAAAGGCAAGGGGGACATGGAAGGAAGATAGAAGCGCTTGTGAGCAACTGAAGTAGTAATGAGAGACAGGGACACTGAGGCTGTACCAACAATAAAAAGAGAAAATTAGAGATGACAGAGACCAGAGCTGGAGCGCAATGTGCGCTGGAGCTCAGTCAGGAGATCTCTGCCTGGCCAAATACTTGGAGGCATCTTGGTCTAACTGAAGGATTACATTATTAATTGTGTGAACATCCCTCCTTGGATAAAGAGGGATTTTCCAGTACAGCTTATAATGCTTTATAAAGTTATTTTATAAAACAGTTTGAATAAGTTAATGAAAACATGTTTTTACAGCAGTCTTACTAGTAAAGCATCCTTGTGAGAGTAAATGAAAGTAAGAATTAATGCTCTCCCTGCAAAAGGCCAGTATTGGAATCAAGAGATTATGTAGAAAATCTCTATGACAACAGATTTTATAGTGAGAATGGAAGGTACAAGGTAAGAAAAAACATCATCAGTTAGCAACTACAAATCAGACATTTCCACCACTGGAAGTCAAACAAGCCATGCATCTCCCACCCTCAAATCCCTCCCAAATCCATTGACAATTATAAACTGAATTTCTTTAGTGAACTCTTAGAGCATAAATTCATCTAGAGAAGGGTCAAGAAATAATCAGAACTAAATCACAATGTGATATCACTTGATTCACTGGGCAGAAAGAAATCTCTGGTTTGTCAACATCCTTTAGTTCCCATTGACTACTGTGCAGGCGGGACTCTGCTCGCAAAAAAAAAAAAAAATCATAGTTATACAGAATGAGAAATTAACTTTTCATGTTTATAACTTAGCAATTGTATCATGGAGAATGTGAAGAGTTCAGCTGTCTCTCTTATATATGAAACAAAACCCTAGCTCTTAGTAGGTAACTACTCCTTAGGGGCTTGCTCTCTTTTTGGGGCCAGAAGGGAGGAAAATGAAATTCCATTTTCCTTCCTCACAGACCACAACATTGCTCACAAAACACAATATAGCTGTACTGTATTCCAAATCTCAACATACAGCTTTTTTCCAGTTTAACTTATTCTAGGCTGCTCTAATTACTTAACAGGAATCTAATCAGTCAAGTAATTTCTTCATGCTTTTTGTATTTTTTGTTTTAAAGAAGCATAATAGATATCATATGAGGACCTGAGAATGGATTTGTACATACCCAAGTGGAGATACGTAAAAACAAGACTGGAGCTTTGTTTAGAGACTTCTTTACCCACATGTTGAAGAAAAACCAGTCGAGGACTTTCTCTTGTGCTGGGTGAAAAATATTTGAGCCTAGAGTGATCCTTACCTCATGTAGGCTGGAGCATCAACTGGCAAAATAAACAGGATTTAAGGCTTTTTTCTGTGTCCTCAGATAAATAAATATGCAATGAAGGGTTCAGTCTAAAGGGCATTCCCATCAATCCAGATATGTACACAGACTTTCTGAACCAAAGCTATAGTTTTTTTAAGGGAGGTCACTTCAAAGAACCCATCTGCCTGCACAGACCCCCTTTCAGAGTCAGAGTTCTAAGCTTTGGCCTTTACCCAGGGCAAAATCTCACGCACTTGCAGGGAAACCTGCAAGACCTGGCCCGACTACATCGCTGAAATAGGCTGAAGAAGCACCGGGGGTTTTTCCCCAAACACTGCAGATAGCAGAGCTCTTTGAATCTCTACGGCACATCCCCCAGCCGAGCTGATCTACCCAGCTGGGCTCCCCGAAAGCATCCTTATCTGAAGCCAGAGAAGAACCCAGAGCAAGGAGGATGATTGTAGCTGGAATGAGATCTGCTTGGCGGTGCAGATCGCTTCTTCCACGAATCTCCACCGCTGTGCAAACGTCGTGTCTGTGCTGGGGGAAGCTTTGTGGTCGTTTTAGAGTGAGATCAAAACTCAGCTGCCTTGCTTCTCCCCCTGGACAATGTTAATGCACTTGGAGCAGCCATGCAGGGCAAGAGGTGACCTGCTGTAAAAGAGCTGGCCTCTGACATCACCCGTGGGCTCTGCAGTGGTCTCATCCAGCAAAGGCTTAGCTCATCCAGATAAGTGCCCTGCCTGCTTTTCCCTCGGCAAGAGCAAATAAAAGCCTTTTCCGGGGGGTTTCAGTCTGGCACTGGAGAAACAGAGCAGGTCACAGGGGCCAGTTTTACACAAAAGAAACTCAGCGAGAGACTAGTCTAGTTGTTGGAGAAAGCTTCTTGTAGAGTGTTTGGAATTTTCCTTGGGAAAACACAGCCAAGCAGATAAAAAAATCACAGGGGGGTGACAGGTTTGGACTCAGTTTAGAAACTAAAATCAGAAAATAATCCTTCATCCTCCTGACATTTAGTGGCAGAAAAGGATGTTTTTTTCTGAAAATTATGTTTCAGTCATTTCACATTTCAATTCTCCATCAGTAAAACAAAATATTTTTTATCTGCCTGTTTACCTTGCTGGTGCTTGACCACCACGATCTGTATTAGCCATTGGTGTTTGTAAAACAAGCTCATTGAATTCTGATTTAGAAATTAGCCAGCATAATATTAGTTTTTTTCTGCTATCGCAACTACTTTTCCTTTCTTCTAAAAGGCATAGCAAGATCAAAAAATATTTAATGCTTTCTGTTTGCCAGAGTCCTAACAATACATTGCCACATCAACTAGCATCTCATCGTTTCTTACTAGACCACTGAGGTAGGAAAAGGAAAAAAAAATTCAGAAAAGGCCATCATAAAAAAGGCTTACATAGTTAATTGTTTGATTTTTGCTTGCTGGTTTTTATTTGCCAGTGTTTATCAATGAGAACTTGACTATGGGTTTAGATGTCATTACATTTAATTACAAAGAACTATCCTAGTAAGCCCTCCTGGAGTGAGTGTGTGTTTCTGGAAGTATTCCCATCTCAGGAACACCTCATTAGAGTCCCGAATGCAGCTGCTGTGGCAGGCGTAGCTGGGAGCTCTGCTCCCCTCCTCAGCCAAGCGCTGACATGAGAGAGCGTGCGCTGCGCTGCTGCTGCATCTCACTCACTAATCAGCATCTAAATTACTGCTGGCCCTTGAGGGAGCACTAATAACAAGATTTGTATAGCAGGCACTAATGAAAACATAGGGCAGAGAGGAATTTGCCATATACAGAGGCATTTGCATGCCTATCTACCCTGTCAGGCGCTCGCAGCTCAGGTGTGCGGTTTGGGGAAGGTCCCACACTGTGCTGACAGCGCCGTCACCAAGGGACCGCTCGTCCCTCTGTCTCAGAGATCATAGCGCAGCTTTTCCCAACGAGCTCCTGCCTCTAATCAGCCCCTCATACTTCATTAAAATACTGCAGGCCAAATCAATCTGCTCTTTGGACATTTAATTTTTCTTTTTTTCCCGGGTAAATCAGTTATTTTAACAACCCTGTATTTCCCACCTTCAATATTTAAGCAGCCATTACCTGTACCGAGAGTAGGGGCTGCAGCCTCCTTTCTTAGACCAAACCCTTCCTAACGGTGCTCAAAGTCAGCCACTGAATGAAAAGAATAATCATCCTTTTCCTCCTGATGCACACAACAGCATCTGATCCAAGCATCTCTGATCACACAGACGGTGTGTGACCCACTTTAAACTGCACAGCCATAAGAATACAAAATAAAACCACCTTTCACAAACTACACAGATCAAAATTCATTTAAAACTTGCATTCTGGTAAACATAATCTATTTTGGAAGAAACTGGAGACATTACAATCCTCAAATGTGAATCTGAATGTTTTTGTTTATATCACACGATTCCCAGAAGGGAATTATAGTGCCTGATTCACCACCTTGTTATTCCAGATTCATGCCAGACTCATGGAAATCAGTCTCATTTCACTGGCATTAAAGTAGAATACAAAGCTGATGAATCAGGACTGCAGCCTTACCACAGAGCAATCATGAATTATTACAAGCACAAAAATCATCCTTCCCCTAAGCATTTTTTTCCAAATTTTTCATTCTCCCTCTCTAAAATATAAAAAATAATATGACAAATTCTAAATAAGTACCAGAAATACAATACAGCTTCTCAAAATATATTTTGAAAGTGAGTAAAAATTTAATTATTTTCTCCCTTCTTAAAAAAGGACTAAGTTTTCTGCCTCTTGCCTTGGTGTTGTTTTTCTGCTTGACTTTGTGGTCATCTGGTTGGTGCCAGCTCTGTAGGGCTTTATTCTAATTCTGTCCTGGCTTTGGATGACCAGACGTGTCATGAAAACCTGTCATGAAAAGAATAGTTCCATGCAGAATTTTCTTTTTCTGGAACACAAGCGGCCCTGTCCTGCTCCATGAGAGAGGGTCAGGTAATCAGGAACTCCTGATGTGAAGTCCTGGGTCTATGATGTGGGGACAATTCCAGAGCTGGCAGGTCTTCCCAGAGAGGTAATCAACCCAGCGAGAAACACAATGGAATAAACGTTCTGTTTGGACAACTAACGTAAAGATTGGCTCTAATTCACAATATAAACAAAGCTAGCCTTGAAGATGTTTTCTTCTAGTTGCTTTCTAAGCAGCACAAACTCCTCTTTGGTGAAGGAAATGGAGACAGCTTCCAAAGAATGTCTGACTAAATAAGATTAACCAGGAAGAGGTAAGTACTTTATTTTTTTCTTCTGATTCCTGAGATGAGACGTTTTCTGGACCAAACAAAAATCTCTGACGAAATTACCAGGAGTGACTCTGAGCTAAACTTTTAATGTAATTTGCAGCTGACCGGTGTGGACTCCTGGCAGAACCACAGGGTGTCACTGCGGGCAGAAGCTCTGGGTCAGGGTTTGTCTCCACGTTGCTTGGAAGCTCCCTGACGTTTACTCATTCCAAAGAGAGACCATTTGTTTAACAGCAAAGTACTTCTTTATCTTTTCAGCATGACAGAGTTAAGCTCAATCAGAAATCTGGGGTGTCTGCTACGGTGTGCCCCTCGGCGAGGAGGAGTTCACCAGTGCCTGGTTCTGCAGGGTGTGAAGGGGAGCTGAGTGGAGTTACAGGCAAAATGAGTCCCACAGGAGTTCAACACATGCTCAGTGCAAGTCCTGCTCCAGCAAAACAAGCTGGGTGAAAGGGAGTGGCGGAGAGAAATGAAAGACAGTAATTTTATTCCTGACTTTATTAGGCCATAAGCAGCAGCAAGTTCTGCCATTGACTTAAAAGTCAGTATTTTATCCCGTATGTGCAGCATGAATTGGTTAAAAAACAAAAAAAAAAAACAACAAAAACCCACAAAACCAAACCAAACCAAACCACAACAACAACAACAACAACAAAAAACAAAACACCACCACAAAAAAAAAAAAAAAAAACCAACACAAAAAAACCCCCAAAAGATAAAAAAGGCAAAATACTTTCTCATTTAATAAACTAGTTCTAGAGCTAGTGCAACTGGGAAAGAACTTCAGCTGTACATAAACTGCCTCTTAGTCAAAACTCTTGCTCATTATCTGAACTAAGTAATAACAGTCATATCAATATTCACTACACCGTTGAATGTCCAGGTTAATACATTCAAATAAGTGAAAATAAACTAATCAAACTGAAGAAAACTGCTGGGATTGCTGATGTGAAATTTAAAATCCTTGGTCTATGGGGAAAGCTGCTGCTAAGCTCAGGTCTCAAAATGTGTAAAGTAAGACTTAAAAGATGCGTGATGGTCTACATAGGACCCTTTTTATGCACATCTACTTAGAATTATTAAAACTCCCATTTAGACTGAAATGTACATTAGAAAAAAAAATCCCCTTATTATTGCAGCAAATAAATGTAAACCAGGAAGATACTGATTTTCTGGCATGAACCAGAGGGGAACTGGACAGCCATCATTTCTGGGTGCCAAACTAAACTACAAGCAAACCTTAGAAAATGAGACTTTCACAGGAATACAGAACAAGGCAAAGGACAAAGACTGCAAAATAGACCTAAATCACAATATGTTGTCTCAAAGTTGTCCAGCTGTGTAGGAGAACTCACCTCATTGTGAGGTTACATTGACACAGGGGCTATTCTGACACGACAGACGTCAATGAAGATTTTATCTTTGCTGTATGGACCAAGGACTTGTTTCCACACCCATAGCAGGCTCTCACCTGGCCTGAAACCTGGCAGTGAAAGACAAGATCCACATGAAGGAAACAGGAGAGCAGTAGAGATAAAAAGGGATTTTGAGAGGTTAGAAGAAGGCCAGAGCTGTCGAGAAGCTTGAGAAGCTGGCAAATACTCAGAGAAACAGGTTCAAAGAGCAGAAACATGAGTCTGCAATGAGTGTCCCCAAGTAAAACAAACTGCCAGACTACTAGATTTTTGTTAATGATTGCTACTGTTTAACCAAATGTACCTGACTCTCATCCTCAAAAAACTTCCCAAGCGGCTTGCAATTATTTTGCGCATTGATGAAGCCATAAGGATGTTATTAGCTTATGGAGGGACGTAACAGTGTCATGAAGTACTTTCAAACACAGAAGGAAGACAAGACCCTTGAGCAGGGAGCTGCCCAGGGTCCAGTCCATCAGTAACACTGGGTAGTGTTAGTAAAGTGCTACTTTCCCTCTGCTTGCTTTACGTTCAGATAATGAACTGAAGAGGCTGAAGAGGCTGAAGATCTAAATACAACACCGAGGCAAAGATCATGAAGTAAACCCCATGATTACAAGAAATATGGTGCTAGCAAATCCCAGGATAAACTTTTAAACCATTTTCTAATAACTTCATGAGCAGGAATCTGTTGAGATGGAAAATGGCTTGGAATTGACCTACTGATTTCAATCTTTGTACCAGTGTTACAGCTGCAAATGCCATCACTGTGAGTGGTTCCTTTCTCGGCTGGGAGCTGTAAGAGTATTCTAAGCTCTAAAATAAAAACCAGCAGCAGCAGCCAAAACCAAAAAAAACCCACACCAACCCAGCCAAATATTTCTTAGCATGCTATAGCTCATAAAACCTTTTAAAATGTATCCTATCTGAAGGTGTTTGTGCATTCTGGAAAGTGACATTTGCCGTGGGAGAAGAAAAACATACAAAAAAATAAAATTTTTCCTTAGCCAGTGATTATTATTGCTGCCTTAGCAATTTCCTTCCTTTTGGAATAATACCTCACGGATTTCAGTAAGAATGCTTTGTAAAGGTAGTCCTGGCCAGCTGCTTGTGGCTTGCTTGTGGTTAGAATGCACATGCAGAGAGCTCCTCACATACATGTATCATCTTACACGGGAATCAAGTCAGCTGCTAATAATAGTTCTTCTTGGGGGTTAGGACTCTTTTTTACAAAAAAGAAGATGCAAATATCAGTTTTGTAAAGATATTTTTGGGTTTTCCAAGCCTTCAAAGAGTCAGCAAAAGCAGGTTCCATAGTCTCATTCTTGTCTTAAGCATAACTAGGTGGGCTGGAACAGCCCAGGGGAATCACTGTCAGCCCAGAATAAGTCAGCTGTAATTTCCAAAGGCGTTTTTCAGAATTTCTACTAACCTTAGCACATTCCAGAGACAGAGGGGACCATGGCTTTTGTTTTATCTGCGTCTGCACTGTCACAATCAGAAACACCTTGCTGTGATTCCTTTGGAATGAGCCACACGTCCTACGGGATATGCTGTACACATTAAAGCCTAGGTCACACCCCAGCACCAGCATTTCAGGGGGCTTGGAATCACACCTCTTAACAGTGACAGCCTGCTTGCTGTCTACTCTATTTCAAAAACAGACAGTGAAAACCCAACGTGGGTCAGGATCAAAAAAATCTTCCAGGTCATAATTCTTTAAAGGGAGCACTCTTTTTTAGTCCCTTACCCCCTGTTCCCGCTCCCCTCGCTTTCTTTGGTTCATCAGTACAATTCCACTTGGAAGAGACAGGGATACAAACTAGCACTTAGGAGTACAGACGTGCTGCTTTCAGACAACTGGGCTTTTAGGTTAAATGTGTCCCTGATTCTGCAGCTTTCCTGCAGATCCTATTACAAAAGGGAAAAGGCAGAACCAGCACCTCAGCTGATCCCAGAGAAGCTATCCCTTTGGAGCTGGCCAAGGAAGGAGCAGGACAGGTTCATCCAAATCCTTGCTTTCTACCACTACCTGAGAACAGCTATGGCAGGGAACTTCAGAAAGACTTGAAGGGAATACTATCCCTACGTGCCATTGGGTGCTGGAGGCTCTGTGCAGAAATGCTTAGGTTATGGGATGTCCAGGTACCAGGATAAGCCATAGGGAAGGGTGCAAGAGAGCTCACTGCTGCATTGAACTTTCAATCTGCCTTGCTCATGTTCACTTTCTGTGTGACTTTCTCTGTCTTATCAGAACCAGGGACATGGCCTCAGGTGGAAAACACAGCCTTTGCATCTACTCAGCACTGCTGACTCTGTTAGTGCAGTTTGGTTCCACAAGATGGGTAAGACCACAACATCGATTCTCCGTGGGACACCGGCATGCTGGGTATCCCAGGGAAAACACGGAACAAAGAAGGAGCTGGTCACTGTGCTTCATTCCGCTACTCTGATAGTCTCTTGATCCTCCAGTAATGACATTTGAGAAAAAATCAGCAGCTATTTTAGATACAGACACAGGAATAACATTTTGAAGGGAAGAAGGAGAAAACAGAGCTCTGTTCAATAGACATAAAGCTTAATTCTACCTCAGAACTGCTTTGGTTACTGTAAAAAGAGAGCTGACTGGCCCAGATGATCTTGTTTCCATCAGCTGATGACACAGGCAGCTCAGACTCCCAGGAAAGCAAAGCTAAGCTCTGCAACTCCCTGCACTCTCACTGAGTTTCTGTGGCCTTCTGTAGTTGGCAAAACCTTTCAGGACTGATACATTCAATTTTTTTAATCTCTGCTAACTTCAGGTCCAGATTCATCAAATTTCCACTTTGGGTGTATTTCAAAGTGAAGTTTTAATCTCAGTTACACCATATAAAGAGTTAAATTTTTTCTCTAAAAGCTCAATAAATGGGCTACCTTGATTGATGCTGTAAGTGCAACCCCTTCCCAATATTCTGAACATAATGAGGTTAGTGCTAAAAGCTGGATTCTCTCTCATCTATCTGCATTATCTATTTATTCCACACACGTCACCATGGTAAATGAGTGCTGCATTAAGTACTAAATAGCAGAGGTCAGAAAACCCCTGTGTTGTATTCTTTTCCCCTCAGCAAGGCTGAAACATCTGTTAATGGATTTTAGTTTATTACCTGATGTGAACTAAAAATATATATAAAAATATATTGAAAATATCGGTATCAGCACATTATTGAAGTTTGATTTAAACATAATCTCAAAAGAAACTATCTTGACATTCTCATGAAAAAAATTTTGTTTTATAATGCTTAAATGGACCTAATTTCAAATACTCTCTGAATTTTTTTGCTATTTAACACCCTTTCCCCAATACAAAGAGAATCCTTGCCACAGGCTAAACTAGACATATTTTGAGCCAAATTATTTTTTTTTTAAATACCATCAGCATCCCAAATTGTATGCTCATGCAGTTGTATTAAATATAGATAAAGTATTTTGACTATAAGAAGTAATTTCACCTAGGCACCTCATTTTTTTAACCAGAAAACTCACCACCGATTCCAAATTCTCAGCAAAATGAACTATATGAGGTGTGTAAGCATTTGGCACAGTGCAAATCTCTTGAGAGCCCCTCTAGCAAAATATTAAGCCTTGTGAATGCAATAAAGTTAGAGTCTGTCCGGCTAATTTCCTCTCCGGGTCAGGCAGCCATGCCCACTGCTCTTCCCTACCCACGGCACGGCTCTGTCGTGCTGTACAAACGGAGCTGATAACAAATGTAAACATTCCAAAAGCTTATCAGGCCTGACGCTGAATGATCAGGCAGCTGGAGAGCTGCAACGTGAAGCCATGTACGCTAAAAAGAATTCGCAAATAATCTCCTGGGGTGGAAGAAGGCTGTTTCTATGGTGCTTTTGTATAAGGAACAAGGAAAACAGATGAAGAGTACAAGGTCCAGCCTCTAAAAATATCACATTCACTTTCAGATGGTTCCACGGTCATTGACCCTTCCAGCACAAAACCAATGGGAGGCGGGGAGCAGGAGGAACAAGTAAAATCATGGTACGCATCAGGAGTTTAGCTGCACTGGTAAATAAAAAATTAGTTCAATTCATTTCTTGGGTATTCAAGGCTGGAACAAGAGTAATGGATTAATGCAATTCCATCCATCCATCCATCCATTCATCCATCCATCCATCCATCCATCCATCCATCCATCCATCCATCCATCCCGGAGCAAGTAAAGCTCAGCTGCACCACTTCTCTGATGCAGGCAAAAATCTGAGTCCTGGTTGTGAATATCCAACCTCTCTGTCCCTCCCGCAGAGCTTTGTCAGGCAGTGTTTGCACCCTGGACTGCCCCATCTCACAGAGGGACAGTAGGCTCTGGTGAATGGGAGGGACTCATTCTTGTTTTGACTAAATTTACTCACTTCAGCCAGCTAGGAGAAACTAGTTCATGTGGGTCATGTAAAATGTACCTGTACAGTCAACCAGTAAACACTGAACATGAAGGAAGCATGGATAAAAGCAAACAGTAAAATAATTAAATTCAGTAAAGTGAGTGAATTTTGACCAGAACATGCATGGTAGTGTTTTGTTCTGACTGTCTCTGTGTAGCTGTCAGACCCTTCACTGTTTACTGGCTAGAGGGACAGTCCACACTCTATTTGGGCTCTATATGAAATAGTACATTTCCTACTGTTTCACACTATGTTGTTTATACAATTGCTAAAATAATCACAGGGAATGTTTCTATTTGTGAATTACTGTGTTCAGGACTGCAAAAATTGTGAAAATATAGCTGGCTGCTTTGGTGATAACCCTCAGTCTAGGCACAGCACTGCTCGCTGCATCCCAACCAACTCAGGCCCTGTCCTCCAGCCTGCTGTCCTTACTGCACTGCAGGGAGCACGACAACTCTTTTGACAAGTGATGACAGTGACATATAAAATCCTCATCCTTTCATAAAAATGGAGCATCTTCATGAAATGGAACATTTTCATGAATGATGAAACACACACCCCCGCCCCTTTTTTTTTTTTTTTTTTTTTTTTAAACTTCATTGCTTCTTTCTGGAGCCTGTGAACTCTTCCCTCTGGGCTGAATAAAGAAGAGCTCGAGCACAGGTTCTTGGCATTTGTTTCTTTTAAGTACTTGAATTTTCATTTTAATTTTCACGGAGTCTGTACTCACACTGCGTATGTATGAGGAACTTTTGCTGTGCCTTGTCACAGGGAATTCTGTGGGCCTGAACTGCAGAATAAATTCAGAGTAACCCATATGAAAAAGCATGTGATCATAGTGTAAGGAAAAGGGATGCTGTTTGCCACGGAACCTTTGCAGTCACACATCCTGAAAACAGGATTTTTTCAAGCACAGACGTTTTCATCTCTCTTCTGGATCCCCTGTCACCTGTCAGGTCTTAGTCAATGTTTACCTCACTCGTTTCACTGTGTCAGACAGGGCTGAAAGAACACGAGGGTCCTGCCTGCCTTGACAAGGAGTGCCTAATCTCTGAACATCCTGGTGCCATCACTAACGTGCACTGGGCTATACCAGCTCTCTGGTGTGAGGGGACACAAATGTTTCTCATTGCTTATTGAAATACCTCCACAGACTCCTGGACTGATATAAAAAGAGACAGAATATTTAAATGGCATATACATTTAGCATATAGAAAGACCAACTAGTTTGAAAAAAAACCCCCAAAAACGCAGCTAGTGACAGTTTTTATTCACCTTCTGCTTTTCTGAATGCTCTATTACCACATTAGAAGACTAAATTTTGTAATTGGAAACAGCTGCTATTTGGCTTACTCGCTCTCTAGTTCTTGGACCAAAGTAAGCAGTATGTCCTACCAGAATCTCACTCACTTGAAAAACATATCAGTTTCCATGAACTCTGAGATCAAGAGCTCTCTGCTGAGATTTTTCCCTGAGAAAGTGCAGCAGAACTGCTTGACAATATTCAGAAACACCTGCCTCCTACTAAGCAGGTCTTTTCCTGAACTCAGTTTATTTTGTCTTGGAAGAAAAAATACCATGATCATTAGATCTAAACCCAAAGATACTCATTCACCTAGAAGCACGATCCAACTAATATTAGTCACAAACCTTAATGCTGGGCAAAGCGACTCACATTAATCCCATCAAGAACGTGGTGTTGGCACTGTTTGTATCATCAGAAAAGCACGTCTCTCTGTGGTAATGAGATTTATTGTGCAGGGAAAGTCCGGGAGTGTCTAAAACCAATTTAGCATAAAAACCTCAACTGCTTTGGGTTGTCATGGAATCGACAAAGGTGTAAGGACAGATTACACCTTTGTCCTTACCAGGACTCACCTGGCTGCACTGAATACTGAGATACCCATGAGGCATCTCAGCAGAGCTCTGGGGAAGTGACAGTAAGCTGAAAGGCATGGATCCTTTCTGGATTACCAAAAACCAGCTAGGAATGAGAAAAAAAACCCTGCTAATGCCCAAACACAAGCTGCAAGCACCTTCCTTGTTTGGAGACAGGTACAGATTGCTTTTCTTCACTTTATGATCTCCAGCATTCAGTAAGCTCAGATGTATCGCGTTATACTGGGAAGACAGGTTTTATATTTCTTTTGCAATGATAATATATCCTTCCTGCTTTGAAATGAGGTTTGCCAAGCACAAAAAGGCAGCTGTATTTCTAAACTCAGAGTAACATTTACATTACAAGCAAGGAAGTCAAAACAGGCAACAAAGCAGAAAGGGGAGCTGGAAACAGCAAATACATAGAAAATTTAGATACACAGAAGTTTATCCCCATGTTTACCCCTATTCTAATGCTTTGAGAAGACTGAACACTTTGACATAATTTGAAGAGCCTTTGCCAGCCAGACTGTTTGATGTTGTGTTGGCTCTGTGACAAAGCCAGTCTGTACAGGAACGCTGGCATTGTTTTCTGATCAAAGCAAGCCCTAATGGCATTAAACCTGAGTTGTGGTCTGACGTGCTTTCCTCCCTCAGCCATCAGTTCTCTACTTTCCTACCAGCTTTTTCTTGAGCTGTTGCATTATGATATTCTGCTAGTTTGAAGCATGCTCATACTTTTATTTCAGCTAATAAGAATTGATATTCCTATATTTTCTGCTATGCTGGGTGTGGAGACAGGAGGCTGTGCCTACACAGAAAAAGCTGCTTGTGATGGTGAGGCTCAGTTTCTGTTGACCCCAAGAATACTGCAAGGGGAAAAGGAAGCAGGAGAGCTTTAACAATTTTTGGATTAAACACTTGTGTAGTTTAATAGTTAAATATGTCTTTAAAACTAAGCACCTGCTTACGTTCCTTTTTTAAAAGGCAGGTGTAGAGCACTGTGGCTATAGCAGGATGCAATGGGTTACCCCAGGAACCCATGCACCACCTGCACAGGATCAGATGCTGCCCATTTTTGTAGTTCTCTCACTTTATACTTCTCATTGCCTTCACAGATAGTAAAAGGGTCTTATCATTTCAAATAAAAAGTAAACAGACTTGATATTACAAATTCAAACATCGGATGTTCAGAAAATATAGCTCCATTAATGGCAAGAAAATGCAATAGATTTAAGCGACTTCCTAACTCAAGTCTCAGTTTGCTAGTGCTAGTTTCTCTGCTCAGATGTGAACAACCCATCTAAGAGCACTTTACAGAGAACTTATAGATAGAGTTAAGCGTTTACTCATTTCTATGTTGCTTCACAAGGTCATATTGTCCACTGCAATCGCTGCAAACACTGTAGCCGCTGCAACTCAAATTTCTCTTTTGTTGACTGTGATTGCACTTATATATGGTGCCAGCCTGAGTGAGCATGAGGAAATGTGAGAGTCAATGATGCTACAGGCTGGATATGAGCTCCTGCAGTCACATTTATCACCTGCCTTTAAATCATTCAGTGTGGTCTAACACTGTCTCCTTGGAAGCAAGGAAGCCAAGCAGACTCTTCTTACAGTTTTTGAGCAGCTGTCATTGGTTTAAAATGACTTAGGCTTAGCAGATATTCCATCTTCACTTTATAGCACAATTGACCTGACCTAAATAGGTGAAGACTTATCCCTGTCAAAGCTGTGGCAGGCATCAGGGGCGGATGAGACGACTACAGAGAAAACAACTTTTAGACCTTTTTACAGAAGAACTCAAGCTGAATTTAATATGAAGTTCTTAAATGTCCAAACACATTTTATTGCCTTCTGGTTTCCAGATGGGTGTGCATCCAGAACACCAGAATACCACAAAAATGCTCCTTTTTTTTCCCTGCTGCAATCAGAAGCAGCTGTAACAGAAGACTACAGAAAAGACTTCTTAGAGTATGCCTGTCTTTGGTTTTCAAAAAAGGAGAAGTTTAGATAATTTGAGTAAACTTTGCAGGGGCACCCAACATTTAGAATTGCATTAGGACACACATTTCAAACTCTTGGAAGCAGATCCTTCACTAGCTCCGTGCTCCTAATAAAGCAAGTGGAATACTCCAGTGGGTAAAATTCAAGAGATAGGACTCTCATTTGGCCCAGCTCTAATTAAAAAGGGTGGCTTTGTCAGTCTCACTGGAATTCTCTGCTGCTCAGTTTCCCAGTTGATCTAGGGAATCACATTTCTAAAGCAATTTGTTGGAGTGTCGAATTAGCACCCTTAGGTTTTTGGGGGGGTTTTTTGGTGGTTTTTTGGTGTTTTTTTGTTTTTTGTTTTTTTTTTTTTTTTTTTTTTTTTCTCTTCCACTGTAAACCCATTTTCTGCCTTTCCAACCTGGCTCTGCAGCCCTTGTACTCTCCAGGTTTCCAGGGCTGCCTGCACACACCCTGCTCGGAACACTCGCCCATATGAAGCAAGTGACGCCCCATGGAAATCTGCACGAACCTCACGGCGGAGGGCAGGAGAACAAAGTTGCTTTTAAAGTTTTTATTTTTGTCCGACTTTATGGAAAATTTGAAAACAGGGCAAGGTTATAATTTAGCCAAATAATAAATTCATTAATATTAGTTCCCAGTATCTAGAAAAAACAAATAATATCTAAATAAACAAATCTAAATAAGTGAAGACAAATACTAACTCATGGGCTTATATGGAAGTCAGCTGAAACTTACAACAATCCTGACTCATAATAAAAATGATTTATTTAAAGATGTATTATGAACATTGCAGGAAAGGTGATAACAGACATGCACCACTTTGTTTACAGTAAAATTTCCTGTAAATTAAAGAGTTCTTATTCTTTGTTTGGTTTTGATTTGGTATTGTACCAAGTATCTGTTTATAAAAGGAAATATGACGGTACAAAGTGTACAAAGTGAATTGCAAAAGAGATTAACAGTCAAAGTGAATTTGCTTTAAATTAAGTCCTAGCAACACAGACAGTGTAGATCTCATTATTATCCCATATAGGTAAAGAAAGTCAGCTCAAGGCAGATCTTTCACGCACCGTTTTTGGGAGCTGGACTACCAGAAACTCAGGACAGAAAGCTACTTTCCAAAAAGATTTTTAAAAAAGATTCAGGTGACCAAGAGGTTTGGCAGGAAAAAACATGTTGCAGAGCACAAGGGAAAATTTTGATATAAAGTAGGCACTGTGTTCCAAGGGATTACCTAGTGAGGATCTTCCCCTTTTTGTGGAGTTTCTGTTTATAACACTTTCTGAACAGCTTATTAAGGAATCTTTCTGAAGTCACATTTATGTGATAAAGCCTGTCTCAACCTCAAATAATCCCGACCCACAGAGAATCTTCTGTGGGGGCTCCTGGATGAAGATACGGCATTCACAGTTGAAAAAGAATAATGATAAAACACATTATATGTTTTATAAGGAAACTAGAAGAGAATCTGTTTTGTAGAAACAACACCTTGGGTTTAATTAGCCCCGGGGCCAGCCTGGTATCTCTAGAGATCGCACTTCATGGGTCTCCAAAGGCTCCACCCAAGGAAAGAAAATATTTGTGGATGGAAGCACTGGACCTGGGTCATATTAATTCTCTTTCTATATGTAACCAAGATTTACAAGGACAAAATTGTGAAATCCGTGACATTATCTGAAGGCCAGGAATTACCTGTGTCCATGAGGTTTACTCCAAAGAGCCCTAAGATCCACCGTTTGAAATTTAGAGCTACAAAATTAATGCTGGATTTTTAAAATCATGCAGTTAATCAAAGCAGTTTGCAGCCAGTCCTGTGCGTACAAGCTCAGTGGTTTAGAAGGTATGTTAGCCCTCACCTGGGGGCATGTGTTCATTCATGATGACGAGTGATGCTGGCGTGGGCCTTCTTTTCCTGATCTGTAACAGATATAAACCAGGGAGAGTCATTAGGGCTCATCAAGTGCCACACACACAAAGCCAAGCAAAAAAAATCTGTCTGGTGTCCTCCAGAGTATAGACCAGGCAAAGTTAAAAAGGAAACTATTTAAAGAACTGCAGCACTTCACTGTCTTACTGACAGCTTGTCTGGTCCAACAGCAATCAGGGTCATGCTGCTGCTTGCTCAGGGAGAACAAAGGCATGGGGAGAGCTGTCCAAAATACCTTTAGGATATGTAATCATCTTAAGTTTTTGGATATGTGTTGCTGAAAAATATCAGTTATGTCTTAAAATACCGACATTTAGCTTTGCATCAGGAAGATGTTTGCTGCAGTTTGCGAGCCTGTATGGGCAAATACCGGTACTGCCTTAGCTCTCTTAAGTATTAATAATATTTTGCAAGTGCATTTTGGAGTTTTGCAGGCATGCCTTCCAATGAACTTCTATTTCTAAACTGTTTCCAGAGGTGCTACTACTGTTCTTTAAATAAAGTACTCCAGCTTTTAAGACCTTAAAAAGAGTATTTCCAATACAGCAGATTTTGCATACAGTATAATGTCCCGAATTGTACACAGTTCTTCAGAGTTTATGTGGGTAACTACTTTTGTTCCATTAACAGTGGCTGAACTGCATGGTATTGGAATACCCTCCTATAATGCACACATTTGCACTGAAAGCTTTGTGCTGCTTCACAAAAGCCTCCAGGCCTGATATTCTATTGAATTTAAGAGAGGGACCAGGAGCATTTAAGATAGAAACCATTCTGACACCAAACCTCAATGTCAGTGCATTTGTTCTTTTTTATTTGCTGAGCCAACATCTGTATTTAGCTGGGTTCAAATTTTGCCTTAGAGGTGTAAATGGAAAATTACATCATCAGGGTTAATGGGTTTATTCCAGATTAGTGTAACTGTAGCTGACTGTAGAATTTACTATTTTAATTTCATCACACACCCACAGTGAAACTGTATAGCACTTGGAATCAAACTCACAACACAAAAAAAAATGGGACTGCCCATAAATACCGGGCAGAAAATAGGCTACAGCATTTCAAAAGCCATGGGAATTCCAGGAAATCCTAATCCTATGGTTCTCACAGATTTCAGAAAAATACCAGAACACATTCTGCTTGAATTCATTGTAGAACCGTTGCGTAAGATACGGACATCTCACAGCTCAGAAGTGCCTGCGGACGAAATGAGGACCCGAAACAATTCTTTTCTGCACCTTTCTAATATTTTGCGTTCAATGGTCACTCACAACTCATCGTTTTCCGCAAAAGGTGTCTGCCTTTTAAGAGACACGACATCAGAATATTCAGGAAACCAGACAACTGTCCTTAAGGTGCAAATAATTCCATGGCTATTGGTATGGAACTTTCAAGGTTATACTATTCCCCTGCTATCATCTAAAATCAGACATACCCAAATAGAAGCAAATGTTGAGAAGGACTTGTACAGAGAGAAATATACTGGGTCACCTAATTAAGACTTATCCAGTTTTCTCACAAGACTGCCTGTGACACCTTTTTTTAGGAACATCTACACATATCTGTACACAGTAATAGATATTTTTTCCTCCTTAGATGTCCGTACTAGTGTGTGTGTGTGTGTATATATATATGTGTGTATATATATATGTGTGTGTGTGTGTATATATATATATATATATATATGTGTGTGTGTGTGTGTATCTTTTGGGAATGAGTTAAAACCTAAAATAGCACACACATTATTCTAACAAGGACATAAGAACAACATATTTCCACACATATATATTTTTTCAGGCATGTAAAACAATGCAAAAATGACTTAAAGACTGTAAAAAATCATGAGAAATACAGGGAGTAACTGAAATTATGACTATTGTGCAAATCATTAATTGTATTTTCTCATGTTAAAGTTAAAGGTAAATAAGATGTCTTATTACCAATATTTCTGTAAGGTAGCTATTATCAACTTTGTGATTTACTTTTTAGGTACCTGTTATCAGCTTTGTGCCATATATGTACATATAATCGCATTGATTTGTTGAGAATGTGTTCATTGAGCATATTCATGTGAAATCTAAGTATTAGGGTAGAAGTGCAGTTACAGAAGAGGCACAACAAACATGCACTAATAAACCCACCCAAGGTGAAGAAGCCTTATTCTGGCTAGAGGACATATCCTTCTCCCTCTTGAGTTTATCGAACATCACTGTAACCTACGGAGTATTTAATCGACAGTTTCACTAACATAAGCAAGAAAAGCCTTTAGGCCCCAAGTTCTCACCCACATCTTGCCCCATTCCTACCCCACTCCCTCCAAAGAGTGAAGGAAACTCATCTTCCTTACCTGCTCAGCTGCCTCGGGATCTATCTGGCTCTGAAACAGGGGCACAGCGAACTGTATTTTTTTGGGGCTGTTGGGCTCCATCGCGATGCCGAGGTGAGGCAGACGGGAGAAGAGCCTGGAGCTGGAGACTGGGTCTGTGCCTCTGCCCGGCGCCGTCCCCACAGCCAGGCTGAGAGCTCCGCAGGAACAGCTGTAACTCCCGACTTAGCACGGGAATCTGCGTGAGCCGAGCAACTCCCTTATTCCACATCCACAGAGATGCCACTGCCTTGGCTATTTTCTTTTTTTTTTTTTTCCCCCTCTCCCCTCTTTTCAGCAGCCCTTCAGATCCTCTCAGCAGAAAGCTGAAAGGAACAATAAGCTAATTGTGTACCAGCTCACTTCTACATATGCCAAGCATTCACTCAGAAGCTAATTGAAAATGCAATACTAGCATTGCATGGCCTGGAGCCTTGGGATTTGAAAAAGAGGATCTCTCCACCGTATATTACTAACTGGCTGCTCAGAAGTGCAATGCAAGCTCCCTCTGAGTATTGCTGATGGGCTCTTAATTATTGATGAACACAAATCAGGAAGTTTTCAGATTTTGGGGGTGGAGGTAGCAGAAGGGGTGGATGCAAAAATTCGATCTCTGTTACAGTATGCCAGAACCGCTCTCCTCTCTTCACATATCAAACAATACCCTTTGCTTTTTCAAATATTTCTTAAATCTTACTGGTTTAGACTCTACTAAATCTTACAGGAAGATTTTTGGTGATGATGCTACAGAGTTGCCCACAATTTCATGACGCTTCGCTGGTGGGTTTGCCCCTTAGGCCTGGTTTGCAGATTTAGACTGTGGTTTCTTTCGGTGGGCTCCATTTCACATGGCCCCAGATACTGAGAACGCCCACATCCGAGCCAGCTCTCCGGGCTCCCTCACGCCAAGCACGTCATCATTGTATCCAAGTAAAGTGGGATATAGTGTTTACTCAAGATTACATTTTCTCTCCTTTAACCCTAGAAAAAGGAAAGATGATTCAGACTAGTTAAATCACTTTTGCATGACTAAAATTCAGAGGCTAAATCCTACTTAAAGGTACAAAATCTGTGCCGCAATCCAAGACCAGGAGAATAATTTGGTCAATCCTATCAATAGCACTCCTTTGTGAATATAATTGATTTTCCCTTGTCATTTCATGTTAATTCAAGAGAAGTGTGTGAAACCATACCCAGCAATCACTGACTTAACCCACCTCTTTGCAAAACTCAGAGGAATTTGAAAATGTTCTTTGTTCAGGCCACTGAGAGCGCTGAGGATTTTCAGAGTTCACCACAAGCTTATTGAGTCACTGAGTGCTTTCCCACCTGTGCCAGCGGAGGAGGCGGGGAAGGAGCCAGGATTGTGGAGGAGAACAATGCACTGGCTGCACACACAGAACAAACCAGCAAGTCAGGCACTAAATACTTGTTTGGCTTTCATTTTTACGAATTAAAGTCACGACACTTTATCAGAACACCAGGCTGTTTCTGAACAGAGGCAAGCACAGGAGCTAGCTGGTTTGTGAAGGACCTGAAAAAGCTTAGAGGCAAGGATACGCTTTAAGGATCCAGTTGGCCCAATTGTCAAAAATAACTCTCAATGAGGGCCAAAATTCCCCTCTTCATCCAAATCAAAGCTACTGTGAACCATAGTGGTTTCCAGCTGATAGCTAGTGGCTGGCAACTTTCTTATTAGATTTCTTTTGGTAGTTTAGGTGGCATTAACTTAGACTTTTGAATCACAGAAGAGTCTGATTTGCCTTCTGGAGATACTTGGTCCCACCAGTTGCTTGAAGCAGAGCCTGAGACCAGGTTATTCTGGGACCTCTCAGTCTGAGTCCCAAATATTTTTGGTGCTTAAGTGAAATACTTAGTTTCATTTACCACAACAAACAGAAGAGATGCACAAAACACTGATATTCAGTGTTTCATCTGACCATTTTTAAGCCTTCGCTATTCCTACAGAGACAAAACATAATTTGCTTTCTAGACTTCCACAATTAGAGCAAGAGTGCAGCAGTGCTGCCACAACAAAGACAGGCACTGAAGTAAGAGAGGCACACTCTGCTTTCACCAGGCCAAATAGAGAGTTGTTTTCAGGATGGCCTAATTATCCAATTTCACGAGTCCTTCAGGCACAGATGTGCCATTATCATCAGTGACAGCTTCAGACATACCAGGGATATATACACAGCCCATACATAGGGTTACCCATGGGGGAGGATGTACACGGGGATCTGAAGTTGTGGCTTTCCTCTTGAAATTTCATACTTCAAAGAAAATAATGCTTGTTTTTGCAGTCCCAGGTAATGTGAGAAAAACGTTTTCCAGATGCACTGCTACCATAAATAATAATAAATGGTATATTTTAAATATCAAGTTTCTCTAGAAAAAGACCTGTTTTCCCTAAACCGTCTATTCTAGATGTCTACAAAACTTCATGTATTAAGTTGTACACTTGCAATTCTAATTTATGTTATTGATTACAGGAGCTATAATTACCATTACAAAGGCTTAGCATTTCTTACATTAATGATAAAGTAATTTAAAAATCCATATACCCAAAGTAAAAATTTATTAAAATATTAAGCTCTCAAAGAATTATAACAGTGTGTTTCAGCTCTAGATTGCTGGACATTGTAATCCAAAAGAATTGTGTCTCAAATGCATTTTTATCAATAGTATATAAGAAAAAAAAGCTCAACAACCTTACAAAAAACCCAGACCAACAAAATCACTTTCTGGCAGCTTCTGAGAGGAGACAGAATTCAGGACAGAGCAAAACACAAGAACAAATCCTCAGTGGGGCTGGCTAGGATTGGGAGAGAGGCCCCCCGACGATGTGATGTGGAAGTATTTGCTTCCTGCAGCTTTTCTCCCTGCGCCTGTTTGGAGCTGGCTGCCCAACAATCTTCATACGCACTAATACAATAGCAGTACTTTAAAAACAGTATGACAATAGGCATACCGAGAGAGCACTCAGATATAGCATTTCAGGATGCCTACCTTGGCTCCCTCTTACACCAATTTGCAGCATTAGAAGTCTCCAGGCAAAGTGTGCTGGCATTTTCTATAGACTGCATCATAGTCTGGGGAAGAGCTGAAACACATTTAAGTACAGACACATCCTTGCAGTTCATCTTCTGTTTTTAGTGCACTCCCCATAATTTCAGTCTCAGATGCCTTCATGATTCAGCTAAAACTGTAATGGAATTAATAATAATAACTGTCCAAGGTCTTTCCTTCCTATGTCATTTGCTATGTTCTTGTATGAAGCACTGCCTTTTAAAATATCCTGCTGTAAGGATGAGCTATGGAAGCACTCACAGCATAGTTCCTGCTTGAGTTATTTCCCCTAGTGTCTTAGGAAAGGTTTATGTCCTGTTTCCAGCCAAAGGCAATGCTTCTGGGATGGCAATTCAAGGGTGTCTGCTCCGCACTCTGCCCAATTTTTGTTGTGGCTCTGATCTGCCTCAGCTCCTCTGGTGTAGTCAGACACTACTGCAGCATCACTCTTGAGAGGAGAGGACAACTGGAGCTCATTGTAAAACCAACCTGCTTAAGGTTTTGGCTCCTAAATTCACCCTTGGAGATGCAGAGAAGCACTGAGTTACAGTACCCTGATCCAAAAGGCTGCCTTTGCAGAGCAAGGGCTCAGCTTGGAAGAGGCAATTCTTCCAGGGTGTCTCTTAGCTATAACTTTAATCCCCATTGTGGCCACCGATATGTGAGTGATTTGACACAGATGTGTTGGTCTGTGCTTTCCTTGGCCTCTCCAGCTGACCCCTCTCCTCACAGTGGCATGACCTCAGCAAATTGCTGGGCAGCCCCAGCATCATCATGGAGAGAAACACTGTAGAGCACATTGCTTTCTGCTGCAGTCAAAAGGGCCTCAATGGGCCCCTTCCTTCTGCCTTTTTTTAACAAACAGATGAACAGCTTCTTCCCTGCCCTTGCCCAGACAGGGGCATCAGCTCCACAGCTCTCGGTGTTGGCCATGAACAGAAGGAGAGGGAGAAAGCGTGAGCACTGCACACAGCCTTTATTGTGCACATCCT